>NC_140028.1:38182209-38762209 GCF_963513975.1 Fringilla coelebs | reverse complement strand
TCTATTAAATCATCCAACCCATCTCTCAGCCAGTGCACGATTTTCCCATACATACATGTTCCAGTGCTTTAACACTACCTGGCAGACTATTCTGATGCCATCAAAAGGGTTTTTTCCCAACCTTCACCCATTGCTAATTTTCATCCCATTACTTGCAGTGACATTCCTTAGGTATCATAAACATCCATTCCTTCAGTCTAAATTTCTAAGTAATGGATGATGATAAATAAATAAATATTTCAAATGTGCACAAAAACAATTTCATGAAATAAAACTATAGCTGAACCTTCAAGAAGAGTTATTTTGCTCAGTGTAGTTCATGGGCTAATACAGTCTGGATCATGATTATATGCTAATAAGATTTGGGGAAAGCTGATTATTTTTCTACTGTTTCTTAAATGGTCAAGTCAGCTATGAACCAAAACAGTCTGAGTTAATATACATGTTGATTATTTATTTCCTAGTTGTTCCATCAACATCTATTACCTATCATACATTCTTAGATCAACAACCCCTTTATAAATATAAATATAAATATAAATATAAATATAAATATAAATATAAATATAAATATAAATATAAATATAAATATAAATATAAATATAAATAGAATAAACACATCTTAAAAAATTAACAGAATATTGAAAATATTAAATGATCTTCATTAACCTCCACTGCCTGCTGGATGTTACGTATGGTGATTTTTTAAGGGTGAGAACCTCTATCCAGAGCTTGCATGAGGAGTCTAGATGAATTCTCTAAAAAATAAGTTAGATCTGTCAGCAATGACAAAACTATGGAGTATCCTCCTCTCTGTGAGATGACCTTTTAAAATCCTATCTTCCACTACATTAAATGGGGGACATTACAGTTCCCTCTGGACCAATTTTGGTGATTTGATAAGTAACACAACATTATGGCTGCACTGAGCCAGGATTAAGAGGTCAGGTTACTAATGTGACTTTTTTCTGTTGCACAGCTTTCCTATATTGTCTTTAATTATATAATAATGAAAACAATAAAAATTGTTTCCAAACAGGACATTAGATCATGATTTTTCTCTTCAGTCTTGTTGCACCTTGCACTGATTTTCCAAATGTTACGAGAAAAACATTTCAGAATTATGACGGCATTATGAGTGTGAATCATTATGGACAAAAAATTTTGTTGACACACCTTATATAATGTGAAATCTAAATTCTCACAATTTATGAAGAAATGAAAGCACCTTTTATAGAGCTAGTTCTATTTCTTTTGAAACTCTGGGATAGCTAGAGTAGGACAGGATCAACATTAAGCCAGAATATTTCTGAAAATCCCACTGATGTTTTCAGTCAGCCACAGAGCTCCTAAAATATACTTCAGAGGCAGAGGCCACAAATGATGAAATCAGTGCAACAGTGCCAACCACAATTAAAATTACATAGGCCAGGCCCTGGGCAGAGAACTCCCCTGGTTTGAGTTTTCCTCTCCCTGCATTCACAAAGCTGATGACAAGTGAGAAGAAACACATGTGCTATGGAACCGGCCCATAAGGGCTTGGACTGGAAATCTGGGGCAGTGGAGCATCACACTGTGGTTAAACAGATACTTCACTTCTCCCCAGAGCTGACAGCGTTTCAAGGACAAGCAAACCAATGCCTGCATCTTTTTCATGTCTCTTAAATAAGGTTGCTGTATCACTTCCAGGTCGCTTGAGAGCTTAAAAGTCTCAGCTACCATAATATGCAGTCACTGTAAAAACTTCATATTAGATGTGCAGCACATGGCAGTTAAGTCCTGCTTTTACTGCATGTGAGGACACCTGCTACTTCTAATATTGAAAGCTGACTCTCACCACACTGCTAACCACCTCTGTGTTACTGAGCAGCAAACATGAAATTAGCTCCTGGTAACACTTTCATTATTACAGGTCCCCCTACGTAGTCATTTTCATCCTCCTCCTTTAAGATCTTTCTTTTTCAATTTGGGATTCATTTGTCTTTGTATATGGTGAATTAAATTTTGCTAGCTTTTAAATAAAGCAAGTGGTTTTCTCTCCTACAGTATAGTACTTGACAGATAGGAGGGATTGATGTTGTGAACATCTATTTGCACTCTTACGAGTAAACTACCTCCTCAGCTAATTAGTGACTGCAAAGCACTCCAAGGCACAAGAAAGGTGCTTCAGAAGAACAGAGTGCCAATAGCATTATCTTTCAAATGCTGTCAGTTGTTTTGTGTACAAAAAAAAAAACTTTTAAAAGTTATTTTACACTGTATACTTTCTGTCAGGTAACTTAAACTGCACTTAATAACCAGATAAGGACTAAGCCTATTGCACTAAACAGTTTTTATGCTCCCACATAAGAAATGGGAGCATCATAAAATTCATTAAAATGAGATCCCACACTCGAGTATTAAGGCATGCCTTGGAAACTAAAACTTAGTTACTGAGTTAATCTCTGAAATTCTTTATGTGTGAATGAAGGTAATCTTAAAGTGTTTTGAAGGAAATTGCATCTCCAAATAAAAAAGCACTGCATTCTCATCAAGGGTCTGATCCTGTAAATACTCCATGAGCAGGCCTTTTTTTGGTTAAGGGACCAGAATATCCAGTTTAAAGGTCTTTTAAAGTTTAGAAGATTTTTGTAAGGATGAAGTTAAAGCACCTATAACCCAATATCATTACTGTCCAGAAGCAGAATTTTGAAGATGTAATATGAAGTTATTTCATCTTGTTTCATCTTGTTACCCATTAGGTATGCCATGTCTCACTTTAGCAACTAGGCTACTTCCTTCATTAACTCAATTAGCAAAAGAACGCATTATCAAAGTTAGGCACTGTAACCTCACTTATAACTCAGGGATTTGGTAAAAAAATTGCATAATGCAGCCATGTGCAGTACATTAATTAAATCCATTGAATCTAGTTCAATAATTTGGCTCTGGCTTCAGTCTCTGTTTAGCAACAACATGGATCCACAATCTGGGGAGAAGGGGGATGTTGCAGATGCCACATCCTGTCTGTCACACTCCCATTCCAGCAGAGGGCTTCAGTAATTAACAGTGTGGTACGTACTTATATACACCTACACAGACATATAGATGTTCATATATATGTATATACGTGTATCCAGGTATAGAAGTGTATGTGTGTATGTACTCTGAGCACTGCAGTCCACTTCAGCTCTGGGTCAGGGCAGGCACACAGAATGCCCATCACCACCTATAACATTTCCTTCCAGTCTTTTATGTCCCTGCACGTTGGTTGAAAGAGGAATTTTGGATACATCCTGACAATATGTAAGATAAAGTGAAATTTCTTTGTTCACTTTAGAGGAAAAGCATTCATTGTGGGGATTTTGTAGCTGAAAGATATGCACAAACATGCCTTAGAGGTGCTCCTCACTCCATAATGCTTCTTGCTGCCACTCTATACCTTAAGTCCTTTTTTCTGACTGCAACCATCCATGATATGCACAGAAAATGAATTAAGGAAATTCATTTTTGTATCTTTAGTGTACAAATACAGAGGCATCAGCACGTACAATGTGCCAAAAGTGCAGTTCAAAGGTGTGTGAGTGAGGCTACAGAGATCCTGGGTCACATGCATGTGTCTGAAGTACAGCATCACAGGAGCAGTGGAGGTTAAAGATTTTACACGCTGCCCACAGGCACTCCCAGCGTGGCATTTACATAGAACAGGCTTTGTACAAATGAAGAGGAGGTGGAAGGGGGAACAGAGGGGCAAACATCAACTTAAAATGAATCTTTATGTTATTAAAAGGACTAGGGAAGAATAGACATCTTTACACTTTTAGCATTTCTTAATTGCCTTGTGAAAGAAGAAGGGATAAAAAAAAAAATGAGTTATTTTTTACTCCTGATTATTTCTTCAGATCTCAAAACACAAACATTTAGAATATTTATCTTCCATTCCTCATGCAAAAAGTCACTGGTAAACTCAAACAATGATACTGAAAACTCTGTAAAAATCACTAAAACAGATAAAAACCTCTTGAGATTATTAATTGGACCATTTAAATTCCTTCAACTTGGAAAGTCAAGAATGTGCTTTTTCCCTCAAAATGCAGAAAAATTTTTGCTAAACATCTATGACTCTATATATGCAAGATTTAAGGAGGAGAAGTCACACTCTAGCAGGTGACAGCTGAATTTCCAGCGTGCTCACGGCACCAAGAGCTAAGACAGAACATTCTGTAGTGGGGCTGCTTTTGTCCACGCACCTTTCTAGTAGTGAACAAAATGGGATGAGATGGTAAATGCAATTCAAATCCATGAGGGATGTGCAGTCTTCTCAGCTGCTTTTGAGTTTCAAAGAATGCAAATTCATGCATTTAAATGATGAAACAGGTGGAAATAGAGGCTACTCCACCTGATGCACAAAGCCCTCCCTTTCATCTGCACTGTGGGCTTCTCCTTCATTTTTGTCTTCATAGAAGTATGTTCACAGTTTTTGAGAAAGACATTTCACTTCTATTCCATATACAGGACTTAAGATCACTAAGATTTTTTTTTTGCCAAAGTGTGAGTCTTCAGAAACATTTCATTATCATGCTGCTCTCGACAACTACATGCAATGTTAAAAGCAGCAGATTAAAGTCAACAGTCTCTGCTGCAGAAGCCCCTGAATTTCTGACATTTTCTGAGAGTTACGTTTCCTCTATTTGCATACTCTATTATCTGTTTTGTTTGACACTTACAGCTATGATGCTGCTTATGCATTAATCACTCCTGTGAGTTCTTCACATGTGAGGTGTTGTATAATCTACCACCCACAACTGAAGCCTTTCTCTCTGCACCACATTCATCTTGTCTTAGCCTCTCTCTGGTTAAAGTCCAAGAAAAAAATTAATACAACTAAACTTATTTTTCTTACTTTTTATATGTAGCAAATAGATTCCTATCAGACAATGGGTAACCACTGTGAAAAAGATCACCAAAGCATTTTCTATAGAAGGGTGTTTTCAAAAATAAGATACATGATACCTTGTTATTTCTTCTTTGAATTATACTGAAGTTGTTTTCTGACTAAGTTTATGAAATATGTGAGCCAAATGAATTCTCAAAAACCACACTCAAATAAGCAGGATGCTGTGTTTCCCAACTGACAGTAAATCAACCGCTTCATTTTCAATTTTAAAAATGAGACCTGGAATTATTCTAAAAAGAGTCCTGGTCATCGGTGTACAAATATTTTCCTACAGTTATGTGCAAATATTTACTTGATCTATCTTTAAGGCAAGCTCTTAGAGACTGAGACTATAATTTTACCAGATACTACTGAAGGACCAGAAAAAAATGCTCCACAAATACTTTCACAGGAATTCTTGCCCTAGTTGACCTGCAGAAGGTGGGGTCCATCAGGGGCCTGCATCCACAGAGTGCTCTCTTTTACTCTGCTGATGTTCTCCTGGGAGGCAAAAGCTGCAGAGGTGCTGCCAGCTGAGGTGGTACCAGCAATGCTGCTCCTTCTGTGAATGCATGGACTGATGTTTTTGGCTCAGAAGGCCCCAGGGACAAGGTGACCCATGGGAAGGTTCTGGTCCTGCTGCTGTAGTGTGGGGTCTGTATGTCTCCACAGATAGAGCACGTCTTTTTTGAGAGATCTCCCATTTGAGTTTAATCCTGAGGCACAGAGAACCAACCACCTGCCACAGTACACTACAGCTAACTGGCATCTTTCTATCACTGCTAAAAATGCCTGCTTTGTTTCCACTCTGATTTTATACAGCTGTAATTTCTGACATGATAAGCTTTTTGTAGCACAGTAAAGAGCCTTCTAGTAGCAGATATGCAATATTCAGGTATTTATGAAACCTTGATCAAGTAACATCTTAATCAGTTCCTCTACATATCCTTTCTGTGGTATGATGACAAAAGGGTGGAGTAGACATCAGAAGGAAGGGAAGATAAAAATTATGTCTCAGAGCCCTTGATGGAATAAATAATCATAATTCTAGCAGAGACAATAAGTGACATGCTGATGGACATGAGCTGGTCAGGGTATTTGACAAAACATACATTAACTATTGTAACCTTTTTCCATGCAAGGCTTATTTCAGTGAAGGAAAAAAAAACTGCTTGGAAAACATGGTGCTGTTTTTTTTTTGTTGTTGTTGCTGGGGGATTTTTGTTGTTTTTTCGGGGGTTGTTGTTGTTTTTTTTTTTTTTTTAGGGAAAAGAAACATACAAAGCTGCTTAATAAGAGACAAAAACCCAAACAACTTTAACACAAGATGTTCCATGACCTTAGCTTTATGATTTGGTGGTTCTGATGGCAATAACTCACTGCAATAAAATTTGGGGTAGCAGCAGGTCTGTGTAGTATAACAGTAAATTTTGATGTAAACTGAAGACCAGAGACTGGTAATGAGGCACAAATGGGAAGTATTCACCAGAGACAAAATGAATCTGCTACCACTGGCATGCAATACAAGCTAGAAAAAAGTATCCAAACATGATTCAAATCTCAACACTTAGGTTAGGAGACACAAATCTCTCTCCCTTTTTTTTTTTTTAGCTTTTTTTGTTATGAAAGTCATTCACCTTGTTTATCAGAAATAATGAATTTCTGTTTGACTCAGTAGTTTCCACTGACACTTAAAGCTGCAAGAAAAAAGAATCAGCTGTATAGGTCAGCCTCAAGATGAGTCATGAATACTGAATTTAACATGTGTGAAACCAGTAAAACAAAATCTCCTAAATGCATCCCAGGTAAAACAACAGTCTTCTTAATTGCATTTATTAGCAACTGTACTGTGAATAAGAAATACTAACTTCATTCTACCTGAGATTAAAAATGGAAAAAAAAAAAGTAGCTGTCTGCTTTCTTCCTTGTTATACAATGCTACATTTTGTTTAAGATATTAATCTCTCATAGGTTGCATATCTAAAAATATAATTCATGAAAAAGTATAATGTAATTGTTCAGGCTTTGATGAATTGGGGCATAATGTTAAATAATTATTCATTGCCTTTATTCTTCTGTCTAAGTGTGCAAAAAAAAAGCAGCTTTTTATTGCTTTTTTTTTATATAAGGACATGGGCCTTTGTGACATGCATTTTATTTTAAACTAATGCTTCTATTATTCCACATTTGAATAATTATAGCTGACATCATCTACTCTTCCGTGACCTAGAAGATCTTTAGCTCTAGCACACTGTTACATATTTTATGCATTACATGAAATAAAACACCTCAAGATTTCAAAAATATTTATTTTAAAAACAGCATTGAAATTGTCTGTAATCACATTTTCTGCTCTGCTTTGAAAGCAGCATTATTCAATATGCCAGTGGTCTTTTCCATAAGAGCAACATATTAGAAATTCATGCTGCTCTAATATATCTGAATTCCTTGATGTACTGCACTCCCTAGAGACCTAAAGAAATATTTTTGCTTCAGTTTCATATGTCCTGCACATTACCTACTGATGTGGTGGTTGTTAAAACAGTTGTACAGTAGTCTTTGAATTCAAAGTGTGCCTTGACTGTATATTAAAAATGACAATAAACCTAAGTATATACATTATGGTGGCTTTTGTTGCCAGCACAAGTCGAGCATTGGGGAAATCAAATCCCTTATTTTATTGTCTTTTAGCATATTTTCCACTTTAAATTTAAAACCCAAAAATTTGAAGCATTTCAAGAAATTTAAATCTTCTATTTCTTTCTCGTAAATTTTCTATACCATCGTGAGCCACATTTTCAAAAAGATCAGCACAAGATTACAAATGAAAGCATTCCAAAAATAGGTTGGGTTTTTTTCCAACTATGTAAAAACAGCACTGTGATTTTTAACCCTGGTTTCTTGCAGAAAAACCAACTATCTATAGGATACAGTAAAGAAACTAGAATGTCTATAATTTTATTGATACACAGTAAAACTCATTTTATAGAACACATCCAACACATCCACATTCTCACAAAACATGCATTTTTTTGCAAATGTTAGAAGGGTAATTCTTGTGGTCCTTGAAAATGTCCTTTGGGATATTTCAGGAAAACTCACATCAACAGAAAAAGGCTGGCAGGTCAAGCCCCAGCTGGGATCTAACCAAACCCACACAGTCTTCAACTGGTAGGAAACCAGGAAGGGATCCCTATTCCATTATACAGAAGCAAACATGTTAACAGGACTATAAGTACATTTTCATTAAAAACCCACTTCTATCTATATCAAATTGCATCCACTTAAGAAGCAGGAATAGAAGTCATATCCATTTTGAAGGAGGATTTTAAGGGTTCCCATTATGGGGCTGGACTGTGGGTTAATACCACCCTGACTCACATTCTGCACAAATTTTGTAGATTTCTGAAGCCCTGATATCCAGATATAATGAGAGCTTAAAGAAATCTGTATGTGACATCATGATAGAAATTCACGTGCATGTGCATGTGTATATTCTATATATCAACTAAGAATACAGAAATATACAAACATAGAAGTAAATATGTGAACTGACAGCAGAATAATGAGAAGGAAAAATTTTAGTGGTTTTGTTGTTTGATTTCTTTTTGTTTTTAATAGTTGGCATGCAGTATGAAAGTCCAATCAATCAAAAAAACTTCAAAGAAGGTTAATTCCAAATTTAAGACACTGTCAATGGCAATGAGAAATTTTTATCTCCCAGCACTGAAAAATTTTTTTAGAAAGAATTCCCACAGTGTAAGAATCTGTAAGAAGCCAATCCCTAGTATGAATTCACTGAGCTGGTAGTGGGCTCTTATTGTGTGTATTTAAGCACTTCTGCAGAGGAGAATTCTTAGAGAGATTGGGGTAAATCCTGCCATCTTTACTGAAAGGGATTTTATCTGCAGCTTGGAGGGAGCACTGCACAGTATGAAACAGGGACTTCTGATGGGGGGAGATTTGAAGGGGTTTTAGGAAGGGTACATCCTCAATTTTCAATCTGTCCAAAATCACAGAAATCCTCATCTAAAAACACCTGGCAGTTGAGATGGAAGAAAAACATTATACTTAGTGTATGAACTATTTTCTAACTGTTTCTGAGCTCACTGATATTCCTTTCTCACATTTGGCTAGTATTAGGTAATGTTTTGTCTATAAGAATACAAACTGAAAAACACTAGTTCTAACACAGATAAAATAGAAGGGTATTATTGCTAAAATACCAACATGGGTTAAAAACTAGCTAAAAAGAAGGATGTTTAAGAAAAGAAAAAAATAACCAAATTCTATTAGAGGCACATTGCAGTGCAGCTGAATTTGTCCCAATGTAAGTAAAATTTGCTGAAGATGTGAAATTAATTAGGGATAGAGAACAGCCAACAGATTTGCTTCTAAGAATATTTTTTCTAAAAATACCCATTAGTGCCCTGAAAAATGAAGTGAGACACATGTTTTCCAAGTACACTAAACGGTACTTGATATACTAGAAATTATATGGAACCAAGGGTTTAAATAGATTGCAGAAACTTATAAATTATGTTCTATATGAGGCAATATAGGAGTGATTTAGACAAGAACTTGTTAAATGGATCAGAGTTTGATGAGATAGTAAAAAGGAAACTTGGAGATGAGTAATACCACAAGAAAAGAGTCATACTGAAAAAAAAATTTAAATGTTCTGGATTATAAAGATTCAAAACTGAGTAAAGAATGTTAACTCTACAAAATCCCCTGTTTTTCTTCATCAGTGCAAAGCCAAAAGAACAATGGGGTCATTCTATTAACTGAAGAAGTCACTGAATTCACTGAAGAGTTAAATTACTTCCCTCAAGTTAATTTCTCTCAAGTTATCAAATTCAAATCAGAGGAGCTATACTGCCAAACTGCATTTGAACTGTATGAAATCGAGGTGTTAACATCATCCCAGTTGTACTAACATGAGCTGTAGCTTCATCCCCTGCACAGAGAAGCCAGCTCGAGTTCAAACTATTGCTAGGTAAGAGGTGCTCCTGTGCAAAAAGGGCACGCAAGTTAGGGATAACAGCTGACTTAGCACATGACACTTCAAGGATCATGCTTTATTTATTGAACAAATCCTCAGAAATTATTGTCAAAATTCAGCACATATTTTCTTGACATCTGATTTTCATCTCTTCTGATCTTCACTAAGTTCCAACAGCAAAATTGCCTAGCTATATTATTCAATTTTTTTGTATTTTCCCTCAATGCGATTATTCACTGCGATGATCTACACGCTCTCAAGGCCCTTTGTTCAGAGCTTGTTGCAAAAGGTTAATGTGAAACATCACAGCTTAAAAGAATGCACAGTTCTGAGCCATAACCATGGCTCAAAAGAGGTCAATTCAATGAAATACTGCCTGTCTTGACTAGAGTGTCAAGCATTTCTCTTACTTTTTCAAGTCCTTTCATAGTTCTGATTCTCAGAACCCCACACAAGATTTCACTCAAGCTCTTTAATGCATGCCATCAGCTTTGCAGACGAGCAAGGAAAATATAGGCTCTTTCCATAGAGCATATTTCTATTTCTCTATATGAATCTGCCTCTCCTCCACTCCTCCCATTATTGAACATAACCCTGGGGTCAGATTCTGACCTCAAACACAAAGTGTGCAACATCCTAGTAAATCAATAACAACTGTGCAACATATAAGAAGCCTATACTTGTGCCTTCCGCTTTTTTGGGCATCCTCGGAGGGAATGCAGAGCTCCTCAAATTCAAGGTAGCTTTATTTTAATTAAGTTGCAATGAAGGTTTTTGGTGTAAACTAAGTCTTTTCAAGCCACCATGGCCCCTGACTCTGGGGCTGTTAGCCTGAGAGGCTGATGGGAGCTGAGCCTGGATCCCTCACTACCCAAACCTCCATGTGTTGCGTCAGCCCTCAGGTTCCCAGGACTGATTTATGTTTTTTAGATAATGTGGTGGGGAGCTAGCAAGCTGGGAAGCCTAAACAGCCTCAGTCACTAAGTGCAGGACTTATGGTGAGAAGCCCAGACCCTTTATCTCTGGGAACAATAGATTCTTATCTTTGGCTGCTGGGATCTGCAACTCCTGGGCAGCCCATTTAGCCCACCTAGTGCTTGAAATGCCGTGGGATACACACAATGCCAGGCTCCATCCTCTTTCATGGGATTTTGAACTCTTTGGGTTAGAATTGTACATCAATGTGAAATAATCTTGTCTGGAGCTTCTATGCAAGAAGTATACTAATTAATTGTAGAGCCCACTTGAAAATGTAACGTGTAAAGTAGCTCTGCAGTTGTTGCAAGCAATTTAACATTCAAATAAGTGATTTACAATCTCAGGCTTCACAAGATTATGACCATAATGACTATCTGACAGACTTTATAAGCAAGTTGTCCAGTCATTTCAATTGGATTCTGGCTGGCTAAGGACTGGGAACTGTAAAAAGGCTGTAGGATTTGGCCTAGAATCAGAAATAACATTTGCTGTTTTCCAAACGTGCGGTAAACAAGAAAGGAGATATTAAATTTTTGTACATCTCTCAGCACATGCAAATGAGAATGGAAAGAGCCTCATCAGACAAATACAGAACAACAGCCATCTGGATCCAAACCCTGCTCCAGCAGAGGTCAGAGCCTTGAGCCTCTTTCTGTCATTATTTAGATCTCTGTAAAGGATGACCTTCTACCCAAGGGGGTAGAAGGTAACACTCTGGCTTTGAAGAACTCGGCTGAAAATTCCCCCTCACTTCCGCAGAGGGGAAGATTTGACCCAGGGAATGCAACGTAACCCCCAGAGTCAGGCCAGGGCACTCCAAAATTTGAGTGGGGCAGGTGTTGGCCCCCTTGAAGGATTCCAAACAGGTCTGTATTTCCATGATTTTGCACTTAGAACAGAAGGGAAAGACTAAAAGTGCTTACCACAGAGAGGGAATTGGAAAGCAGTGTCCCGTCTTGGCCAAGCATGTTGGAAACTGTAATTTCAGGTAGATCCATGTTTTGAGGGTGGAAGGGAAGGAGGCCATTGTGGTTCATGGGATGACACAGAGAGTGGTACCCAGACTCTATCTCATTCAAGTGCACCAGGGAGTGGTCAGGCAATGATGGAGGAGTTATAGGAGGTATGTTAAAATCTTCACTTTCGAGACTTGGGCCAGGAAAAGACTGGAAAAAAAACCAACAAACCAACAAACAGAAATTGCAATGAAAATCATATGAGCACTGGTCAATAATAACAATAAAAGTCATACAAAACAAACAAAAATAACCAAACTCACATACTTCTAAGCACAATCTACAACTTAATAAAGAATATTTTCAAGACCCATATATTATACAAGTGAAGTCTCACCATTATGTGTGGAGGAAAAAATGCCTCTAAGTCATAAGAATCTATGATATTTTCCCCTTGGAAATATTTTTTTAAAAGAAGGTGAACTCAAACAGATTTCAAGGGTCCTATTAAAATCTTCCGAGAGTATTCATCTAGCTGAATACCTTTTTCATGGGAATTGTGAAAAAGGGAATGCAATTTATAAAATTAATATTGGCACAAAATGGTTCATTTTGCTTCCTGCTACTCAGACCAAGAATTACATAGTGAAGAAAGATACCACTTTTATGCTTCTGGGAGTGCCATGCATTTACTCAGCTAGAAAGAAAAAGAAACAGAACATACTCAGTATGAGTATGCTTTGCATTTATAAAAATGCATTTGAAGTTTTTTAAAAAATCTTTTTTTTTTCTTTCTTAATCTATAAACTGAATTATACATACATTTTGTCAGTTATCTGAATTAGTAACTCCACCAAATAAATGTTAGTCTTGTGTTGTCTGCTGCCATTAAGTCATCCAACTCAATCTGATCCAAGGAAAAGCCACAGGCAAAGTCAGAGTAATGCACCAAGGTGGATAATTGCTATTATTTATCTACAGTTTTTGTACAGCAGGTAGGCTCATTTGTGGGGTAGGGTGGGTATGAGCATATTTCTAAAAAGGAAAAGGTGAGCATAATAAAGGGTTAAAGAGATCAGTTGCACTGGCTCAGCCTGAAAGCCTGCTCTGCTTTTCTGAGAACAGCCAACTCCTTTGCAAAGTGATCAGTCTTTGCACATCCCAAGCCCACAGTCAGGAGATTTATAGCACAGAGACTACTCCCACCCTTCCTGCCCCTCTTCAGCACAGCAGTCCTGCTCTGAGTGCTGCTTTTGTTAATTCTGGAAATGCGAGGATTTAAATATATTCTGCTCCTGAAAAGTATCACCAGAAAGGATGAGTATGAGGGCACAGTTTCAAAGAGTAGCTATTGGAAGAAAATGTTTTCCCCAGAATGAGTTTCCAAATGGAGGATAATACAGTGCATGAATTCATGCAGAAGGACAAGGGAAGAATCGATGGCAAATTATAAACAAAGGGATTTTTCATTAGTCATCATAGTAATAATGTCCTCCTGATGCCTGAGGTTACTCTCTGTATGAGCATGTATATGTAAACTTAAATCAGACCAAAACCAAACAGTATTAAATGTTTTCAGCGAGCTGGTGAACACAGAAAAACCACCTCTAATGCACACTGCCATGGTTTTGGCTACTCTGTTTTTTCCCAAAAAGGTTTTAATTTCTTTATCAAATATCTTATTATAAAATAGAACAGGAAATCTAGTCTGGAAAGGCCAAAGTAAAATCCCCAAAAATAAAAACAGAACAGGGTTTGACAGTGATATCATCACTGTTATGTGTGAGGACTTTGATTCTACCCATGCATTCCAGCTGTATTTCTCACCCCCAACACAGGAGTTTGCTCCCCCTCTGTCCCTGCTTTCTTCTGGTGCAAGTCTACTGACCTCTGTAAGTTGCATTTGCCCCCACTTTTACAAGCCATGATGCAGCCATTTCTCCAAGGGGAAATACAGTAAAATAGACCCTCACTAAATGGAGAGAAGGCTTAAACACAGCAAAGAGAACATCACATTTACTCAATAGCAACGCATAAATTTTGCAAAACCAAATAAAAGTATTAGGGACAATGCATATACTAGCTAGTTGCTAATTACTATTATATAAAATCCATGATGAAGGAAAAGGTGTCTAAAGTGAGTTTAAGATCTAATACCACAATAACTAAGCAGCAGAGAAGAGAAATGAGGGAAGGGATAACACCCATAATGCTCTCCTCGACCAGTGCTATCCCTGCAGGTACACTTAGATTTGGTAACCATAATCCTGGTGAGCTTGGATCCATGTAGCCTACAGCTTCCAGGAGGGATTCATTAGCTGTGAAAAGATGACATTTATGTTCAACAGTGTCTTTTCTAGTGTCCCAAAAGACTTATGGCCTCAAAAGAGTTTTCTCTCCCTGGATTTTTCAGGTAGAAAGTATTAACATCTATTTCCTCTCTCCATACAATCCCGTGAGACTTAAGTTTGCTACTAAAAGCAAATATTCCTAAATCAAATATTGACAGGATATTGGAGGCACTAAGCATATCTGCTTATTTGTACACCTCTTTTTGCATGTCTTATGGATGGGCCAGGCTTTACGTTTGATTCTTTGTGTTTCAAATGCGTCTTTAACAAGTAATACTTCAAAAATGGTGGAATCAATTAACTGCCAGTAGGACATTAGCTTCACTTATTAAGAAGGAAGCACTAGCAGCTCCACAATCCAAGCTGTGTCATGTGTAGGTATATAATAATGTTATAGATATTATATGGGTTAAGAATTTTAAATAAATGCTTGTTCTCTGATTAATTACAAAAAACCCCAAAGCCACAGAATGGCTGTTGCTTGTGAACCATTTAAGAGTGTACTTGATTCCGCATCACCTGCAATATCAATGTTCACTACACTTAAAAGTAGGATTAGATTAGCAAAAGCTGTAATGATACACCAAATAACATATAATTCAAATTATAGTATCTCCTATGTTTTTCTATTTTTATTTTTTCCTTAAGACATAAACTAGTGTACTATTTCAGTAAAGGTAGGCAGCATACAAGTTATATGCTAATGGCATGGACAGATATTCAAATGAATCTGCAGAGCACCCTATTCACTTTACATTTTCAGCCAATTTCATATTTCCATGCTCAGTATTGTGTGCATGTAAGGCATATAGACATAACTTCCTCAGGGAAGTTGCTTCAACAGTGATTTGCTGGTATTCATTTGTTCTCATCCAGGAGCTCAGTTCAGATGCTTGTAATGACTTAGCACACCGGCATATCAAACCCAAAATTCCTAGAATCATCTGCAGCAAACCCAGCATGTCCCAGGAACAAGGCTGTTGCAACTGTGCCTGGAGGAAAGGCACGAGGAATGGGACACATGCTTATCCTGTGAATAGCAGCTACAAGCTTCAAACACCCACTCCTACTTTCCTGCCACCTCTCTCCTTGCCATTGGAAAACCTATTTTAGTAACCATCTGGGGTCCCCTTGATGCAACTGGTCCACAGCTGGCAATGGGCTCTTGTGGAATGTTGTATTGTCACCTTCTTCTGTAAAGAGAAATTTTAGGGAAATTTACCAAAAAGGCACTCTCAAGCTTAACCCTGCAGCAAGAACTCCCACTCCCAGACCAGTCATCATCCTGTCCCAGCCTCTGGGCTTCCTTAGAGCACCACTTCTTCCAACACAAGCAGTTTATCTGAAATTTCTAATTAAAGCAGTTATCTAGCATCCAGAGCATCAGAGAAGGCTGTACTCCCTGTATCCAACTACAAGTCACAAGTACAGCTCATATGTATCCATAATAAATGGTGGCCCGTAGTTTCAACTCTGTTAGGTTTTTCTTGGGGATGGGGAAGGTTAGAGTCTTTCCCCTCCACTCCAAGGGTTTTTCCTTCATGGCTGGTTTTCCTATCAGCAGGACTTGCTCTATTCAGAAAAACATGGAATAGCTCCTTTTTATTCTACTGGTCACAGAAACCTCAGCAAGCTCACCTTTTCACTTTTGAATAACAGAAAAAAAAACCAACCAAACCCCCAAAACAAACAAACAAAGGTAGCATAAATTCTTTATTTTCTTTACCACTTTTCCACTAGGAACTTTGCCAGTGGTTTCACTTTCAACTCATGACTATAGGAGTGAAAGAGGTGTCAATCAGGTCTTCAGTTTAGGGGAGTTTCCTAGGCCTTTATTACATTCCAGAGAGAAAGCCCTCTGCAAATTAACACCATTAAGCCAGCTGCACAGCACTGAACAGACACAGGCTTAAATTTTTCTTTATTTTAAAGAGCATTTTCATTACACCTGTGTTTATTATAAACAAATTTCAGTCTAATTCAGATGGAATCTACACAGTGGGAACCTCAGAACTGATTATCCTTACATTTGAGCTATCTATAGACACAATCATATGAAAGATTTTTGAATTAGGAATGTCTTGCCAAATTTAGAGGACTATATTTTAGTCTGGCTAAATATTTGTGACATTTCTGCTTGAAATTATGTAAACTCTATAAAATAAATGATTGATATGCCCACTCTGACATCAGGAGGCCTATCTATATGCTACCTTAGCATATCATTTTATGAGAAAAGTTTGCCAGAATAAAACGATATGAACACTGAACCCTGACTCACTGTCCAACCCAAACCCAAGCTTTTGTTTCTGAGAAAGACCTCATTGGTCCTGTTAAATTTACTTTTTAAGCCAATTAGCCAGGTCAAATCCAGCAACGAGCTATGGAAGGAGAGGAAAAACTGGGACACTGAGAGGAAGTGTATGTCAGGAATCAGTTTTTTACTTTGGCAACACATAACTCAAATTATGGCTCTGCATCCAGCTGTGCTGATAACACAAATGCAAAAAAATAAATCTAAAAATCTAGTGTTTGCTTTTGAGGTTACTCATTAGAAAAAAAAGGGAAATGCTGGCAGCAGATACAAATACAGCCCCTGTCCTTAAGTACTCTACAGTGATAACTGCAAATTGGCCAGCAAAACTTACTTATGTTTAAAAATAATTTTAATACAACTTTAAAAAGGGATCAAAGAAGGCAAATCAAAGGAGGCGGCTCAAACAGACTGACCGCAGGAGGCAGCAAGCTTTCAAACATCCAGTGTAAATCCCTCTGGAAAGAGCAAAATTGTTCCTATATGGCAGTAGAGAAGACAACATTCACTAAGTAAGTCTGATTCGTGTGCTCAGTGGTTGCATCAGTCATCATGCATTTACTCAACAGTCTCATATTAGAAACAGTTCCTTAAAAATTGGGAATTTGCCTATAGATATTTAATTTAAATGATATGAATGGTTCTGCCAACTATGTAGAGCGTGTCTTAATTTTTCATTTGCACCAAGGCTTCTGCGTCTGAACTGTGGAAAGATGCCAGTTTTTAAAAGATATATGCTTCAGGCTGTCTCCTCTTCTATTATTGAACACGTTGTTACATAACTGAAATACTTATGAATCGAGAGTAATGTAAAAACAATGAGCTCATTAGAAGGGGAAAAACAGCCACGTACCTTATACAAATTTGAAAGTCAGGATAATATATTTGACAGTGGATATTTTCAGGAGTTTTAATAGGATCAACCTTATCTCTAATTTCTAAATGGAAGACTTTCAGAAGCAAGTGTTTTTTAGCTGCTTTTGTCTCTGTATGAACAAGGCTTGATAGCTTAAGACTATAATGCATTACTGTGGAAACCTTCAGTGTGTTACATAAATCATCTTAACACTCAGCAAGAATTGTCCAACAGTGCCATTGATATGTTCAAGTCAATGATCCTGAAAACAATTTTTTTGTGTTTCTTCATATGGTAGACAACAGCAATAAATCATATTCATTTAAAAACACACAATATACTAATTTATCAAACCACAGCTATCAAAAATGTATTACAGGGGAAGGTATAACTTTTTTTGTATTGTGTTAATCAATTTCTCTAATTTGCATTAGTTAAAGGCCAAAGCCCCAAGCAAAACATTAATTTTCCTGTACCAGATGAATTCTGTTTTCAAGAAAGAGAATGTGCTGACAATTATATTGTTAATTTTCAACAATCATAATTTTCAATGTGTACAGAAGTACGTAAAACAACAAACTCTTTTTAAGATTTCATTCTTGAGAGTCTTTTCATTAATTACATTAATTTTATGCATATAGTGTAGCTGTTTGCTGGGAAATGTGTTTTCAATGGAGGCTTTAAATTGAAACACAGTTTAAGGATGAAAATAAGTAGGAGCAAAAATATTACAAGAGGCTAAAGGATCTGGGGCCTGCAAACACCAATAATGTTATTGAAGGAGTTAAACTTCCCTTCAGACACGAATACAGCTGTAAACTTTTCCTATTTAGAACTTTTTAATAAAATTAAAAGAAAACTACAAGTCTTTTACAAATTACTGACCAAATGGCCAAAGCAGTTCTTTAGGAATATACAAGAGCTTTAGGCACAAATGGAGCATCCTTAGCTCCCAAAATAGAATCTTGTCCCTCTAACCTGTGACAAATCTTTCACTTTCCTTAGGATGTCCCCAGTGGGGATCCAAGTGTGGTCATTGTCCAACACCCTTGGCACTCCTCTCTCCTGAAAAGAAAGGCATTTTCTCTCCCACAATGTCTACTACTACTACTACTACTATCATTATTATTCTTGTTATTATTTTTGTTCTTACTAATACTACTATTACTACTATACTTCTACTACTACTACTACTGCTGCTGCTGTTGCTACTACAGCTACTACTACTACTGCTACTACACTTTAATGAAAGCTAAAATTCCTAAGGTAACTCAGGGTCCTATTTGACAGGCTTTGGTCTGTACTATAATGCAGGCAGCATCATGTATGGTACAATCCTGAACTCTGCACTACAAGACATACTTCTGTAAATCAGTTACTACGTGCACTAAATATTCTTTTTCAACTAGAGATAAAAAGCATATTAGAAATAAAAAACTTTTTAGAGACCCTCTCTGCAAAACATACCTCAATTATGCTCAGTACAAAGCACTGGGTAATAAAACTAGCAATATACATATTTAATAAGCAGAATGGAACTAAAAAAAAATAGAAGTCACATCTTCACAAATCCTGCTGCTTGAAAATATAGATGATACACCACATTTAACCTGTCAGAAGCCTCATTAGCATCATAGCATAGACTCTAAACCAGCAATCAAGACAGTGTGCTCTTCACATGTTTACATTTTTAAATGCTCTTAAAATAGCAGCAGTATAGATTTACATTTAAGTATATCTGTTTAGGGGGCAAATATTCTGTCTAAATTTCCATATCCCTTCTGAGAAAGACACCAAAAGATGAAACAATATTGTACTCAGGGCACACAATGATGAAGGACAAAGGATCCTTTTATTTTTTGTTCGGGATTTTTTTTTCTCCTTCTTTCTCTTTTCTTTCCTTAGAAAAGCTCAGAAACAATGGATGGCTTCTCACTATTCAAAAGGAGAGTGGGTCCTACCTGTGCTACACTTCTGCTGAATGACTGATGAAATTGCCAGAAAAAAATCTGATTTAATGCAAAATGTCACCACTTGAGAAAAGGAGGATCAAAACAGAGGCATGGCTATTCTTTGCAATTATGATGTAACTTTAGTTTAGTCCTGTGCCAATCACAGGAAAAGCTGAAAGGTGAGGCAGATCAAAGCTCCCAGTTCCTACCAGTGGTCCCCCTGGCTTTAACGCCTAGATTTTGGACCCAGCACTTTACAGGAAAAAGGCCAAGGAAGTGCTGAATATATGAACGAGTACAGATTATTTAAGCAAGTAAAAGTGGCAGGATCTGGCCCTTTCTTAATAAAGTGTCATGTAAGCTTGGGACTGCTGGGACCCCAGTAATAAGTTCAAGCCTACTGATGTCACACAAACTATAAGCAGCGTAGTACCTATTAAGACATTTTTATAAACTGCAAGAAATATGCAAGCTATTACGAGACATAATTCTGAAAAACAGACTTCTATGTAAGAAGCCAATTTAAAAGAAAAACAACATAAACAATAGTAACTTGCGTGCTCAAGTGAAGCATCTTTTTAATTTTGAGTAATGAAGATGTCAAGCCAAATGCTAGAGTAGTTTAACTTAATTAGGTGGCCTATTTTTCCAGGCAGCCTTTCATTTCCCATTGAAAACTCAGCTTGTATGCGAGGCAACAAGAGCAATTTTGTCTGTAATGAATACCTCTGGGACTCCGCGGAGTGATCATTTGAATGTTACATTGAAGACTGGTTTGAGTAACTAGTTTGGGCTTGTTGAGATGCCAGATTTTGTAAAACTAACTAGATTAATCAAAGACTGGCATCTTATCGGTTTATTCGGTCAGGGGTCAGCAGGTCAAACTGACTCTACTGTGGCAGCCTTTGCCAAAAGGGACAGTGTAATAGTAATTGGTCTAATTTGTAGTTCAAATTCACGTAATTCTTCCAGACATTTTATGGACCGAAAAAGGTTCATTTTATGTGAAGCTCAGATGAAAAATACTGCCTTTAACATTTCCCATGGTTACATCCCATAATTCATCCACGCTGCTGACCTGTAACGTTTCCTGGAAAGGAAACTACATAACTAAAATATATGATGTCTGTAATCCGTTTTCACATGCTAAAAAAGTTGTACATGAAGGAGCAGAGGGAAACATTTTGAAGGATATTTTATACTGGCTGCTCATTAAACAGAAAGTTGTCTCATGACATGCACAGCAAAAGGCAGTGCCTTTTCTCTTGTGATATGTGAAAAAATACCTCTGGGTTTTGGGCAGAGAATTCATCATTTGATGATTGATTTTCTGTTTACCTTTTTCATGGTAAAATAATAGCTTTTGTTGTTTTTACTTTATTGATTTATTGTGGGCCTATCACTGAAGTTGCTGTCATCCTGATGCCACAGCTAAGACAAGATGCAATGTTTACTTTACTTCACTCTCATGTGCAACTCTTAAGAAATATACTTTTAACTGATGCGCAGGATCACTGTGTATTCAACAGGGCCAAGGTCACAACTTTAGCATTACTCTAGAAGTATCTGACATTTACTTCTAAAGCCCAAAATTCTGTAGCTATGCAATTACCCTCCAAACCTGTTTCATTAAAAAGTTTTCTGCCCACATGGCTGCAAAGAAAATATAAGTGCAAGATTTCACAGCCAGAAGACAAATAGAATGCTGAAAAATTTGTTATACTTGCTGAGGTTTCTGATATGATCTCAATTTTACAGATCCACGCTAATGATTTTTGAAGGCTGGAGAGGGACACTTTTGTTTACACAACTGTAATTATGGAGATGTTTGCTTAGGATCCTTAGGGAACTAGATTTTGCCCTCTTTAGTGTTTTTATAGCATGCGCTATAGAATAGGCATTAAATGAAAGATGCATTAAGTTTAGGCATGTTTAAGAAACTAATTTTTCAGGGATAAGAAGGTCATATACATTTCTTCTTTTGGTCAGAGTGCAAGTTCCATACCTACTGAACAGAACTGACTAAAATGAATTTGAGTAAAAAAGGATAAAGGTATTTCACCTGAGTTACATCTTTAAAGTGAAATTTGTAAAAGCTCTAAAATTCCAGCCAACAGGCCCTAACTCTGACTTATATTTTTATAAAAGTTGAGGCATTTGATTACAAAAAGAAAATATCCTTGAATATATACATAGTACATGGTCATACACTTTGCATTAAAGCTAAAGACATTCATACATTATATAACACATCCCTGTGGAGAAGGGCTTGGGGACACTGATGGATGACAAGCTGGACATAAGCTGGCAATGTGCTTGCAGCCCAGAAAGCCAGCCTTGTTCTGGGTTGCATCAAAAGCAACATGGTCAGCAGGAGGAGGGAGGGGATTCTGCCTGTCTACTCTGCTTTTGGGAGACCCCATCTGGAGTACTGCATCCAGCTTTGGGGTCTGCAGCACAGGAAAACATGAACTTGTCAGTTTGGGTCTGGAGAAGAGCACAGAGGTCCAAGGGCTGAAGCACCTCTCCTATGATGAAAGGCTGAGTTGGGGTTGTTCAGCCTGGTGGACATTCTAAGGAGACTTTATAACACCTTTCAGTATATAATGGGGCTTTTAAGAAAGATGGAGAAAGACCCTATAGCAAGGCCTGTAGTGTTAGGACAAGCAGAAGCAGTTTTAAACAGAGAGGACAGATTTAGACTGGACATAGGAAAAAATTCTTTACTGTGAGGGTGATGAGACACTGTAAGAGATTGTGCAGAGAATCTGTGTGTGCCCCATCACTGGAAGTTTTTGAGGTCCTGTTGGATGAGACTTCGAGCAATCTGATTTAATGAAAGATGCAACTTGCTCATGGCAGGGAACTGGACTAGATGATCTTCAAAGATGCCTTCCAATTCAAACCATTCTATGATTCTAAAGATGCATATCTATAAATACATAGCCTTGTAAATGCAACTGTTGGTGTATTTTTATCAGGAACTCTGTTCTTTCTAGACTCTGCCTGATGTTAAGATAATATTAAAAGACTATGTTTTACTCAAAAGTGAAAGGCAGGGTAAAATTATATCTCCCTATAGCTGCTCATTCAGGATCTGAAAGGCCTGCCTGATATTTTTCTTTCTCTGAGGCCATTTTAACCTATGTCCCTTTTTTCTTTCTTTTTTTTTTTTTTTTTTTTTTTTTTAATGTGGCATTTAGAGATCGCTTCAGAGAAATGGAGGACCAAGAAGTAGACTCCCTTCTGTTGATAACCTATTTTTGAAATGAAAAGATAGTGGATCAGGAAGAGGGAGGTAGAGTATGGTCCAAAACAGTCCTGGACTGCAGCCAGCTAGCAGACTGCCCAGGTAGCAATGTCTTTTCACTGTGGAGCAGCCTCTCAAATAATGAGCTTTTCCAAAGCAAAAGCTTTCCAACTTTAGGGAAGGATTGTGCTAGACTTCAGGTCAGGGTAGTGTGTACCCATGAGACTACACTGGACCATGTAATGATTCTCCATCTGAGAATGCTGCTTTTTCTGAATCCTTTCCAAAACAGCCAACTCCTGCCCTGCTCTGCTGATGGAGACTGTTGCAGGCAACAAGACTGAAGAGCTGTGTCTTCTGGCAGTACCCTGCAATTCTAGCCTACCTACAGGGAAGGACCAAAACAGAGCAAGAGAGGGAAGCTATTAGGTAGCATCTATCCATCCCTACTTCACATGAGCCATTAACAATAAAAAAAATTATGGTATAAAAATGTAAAAAATACATGAAGGCTATGTGCAGGACCATGCGCATAAGGCAATATTAATATGAAAAATCTCTCTTTTGGATGTCAATCCATTCTATTTGACCCCGTAGATGTATAGGACAAAACAGTTTTGATACCCATGGTGCCCTCTCTATCAAAGAGCATGCAGATATATTTTAGATAGATCTCCCTGGCATAGCTCTGGGAAGCAGGAAAATACCACCTCTGAGCAAGCAGTATTCCTTCCTCTGCCTCAGATCTTTTCTTCCCAGTGGGACAACAGGGGTACTGCCCCAAATCATCAGCTCCAGGCCTGTTCTCATCCCTTCCCTTTGGATCTTGCAGGGAATTTGGCAGCTGCACTCATTAACCTTAACATTTATCAGGCCTCAGGAAGGCTACAAATTTGTTAGAGCTTTGTGCAACAGTTCATGCAACACTTTGTGCAACTGGCACAAGTTCATGTTTTCCTGTGCTGCAGACCCCAAAGTCCTGAATTACATTCCATATTGTGACTAGGAAGAAATGTAAAATTAGCAATTTAATTTTATACTGCGCTCTGTGGGGCCCACAAATTACAGGAGGAGGAATAACAGAAAGAGTAATTCATGTCTAATGTTTCAATTATAGGTATGGGGAGAAAACAATAATTGGTGGGAATCTCAAATGCAGATCAGTTGGCATAGTTTTATTTTAAAACGATAAATACTTTCAGATCCAAATGCAATTAGTAGTGAAAATGTCACAGTTTTACTGTGTATGTTTGTTAATATGGCTGGCATAACTAATTTAGGAGATGCCTTCAGTGTAGAGTCCTGTACTACATATATTGTAACCAAAAATGCAGTACTTACACATATATATAAAATGTACACAGAGACAACATTGCCAAACAGCCTTTTGGGACGCTTTAAAAGAATATCATTAATTTTTACTGTATACTTACTCTTCTGGCTCAGTTCCAGCACTGGCTTTCTGTAAAAATCATTTCAAGTATAGAATTATGCTATTTGCTTGCAGCAACATCACAGGAACAGTAGTGAGCCATATGTTGCTACTTAGCAACTTGGTCTGTAAGTCCCAAAGCATGTACTGATTTGAAAACTGAACAGAAATGATAATTATTGTTGAGGGATGCTGTGAGGCAACTTGTCTTGAATTACCAAACTATGCAGATGTTTGATGTTATACAGCAAAAGGAACAAAACTATATTTTTTCCTGTGCAATGGCTGAGCTTTTATTTATGTTAGCCTAAGGGGGATAAATTGATTAAAACCTGTAAAATAATATAGGGTGATGTTTTTCTGGATAGAACACTTTGGAGTAAACAGAAGAACCGAGGTGCTTGTCAGCATGCATCAGGACCCCAGCAAGCCTGCCTCTGTGGTCTCCTAATCCTGAAGACAGCCAAGTGGAAACCCCTCGGTTCTTGGTGTTACATGCCACGACTCAGCCTGCCAGCCCACCTCCCAAATAAGTTATGTCAGACTCTGAAATTAAAAAATGATGCTCATGTCTTACTCAGGCAGCATGACCAGAGCTTCAGTAAAAGTTTCTGATAGGACTATGTATCTCCTTACGTGTGGGATCCATATTTTAGTTAGCAGATGTGAACGCACCAAGAAAAGCAGAGTAATTAACTCACTTCTCATTCTGACAGGATTCAACCCCTATCTCTGATCTTGTGAGGGAACAGCCAAGTTATTGAGGGTGGGAAGGAGCCTGCATTCTTCACACTGAGGTCATGCAATGGCAAGACTCATGAGCACAGGTGCAAAATAGACATAGGACAAAATTATGATTAGAGTAACTATGCTGTCATCTGAGAGAGAACATTTCCTCTTCTCTTTTTATGGCCTTATGTGTTTTACATCCAGTAACAGTGACAGGAAAACAAACAAACAGTCCTAAAACTATGGTCAGAAAATACAATTGCATCCTTTACTGTTCCTCCCCTGTATGTTACACAGTCTTTCATGCTCTGTTTTCAGAGCAGGAAATACTGTATTTTTTTCCAGTTTTAACTACCAGACTGGGTTTTGAAATGGTAGTCAGTTCACCAGATTTGGCTGACCACCAAATGCTTATGCCCGAGAAAGGAACGCGCCCCATCACAGTCAGCGAAGACTTTACAGACACTGCCAGTGAAGAGTTGTTTAGCTCCTTTGAGGAACGACTAGCAGCTGTCTGTGTCAGGAACAGGTCTGGGAAGGCTCCTCTCACAGTCACAGGTTCTTGATGAAATATGAGAGACAGGGTTCCATCACACCCCATATTCCTGCTCTCAGAGAAGTTGTTTTGTCTCTTTTTTTTTCCTTTTTTTTTTTCCAAATACTGTTATTATCAGGCTTTCACATATGTTCCAGCCCACACAGAGCTGGAACACCTCTTCTGCGAAGGCAAGAAGGCAGGCTAAAAATGCTGGGGATGTTCAGCTTGGAAAAGAGAAGACTCCAGGGAGATCTTAGAGCAGCTTTCCAGTACCTAAAGGGAACCAACAAGAAAGCTGGAGAGGGACTTTTCCCCACGGCCTGGAGTGATAGGTCAAGGAGGACAGGTTTAGATTAGACATCAGAAAGAAGCTCTTTGCTATAAGGGTGGTGAGGCACTGCACAGGTTGCCCAGAGAGGTTGTGGACTTCCCATAACTGGAAGTTCTCAAGGCCAGGCTAGGTGGGGCTCTGAGTAACCAGGGCTAGTGGAAGGTTCCCTGCCCATGACGTGGTGGAAGGAACTGGATGATCTTTAAGGTCCATTCCAACCCAGTCCATCCTATGATTCTGTGTAGTCACTTAAAACCGCTGCAACACTGTAAGCACCAGGAGAAAATCCCAGCAAGGGAAAGGAGGTTGTGACAGCCCAGCAGCTGGCAGCTACTCTCAACCAGGCACAGAAGGCTGGTTGACTGGTGCACACTTGGTAACAAGTTAAAACACTCTTCCTGGCAACTGAGCTGCTTCTTGCCACATGAATCCCCCAGCAAAAGACAGAGGTTGCCTTTGGGTTTTGAACTCCACCTGGGAGCCAGACACCCCAGAGTTCAGTTTTTTCATGGTCAGATTTTAAGCTATAAACCTTTTCTTGATTCCAGCCCTCAGTAAGAATTCAGGGTTTTCTGACAACTTTGAATTTGGAAACGTCACATTTGAGATATTTTTTTTTTCCTTGAAGACAAAGTAATTTGCATTTAAAATACCTAGGTCTGGCTCTTTAAAAGTACTTTAAGAACCTTACTTTCACTTCAACCAGTGAGTGTTAGATGCATAAATATCTCTGAGAATCTGGGCCTTGTTAGCACATGTAGAAACCACATAAAAGATTAAAACTTATACTCTTAATTTTTCAATATGCCATTTAAATTATTTAAACTACATGCATACACAGTACAAAAATATCAACAGAAGAAAAATAATTCTGATGTATAATGTGGACTTGCAATTCTTTATTCAAAACTATTTAAGACAGACATAATGATTCTCTGAAAGGTAGCAGCTGCCTGATAACAGCAATCATTCACACAGTTTGTATTTCTACTGTTTCAAACAAATTCAATTAGCCCTTGCACTTCAAAACCCTTAAGGCAAGAATGAGATGATACTAGGCTGCTTTAATCTAATAGTAATACTAAAACTTGTCAGTACAGTTTTTGGATTAATGGTTAGAGAAAAATTAATAATATAATTTTTCATTTTTTAATCAAACAGTTCTATTCTAAACTACCTCTGGATCTTGGAGGGTTCTTAGCTGAATAAGTTCAATCATGCACAACTCCTAAATGCAAAGTACTATTGGTCTCTAAAGGTATTTCAGAATGACTTCAACAGAAAGCTGGGAAGCAACATGGTGGAACACTTTAAAGATGGTCTTTTTGATTGAACCATGTACTCATCTCACACAACCTCCTGCTTCTCTGCCCCCAAGGAACCTGTGTACCTGAAGAGCACCCCTTCATGAAGACATTTAGTTTTGAATGCACACTTTCCAAAGCTGTTGATTCCTAAGTTAGATCCAGCTTATCTGAACGTAATTACTATTCATTCAAACTCCCCACCTAATAAGAGTTTTGCACATACGCCTCCTGGTTTTGTCAGACCAGACACCACTGGCCTGAAATATTGCATGACACAGACCACAAGTCTGGTTATTCATGGCAATTTCTGACACAATTGAACTGATCTGCAGCATTATTCCCACCACTTACTGGTGCATAGTTAAACTGAAACGTGTGAAGTAAATGAAAAATTCCCCCCTACCTACAGATGTAGCAACAGGGAGACAACACAATACTTTCAAAACAATTTTTGCTTTTTAAGAAGTAATTACAATTGTAATTGTTAGAAATCATTATGACCTTTGAGGTCAAGTGGAAAGGTAGAAGATATTTTAATATACATCCAGTATCAAAATTTAGTGTGTATGGTTCCCCCAAAGGAAAAGGGCTCAAAAATAAAGAATATACATCACATTAAGCCTTTTGGCCTGTAGGCTACAGAAGGCAAAGTCATTGCCTTAAGCCCACTGCTAATTGTGTAATAATAGCAACATTCCTCAGACACAGGATTAGGGCTAAAAATGCAATTCTTCTACTGTTCTATGAGCGATAATTAAAGATATTTGTGACATGCATAGCTTATAATGATTAACTTGTCTGCAGTCAGATAAACAAATAACCTGCACCTGTAAAGACTTTATTTCCTGAAGGTAAAACAACTGTTTAGGAAAGATCATGCTGGCAAAACAGCTGCTTGCATTCTGGAGAGGAAACAAGGTAGTATCTTTCAACAAACGCCAACTCTGGTGTTTTATCAGCTCTATCTCATTAACTGGAAACAAGGCTTAAATGCTTTGTTTATAAATTATGATTATTCCTGATTGCAGCAGTTACTGATAGTGCCACTCATTTGCAATGCAACTCTTTGAATTTTTTTAATTACAATTTGAAACAAGGCAGAGAAGATTAATTAACCCACCTGGCTGGCTGGCACGTAGTCCTGGCTTGGTTCTGTCATACTCATATACATGTTCTCACCGTCAAACTGCAAAGGAAATAATAGTAAACATTCAGCAAACTCGGTTTTTTAGCATTGACTGAAAAAAACAGTTGCTATAAAATAATATTACAGCCTGGTTTTAGAGACTTGTAATTGCATGTGTGCATCTTGTCTTTGATGTTCCTGTTGTCATCCTTATTGACCCTGGATGTCAGTGATTTGGAGTAATTAGCGCTCTAGTAATTACAGCTACCAAGGAAGAAATGAATGGTTTCCTTTCATCTGCAATCTGTTTTAAAACAAAATGCCTCATTTTGTGCACCATGTATACATATTGCTGTTGGTTGCAATGAAGTACTAAGTGAATTGCACACTTACTGAGAAAAGAAAATGAGAATAGAATCTGTACTAAAATGCATCTTAATGGATTCCAACTTTAGCTTCTGAGCAGAACAAGAGCTGAAATTTCAAAACAAATTAAACCCCCTCCAACTGAAATGTTCCCATGTCAGAAAGTAGGAAATAGATTTCCAGACAGCTTTCAGACATCTGAATGTATGAAAGAGTATACCTCCCATCCGTATGGTGTAAGAGGATAGTTTGCTTGATGTGTGAATAAAGTAAACATTCATAATCAGAACTGCAAAAATAACCATCTGTAAATGATAAATACCATTCCTGGAAATATATACAATATATTAAAAGCTTTTTTCCTTGTCTCCTTTCCTTTTTATTTCTTTTTTTTTGGCCTCTCAACTGCAGTTAAGAAGTAACGGAAATGTCATAGAAAGGAGTTGATTAAAATCTGAAGGTCTAGATGGAGAAAAACTGTCAGATCTGAAGCCTCATCCTGTACCAGCACAAAGAAGTGTAAAACTACTGATTTCTTACATAGTCTGGAAAATGTCCCCACAGAACTCTCATCACACCCACTCAAGTGGCAGTACCAACAGGGCAACGATAGTCCCAGTGTCTGCTCAGGAGCTAGGAAAAATCTTTTCAAACCTTTTAAGCAGAAATGAACAACAGCAGGAATTCTATCTCCAGTCATGAACCACAAATTTCCAGCTGTTATGAGGTCTGTTTGAAATAACTTGCACCTGACCCCTTGTGTGAATGCTCAAAGTGACATATTTTGGACATCAGCCATTGTTTTGCATGACACAGCAGCTTTTTTAAGAAGTCCCTACTACTGAGATTGCTCTGCTCCCACAGAAGGTATCTGTGAAATATCCCATGGACATTTCCTGATCAGCATTGAGCTTCAGGGGATATTCTAACTGCAAGGTGCACTATATACTAGGAGCCCAAGGTGGCAAATTTAAACTGTGTCTTTGGCAGATAGCTCTTCCAATTTTTGCTGAGGTGGCTGAAAAGGTTTCTGCTTCCAGCTGTTCATCCTCTTTCTCTGCCAGAGGCTACAAGGCTTGTAACAGCAGCAGCAACATGAACAAGTGCCAGCTCCTGGCACAGCAGCTGATGGTCTGCCCTTCTTGGCCAGAGCTATTTAATAGTCACAGACTATCTGTCAGAAGTCCTAGTTTCATGGGAGGGAAAGGATTACACCACAGACATAGATCTGCCATAGGGAATAGAGTATTTCCAAATTTTGACAGAATAGACATAGTTAGATTAGATCATAATATAGAGATTGATGCTTGTTTCTTTTTTGTCTCTTGTTGGCATGTACCATTTCTTTTAGCTTTCTCAAGCATTCAAAGTAGAGTTCTGGAGAAGAAAAATTTAGTATCTGGATTGGAAAAAAATGCATTGTTTCTTCTACTCAGATGAACAGGTGAAATTGTGAAGAGAGATTTCACAGCCAGTAGTTGGAAAGCAAGCACTCCAGTGCAAGGCCTACAGGAGCTCAACTTATTCAGCTTGTCAGACGAAAGGCTGAAAGGTGCCTTGATCACTGTGATTGGTACTTACACCCTGGAAAGATGTCTGATAGCAAGATGTCAGCCTTCCTGACAGTGGTATAATGAGATCTAGTGTTGAGAAATGGAAGTTACAGAAATTCAGCCCTGAAATAAGATACAAGTTCCTACTTTAGGAGGTAATTAAGCATTATGTCAACAGCAAACTCATCATTTCTCAGACATTTTAGAATGAGGTTTGATATCTTTTTTGGAACAGATGCAATCCATATCATATTTATAAGAAATCTCATGGACAGGATAGTTACCCTTGCTGGTTATAGGAGTCCTATCTGCCCTGGAAACCATAATTCCTTGAGTCTCCTCTTTTGAATTTCCCTCGTTATCTTCATACATTTGTTGTGATACATTGCAAGCTTTGCTATAATTCAAATACTGTGTTGCATGTGTTTGGTTGCAGTGAATATGAAGAAATTTCTTTTCTTTTCTGTCTACTGGCTAGATACAGTCAAGGATTATTTCAATTTATTTTGCCTTCCATAATGCATGAGACTATGATTTAAGAATCTTTATGAAGTAAACTAGTCTTTCATATAATTCCCTCTTTTGAATGTTTGGTCATCTGTCCTTGCTCCCAAGCTTACAATCACCAAATCTGCATTCTTTGAATAATTTCCCTAAGGTATTTTTCCATGAATACTGAAATTTTTGTAATTCTATGTGTTGCTCTTGGATTATCTGCCTACCTAATCAGTGCCTTGTTATTAGTGGTCCCCCTGGCATGACAGGATATTGGATCTCAGCCTCTCCTGTTTGTTGTTTGTGGCCCTCTATTTAGCTCTGAAATATATTTTATTTCTGCCATGGTCTGTGGGCTTTATGTGAGCATGTTTCAGAGAAACAAAACCAGAAAAAATATGTGTAAATTTAAACTTCGTGGCCTTTTGACCTTACATGAGAAATGTAAGGGGATTGATGCTTACATGAGAAATGACCTTCTCCAACATTTTGGATTAATTTGTTAGGCTAAATTTTCAGAAAAATAAATCGATGCATAATGTTTGTAAAATTTGAGTGACCTGTTAACATCTAAAAATACCGAGCAGCTGTCTGATTTGTTACTTAATTTCTTCAATATTCTAGCATGGAATTTAGTCACTGCAATATTTAGCATCTGCTTGTCAGAAGTATGTGCAAGATGTTGTGTAATAGGTTATATAGGTCAGCAAGATTTGATGGGATGTGTATTTTTTGTAGTGTTTATATATGCAGATTGTGGACTGTAATGCATCAGCTGACAATAACATTCTTGCCATGTTAGTGTTTGTACTACATTTATTGCTGCTTAAATTATTATCTGCCCTCAGTCCAGTGCAGTGGGGTGCATGGCTACTTTGCAGTTATTAAGCCTTTGGATATGAGCCTGAAAAACACCCATAAACTCAATGGATGAGGCATATACACATGCATGTTGTACAGCAGGTATTGCCAGGAGATACCTCCTTCACGTTCTCAATGTTTAGTAAAATGTTTATAAAAGAGTGAAAATATGATCTTTGTATACCAGAATAAAACAAAATATTTACTGCAATGCTGATTTGTTTATTCATCATCCCCTTTCCCAACTACCAAAGCGGTGTGAAATAAAGATGACCTGTACATCCCACCCCAGCCAAAAAAAGGTACACAAGTTTTCAATAACAAAAAGTTCAGAAAAACTGATGCAGCACACATACAATGCTCACCTTGCCCAAATGTGATTATCCCACATCAAAACAATAAACTGAAGGAAAAATGCCAACAATTGGATCAACTGGAAAGTTCTATTCATATTTTTTTCTCATCTGCTTAGAAGCTTCCAAAATATGCCCCTAAACCCCAGAAAAGAATATTGAATCATTTCACCTTTAATAGACTGCTTTGTAACATTCAGGCTCTGCAGCATGACACAAGTCTCCACCTGCACCTTTTAATTCATGCTATATCCACCTGGAATTCAGCTTTACAAGTAAGGTGTTTGCAACAACAGTTCAAGCACCTTATCTGGATCAGAGTGAGTCTAAAGATGAGCAGATATGGCTCAAAGATGTCTTCAACTACCAGAGTGTCCTTCCAGGTTATACTCTATGCCTCCAAAATTGTCTTATTGTACTCATCATTCTCAGGTCTGCAATCTCAGCTTGCATTCCCTAAGCTTTCCTGCCACTCACTGTGCTTGATTTCAAGCAAAGAAACTGCACAAGCATCACTTAACCCGTGGATGATTCATCCCAACAGAACAGGAGAAACACAAAGGCAGGCAGTTAAATGAACTGTCTTTTATGAACCTATGTATGATGGAAATATATCATATGACATTTCATATAAAGCTTTCCCAATGTGTCTCCAAGATCCCTCAGTATCATTAAGACCAGATATCGAAATCTTTCATTTTAATCTATTAAATGTGAATGCTAATACAATGTTCTAGTGTGTGATAATAATTACTCTTGACAACATTTCTTTTCACATTAAAGTGTAACTGCATGAGAAGTTTGGGTGAGAGCAAACAAAGAATATGACCACATTGTAATATGAAAAGAAATATAACTGGGAAATAGTTCTAATATGAATTCAGGATTGCATAATATTCTTTATTTAAATTAATATTATAAATAAAACATACAGGCAACACTATGGCATGGCCAGTTTGAAACCCCCTCAGAATGACCCTTTGTAAGACAAGTTGTTGTGTTCAGCAACCAATATGCATAAAATACCCAACTGCTGTTATTAAACACAATTTACTCATAGAAGTTAGGGATGTAATTACATAAACACTGACTGCCTGTAACTGATGCAAGAGGTACGACAGAGTTAAGCAAATGCCCAGAGTGTAAAGGTGTTTTAAGGGATACATGGCTGGCTTCTGCCTTCCATTAATGTGGCATCACACCAGAGTCACACAATGTATGGCCATGAACCTGTTTTCATCTTCTCATTTAAATTGCAGCAAACTTTATCAGCATTTATAATAGAGATTATGAAGTAGCAAAACTTGCAAGAACAGTATATTTTATTCATTCTTAATGTCCTTTAAATTTAAAACACCCTGCATGGACTATGTCACAAAGATATTATAAACAGGTTGAACAGACAACAAAAATTCTCATGGTGATACTGATGTAGAGAATGTATATTTGCTCACCCAACTAGACAGAAAGCATTGGAATACAAAAATGAGGGTGCAAGATGGCAGAAAAAGCTAGAAGGGCTTGAGAACCAAAGAGGACAACTTGAAATAAAATATATTTATATACTGGTAACTCTATGTGCGCATACAGTGATTATAAATGCAGATGAATATCTGCATTAGCATCACATACCTTGTTCTGGGGACAGCTACCACATAGACACATATGCTAAACAAGCTTTCAGCCTAGCTTTGAGTTCTCCCCTCCTCTTGAACTACCTTCCTCTATACCAAGTCACTCTGTTTTCATTGCCAGGATCACCTCTGCTATCTGGATTACAGGGAGAATGACATTTCTCCCCTCTACCTCTCCTTGCTTTGTAACATTTCTTTGCTGTTGTTGTGAAATAAGAGTTTATTTTGCTCCTTTTTCATCCCGTTTTTGACTTCTGAGGGTATTGCATAATTGCTCTCTCTTTCTATGCAAATATATAATGTGTGCCCCAACTTCTTCAGGCATAGTTATATGAACTTTGGGAAAGAAAAAAAAATCAAGCACATGAATGTTTCAGTTTTTGCCCATTCATACTGAAGAGGAGCACAATGTGCCAACACTGCATCTCATCCAGCTGCAGGGTGGGCAGGGAAGCACAAGGGACATGAGCCCAAATGGCTTTTGATGCCAAAGCAGGCTTAGGACAGGGGTGTGGAGGGGGAGCAGCTTTGGACAATGTCCTGTGCACAAATATAGGCCACAAGTGATATCCTAAAATAGAAACATTAAAGGAGGAGAAGCAAGGGGAGAGATGATGATATTGGTGAAAGGTGCTATGTTTAATAAGTTCATCTTCTGGGTAAAGCCACTTGGTCTTGACATTCCGATTTCTTCAAAGGATCCTACAGATCTTCAAAGCATGTGTTATTAATCACATAATCTAAATACAAATTTCTCCCATCTTAGTTTTGAACTGGAAGATAGATTTAGGTTTAAATGTAAACTTAAGTTATATCATTAAACCATAGTTTACCTTACTCTGATGGTGCCCCAGCACAATTTGTTATGTTTCATTTTATGAAGTTGCAATAACATTGTGTAAAACGATTATTTATTTCTAGTGATTTTGTGATTTTACTGCTTATAGGTTATATATATCATTTGTAACTTACATTATCTAAAAGCCACTAATCCTGAAAAATTTTAAAGATAGGTAATTTTGTTTATTTTAAACCAAATGCCAGGAATGGATATTGTCTCGTGTTGCTTGATGACAAAGAGTGATATTTTGTTTTACTCAGAGCTGCTGAAAAGACACTAAAATAATAATGGGATACAACATAAATCATCAAATTGCTATGCTAAAGAAACAGTTGATCTTGTTATGGCAACCATTAAAGATAATGCTCTGTAAACATTATACACAGTGGAAAATCCCTTTCTTGACACAGTTTGGAAAAGCAGTACATTTGTATTAAATTGAAACTCCATTTTGTCTCCTAAACTCCATTTTGTATTCTGTACTTGAACACGTTTAAATTTGCCCAAGACAGGTTACAGTAATGCATTCCAGACAGGCACCCTTCCCAGGAAAGAGGCTTGACACCTCACTGAAGGACTATCACAGGAAAATTGTCAAAAAACAATCTAGTACTATCAACTTTGATTGTTCTGCTGTCTTCCCTCCCTCCTTCCATAAACCTTGTTTATCAGCAAAAGAGTGTACTGAAAAACCATGAGATTGGGTGAAAATGCCTGAATGGCAAAAAGAAGTCAAATTCTTTTCAGAGCTGGATGTCCCTCTGTGGCCAAAGGGAGGCGATTAGTGCAGACTGGCAGGACCTGGAGGAGTCCTGTCCCATCTGGAACAGTAGGAGCCTTCCAGGATACAGAAAGTTTGATGAGTCAAGCAATAGCGTAGAGATTGCATGTCTCAAGAGTATTATTATTATTATTATTATTATTATTAATAATAATAATAATAATAATAATAATAATAATAATAATTCTGCTACTAGTTTTCAGGAACAAAGTATCAGGAAAATCCTTTATGTCTCCAGTCCTTTAATCTTCTTCCAGGTTGTTGAAGATTCTGAACCAGGAGTATGGGGTATGTTTTCTTTACGTGGTCTGAGTACAGGGATGTGTGGGCTGGGCAGATTGGAGTTGGGAAGGAATCTGCCCCGGTTTTTAGGGTAGCCACAAGGTGTGTGAGAGAACTGGCAGCAGCCTCAGAGCAGGAAGTGAGGGTGCTGCATCACATGGAAACGCTGTCAGACATTTCCTATCTTAGAAAAAGCCAGAAACAGACACAAAACTCTCTTTGCCCACAGCACCCAACAGACTTGGACCCATTTGGGGCTTGGATCCAAGTGAGATAGGGCTTGCAGACTAGCACTGCCTTTTCTACCACCTGACTTTCAAAGACAAAATGTTTTGTAAATACACTGCTTGATTCTCCTCAAATGAGACCATTTTTTTCTCATTTTTCATTTATAACATCTGTTATTGCCTCAAAAAAGTACAGACAGTCCTGTCGAAGTTTTCTCTCAGATTTTCACGCCTGTTTCATAAATGCCCAATCCACCATTGCATTCCTCAAGCTTACTCACTATTTACCTCTCTCAGTGGGAGAAAGGGAGGAGACAGAATGTTTGCTAAGTATGTCCTCATAGGTGGAGAGCTGGCTGAATATCTAAATATACACTGGTAGTTAAAACCTGAATAATGGCACTACAGCATTTGTGTTTTCCCTGCACTTAATAGAGGTTAATGTGAAACTGCAGGAAAGGTGAAGGGGAGTGTTTAGCTTCCCGCTTGGAGCCTGCATGTGTCAATGCCTGACAGAGCCTTGAAGTTGTTAGCCTGCATGCAGAGCACTAGCTGAATGAGGTTACAGTGCTGAGCACAGCAGGCTAAAAGAAGTAGGATCAGACTGATAGGAGGAGTGGCAGAGTCCAGGCACAGCAGAGTGTATCAAAGACAGCCCAGGGGAGAGCGGGTACTGTATTAGTCCTTTTGTGTACATTTAAATGGAAGACAGTGAACATGCAGAGATGAACTCTGAACTCTCTCAGCTGGGCTCCTGCTCCTTTTAACCTTGGCTCTGTAAATAAAATAAAATATTATAAAATAATAATAAAAAAACTAAAAAGAAATAAGGTAAAATAAAATAAACCCAGCACACTGTGGTCTGGACTCCTATGCTCAGCTATTTTTTGCATATTGAACACTCATTAAATAAACATACTGAGATCAAAGTAGCAAGTGCTTTTGTTATTATTTTACTCAATTCACACTAAATTATAGATGTAGACACCCACTGGGAAAATTGGGTGATAAGGTGGAAAGGTTTGAACAACTAAGATAAGACCCTTCTTTTTCTGCCCACAGCAGCTGAGGAAATTTGTTTAACCTGGTAGGCTGGTAACATTTTCCAACACCAACAGACCTGGTCAATTTCATTCCAAGGTCTGATCTTGCGTCATGGAAGGTGAAGGGAATTGTGCCAGTTGGACAGGAACTGGATCACCAACCAGTAGACTGGTAAGGGAATAGGGATCTTCTTGAAGTTTCAGAGTAATTTTTGTCAATGTTCATCTCTGCCTCATCGTGTGAAGTGGTAGATTATGTAATTAAACTAATGAAAGCCTAATAAACAGGATCTACAGAGGGCAAAGAGATTACTAAAAAGCAGATTTTATTTATCCACATAGAGAACCCCCGTGCTGGAGTATAGCAGAAGAGAGGTTCCATGGACCATAGTCAACAAGTTTTGCACAGCTAGGACAGAACCATTGCCTTGCATGAGTACAGTTGGAATATCGTAGGGATCCAGGGACACAGTTCTATCTACTGTGTTATTTATAGTGAATGGGATACATATAGTTCCTAAGGGTAAGTACATCTCCTTCTGCACAGCAGAATTTTAGAAATAAAAAGGGACAGAACAACATCAACCAAAAAAGCACAAGTAAAATTCCATGACAATTCTGAAAATCCTATGCAAGAGAAGCAAATAAAGGTGACAATTTCGAGATAAATAAACGACCTTGCCTGAATGATTCATGTTTGAAAGAGTAAGTGGGAAAAAATACATGCATATGTAGAATTTTTTTTACCCATGCCAATTTAAAAATCCAATTTTAAATAGTATCACCTAAGAACTTAAGTGTTCTAGACTAATGCAGCAGGCCATTTGGATCACATGTACAACATGTATTAAAATCATCCTGTTGAAAGGAATGACAATGCAAAAATACTCAAAAACAAGCACTTATTCAAATATGCAATAAAATAGGACCCAAAAGCTCAGACATTTACAGAAACAGGAATAAAATATTTAGGTATGTACCAAACTCCCATGGAAAAAATCAGCTTAAATTTCTGACAGACCAAATTATTTAGCACAGTCTGATGGGATCTCATTAGATAGAACTAATTCAGACCTGGAGAGAGTGATAACAGAAATGACTAATTGCAAGGACTTAGGAAAACATGGACATCTGTTAAATGACAAGAGTGTTGTAGGGCTGATATACAATCATAGTTTACCAAAACAGCTACTGTGGCAGCCATGTGGACAATCCTACTTCCATCCACAGCTACTCTGGTACTTCCTTAATTTCAACAGGATTATTTTCATTAAGAATGTCACACATGTTTATTTCTCTGTCTGCATCAAATAAGAAGAGGGAACCCCATGAATGTTCATAAGAAGAATCTGAACCAACATGGATTTTTACACTTACAGTTGCAACAGATTCAGAACCTTGACAAGACTTGTGGCTTAACTTACTCCTTTGCAAAGATTGCCTACAGATCAAACTGAGATACCCTGGCACAGCAATGTAGAGAACTTAGCAGTATTCTATCCTAAAATAGGTCATTTGGGAGTAGATGTGGTTAGAAATGTTCAAAATATTACTCAAAAGCAGAAGAGGAAAAGTTGTTTTACTTTTTTTTCTTACCAACTTCAGTGAAGACATGTCCTTGATGTGAGATCACTTATCTGTTCTCAAAAATTCTAAGTGTTCTCTACACCTTTTAAGATAAAACTTGACCTTCAAGTTCACTTTATGACTAAATTATTCCATGACTGTTTTCATCTTTTCTTTGTATTTTGCCAAGTTGCACTCATAATAGCTTTTTTAAAGAGTCTGCAGCAGTGTTTCCTTTATACAATTGATATATTTTTTAACAGAAAAGAAGACAAGTCCATGGAAATGTATTTCAATTTTTCTAAGTTTTGAAGGTAAAGAGCTAAAATATAAAGCTACAGTTGTACCTGCCACTCTGTTATCAAAACCCTCTAAAGACAAAAAATGTCCCATCTCCTCCTCCCTCCTGCTTGAAGAACAGGTGCCATGCTCAGCACTGGCTGCTGCTTTTCCCATCAATATGCTATGAATCTATTAGTGCTGAGCACTCCTCACAGCACGCCAGAAAGTTACTCAAACCTGGCATTACCAGCACCATGGCTGTTGTCCTCCTAAGAGGCCGTGCATGTCAGCACGAAACAGTCACATTAGTGCCTCAAGCAGGCAAAGCCATCCCCTCAATGAACAGCAGAATAAGTTTCACAGAGCATCCACAAAAACTTATTGTCAATTCCTGCCTTACAACTCCAGCAATGGCACTTTCATACATTTTCCTCTTTTGGTTCAAACTCTTCAGTAATTTTGCTGTTTTATCTCAAGGTCTTTTTCCATCCCTCCAGTCTGCTGAGATGAATGACTTATACCTTTTACTAACCCTTGTGAACACAAAGACAGATACTCTGTCCCCCTCTCCAGAAAGGCAATTTAAATTCCGTTAACCTTCTCTGGAAACATGTTTTTCTCCAAGCATTTCTTCATTTGTAATCGCTTAAGTGCTTCCCTTTACTGATGTCCATTTCACCATCTCACGTGCTGTCCAAAATGAATGGAGTGCTCCAGTTAGACACGGATAATCCTGAATAGGTTCTTTATTCCCAGGGTTCATCCAGACCCTGGGTATTCCTCAACCTCTTTCTTCCTGTACATGTTCGTTATTATTTAGAAAATGCTTTGCTTTTTGCCAGCCCTTAATAAATGAAATCTTTGAAAGCTTATCCTGATTTATACAGTAGTATGGAAAGTTGCCAGATAATTAGGGTACATAGCATGATCTATGACAAATGGTGAAGACCTAAGCTCCACAGATTTTGGCCATAAGTCAGAGCTCTATGGATTTTTCAAATAAAACATTTTCAAGATGAATCTTATGATGAAGATGACTTTTAAACATTTACAAGAGAAACGAAAAAGGCACTTTCACCAGAATAATGTGGCAGTTCAAGCACACAGTAGCACTGTGGGAAACCTTGTTTCAGTCCTACTCTGCCACTCCCTCACGCATCATCTGCACACCAAGGCTACAGGCTGGGTCTTCCCGTATCACATATGTGGCTGTCAATATCCTAAAAATATCTGTTGATGAAGACTTGAATCCATCTCTCTCCCATCTAGTGCAGTGTTCTCACTCACAGGACATTATTTACTGGTATCAGTCTTTCTAGCTTTAAGCAGAAATAATTTCAGGCCCTTAGAAATTCCTCTTAAGAACGGAAAATAAATTGGCAATTATCATCTTGTCAAATTAATATTGACAAGACCCTGTCACTTCAACATTTGCAGCATGATTTACTTCAGAAGTCGCTGAATGCACTGAAACAAGCTGAATTCTGTTACGCTGGGCATGCAGAGACTGGAGGGAAGTGCTTCATTTTTACCACTTACCATGAAGGGAGCACCAGGCTGGGCTCGCTGCTGGCCAGCCAGGGCTCTGATCCACTGGCAGTGATTCTCCACCTGCAGCTGCCCAGAGAGACACAGCTACTCCAAACCCCATGGCTAGAGGAGGAGTTATGGACAAGGTGGACACAGGTTCCCTCATTTTGGTTGAAATTAAACTAGCCAGCCCTTGCAAAGTGCATGCCAGCAGTTTTGAACTGGACCATGAAACCAATGTAAAAACAAACCTCTTGAAATACAGATAATCCTATGATTCACACAGCGCAGCCTGTGCTTCAGTGCACTGAAATAGAAGCAGAACTGGGTATTTGTTAATCCTCCTCTAATTATAACAGTCTATGTTATAACCCCTGCTAATGAGCTAACATAATTTTTTTTAAAGTGTGTATTATAACAATGTGATTAAAGCTTGATGGAGCTGCTCTTATGCTTTTATGATATAAAAATGGTTTCTTATTAGCTTTTGATGTTTCATTTTCCCCACAGCATCACAATATCTGCTTCTGTTTTACCCAACTGTGCAATAACTACTGTTTAAATTCAGCAAACTCATAGCCTAGTCAGACTCTAGCCATTTGATTAATCAATGAAAATACTCTATAACAGTAATGCCATGGAAAACATACCTTATCATTTTAGTGTTCCATATTATATTCTCTCACCTTTCTCAACAAGCTACTGAAATAGTAATACACTGTCCTCAGGACTTGATAAAATGGGTGATGAAAATTATCATATTTTATACCTAAAGACCATTAAATTAGCGCACATTAAACCTTAAATAAATTGATTCAGTAATTTTTGTTTAAGTGTGTTCTTTTTGTTTGAAAGACTGAAATGCATGTTGAAAGTTTTAAACTTCTGGAGGAACCCACTAAAAATTCCAGCTTCAATGGTCATGCCTAAGATTCTGTCTCTGCTGTACATACACAGAATAAGCTTTCTTTACATAATCAAACTCATTTCCAAACTAAACTTTCCCAATCTAGAATAACTTAATCCTGTGTTTATTAGGTAAAAAAATCCTCCAAGACAAACCAGTAAAGAGGGAACAAAGAAAATCAAATGTGCAAATTGCACTCAGATTCGCAGATATACAACTCCAGCAGAAACACAACAGCTGCATAAATATTTCCAAACCCATATTTGGCTCCTTCCCTCCCACATTAAAAGGCAAACACAGCACCAGTTGAAATAATCATGTATTTCCTGATGGAGCAAAATGTCCTTGATTTGAATGCAATTCAGTATTAAACACCTTTTCACAGATGGTGCCGGTACCAGGACACTGGTCTGGGTCTATATTGGTATAATCCAATTGCTTTCAAGACTGAAACTGATCAGTCTCAGAAAATTTAACTCTTATTGAGGTGCAGTTTTCATCCCTCACTTTTAGGAAAGCCATTACATGGGCTCATGCATTCAGCACACAGCCTCTTTTGGTGTCAGCAACAATCTGTTTTGGGATATTCTTCTAGGAGAAGTATTAAGAGACTGCAGGGTCTTGCAGAGGCTCCTGAGTCTTAACAGCTGTATTCATAAATTGCTAGCCATAATGTATCACTGCTTCTTCCTGTGCTTTAGAGATCATTTAATACTCCCCAATTTCCCTTATGTCAGTGCCTACAAGTCAAAAGTTCAGAAATAATAACAGAGTACAGATATGTGCTGTCATTAGATTGGTGTTTTGATAGAAAATTAATTTGGTGCTTTATTCATGTTTTTGAAATAGTAACTACTGCCTTGAAAAGTATAAGGTGATTAATTTCCAATATTTTCAGATCATATTAGCGATACACAAGCGTTTTGACATGCCTAATAGTTGTACTCATAATCAAGATTTTTGCAGTTCAGAAATTCTTTTAGCTACATGAGCCAGAACCTTACAAGCTAAAATAGTCAGAACATTGACTTAAAAGCTGGGGAAGTATTTTAAGCATTACAGGGCATTGCTGAAGATATTTTGTTAACACAGACAGCAATGTGAATTATGTATGTGATTTTATTTCTTACTGTTAAACACAGCTTATTGGAAATGTATAACTAGCTCCTTTTTAAAGATACACAGCAAAAGCAATGTCATGTATTATGCTACAGCAGGTAATTCAGTTCCTTAGATAGGATTAGCCAACAGATTTATCAAGCAGTCTCTAAGGAAAGCAGAGTTCAAGTCTTGGCTCATCAATAATACATAAATAAACTGAACAATTAGGTACAAAGTGGCTATCTTGTCAGACAACTTATTAACCGATAAATGATATACTCACTGCAGACAGGGTAAAAAGGGGAGATATGTAAAGACAGGGAGGACCTGAAAAGGGAGAGGAAGGTACTGTACTCCTCAGCGTGTTTGTGGATTTGGTGATTCTCTCCAACTCTCTGTTTCGAGCTATGATGTCTAGACAAAGGTGGTTCAGCAACACTTCACTACCAGGAATCACTTGGGGTTTTTTCTGATACTGAAACACAAATATATTCCTTTGCTCCTTAATCAGCGGTCTAAGGAAAAATATATATCACTTTTCCAGTGATGGCTACTATGCCTCAACTTCAACTTAGTCTGCAAGTTTTACATAATAAAAATTACATAAATACAGTCATTCCCAGTGTGTAATGTCACCACTGGGCATTGCTGTGGTACAGTCCTACTACTTAGATGCATCAGTTCCTAGAAAAGGGGAGATGCAGGTAAGCAGTCAGGCTTACATCTGGTTTACACAACAACACCTACAGGTTTTAAAAGGCAAATCCATGGTGTTAAATATCAAAATATGGGATATTTGGTCCTTCTTTACTATCAACAAACTCAAATTAGATTTTCTTTTCTGTGCTGCCCTGCACTTTTCAGACAGAAAACAAGAAAACCAGAGGTAGGAAGGACTGTTGCTTTTCCCCCCCCCCTCAGCCAAGCAAAACAAAATTTAAAAAAAGTCTTCTTTTCATTTAGGATCAACAAGTAATCAAGCAAACTTAGTCCAAATAAAATCTTTTCATACGCACGTATCTGCCTCGGCTCAGAAATGATGAACATTTGAAGTACCGAGTTCAAGATTTAACTCAGAATGAAACAAATATTTACCCAATATGATGTTTTTCATGCTCAAGTACTCCAAAGTGCTTTGCAAATATTGACAAAATTCTGCCTTTTTTTTCTGTGTTCAGCACCCCTTGACTCCAGTAGCCATTTTCAGGGATATATGGAAAAGATGAGGTAAGGCCTAACACGCTTTGCTAATGGAAATGTAAATTATCAGTGAAACACAGCCACTTCTGTAGTGAAAAGGGGACATTACCCAGAATACCCTCCAGAGCAGTATATATTCAGGAATTTATAAATATCCTTGCCAGATGGACAAGTAATGTGGATGAACTGAAGAAATTTGTGATGACTTCACTCCATGGCCATTGTGCCTCAGTCAAACAACATGGACAATTTTAACAATACTCACTGTCATTTTACTCTAGACTCATTTGAGTGAAGAGTCCTTCCATTTTGCATCTGAGTACCTTTGAAAATACACTTTTATGTCTTGTACAAAGACAGGCAGAGCCTGAAGAATAATGTTCCCCTCCTACTTACAGGGTAAACTAGTTCTTGGACGCAGAACATCACCCCTATGGGCTCCTGAACCTCCTCCTGTGGTCATGCTGAGCCTCCCCAAAGTAGGCAGATGACAGCTAGCGCAACCACAGTGCCTGCAGAAAGACTGGCATGCAAACTGGACTAAAGAAGGATGCACTCCTAGGTAGGAAAGACCACACCTTTTCTGAGGAGTGAAACAAAAGATGAAAAGAGAAGAAAGACAGGTAATAGAGCTGATTTTCCATCTCTGGAAGCAGGTTTCCATGAAAGACCAGCTGAACTGTCTATATGATTTGCATATTTTTCTTCTGCTAAGTGTAAAAAGACTCTAGGGCAAATGTATCAAAATTCAGACGTGCAGATGTTGTGAGCCAAACCCCAAACAATGCACATGACAAAGTGAATGGGATGGTGTAAAGTGTGCATTAACTGTCTCTGGGACCAGGTGTCCTCTGTGCCCTCCATCCCTGAGGCATTGTGAACCACATCAGAATCCAGTTCTCTGCTTATTCTGGAGATCAGGGCTAGGGATTATGAAGAATCCATGGGATGGTTTTGCCTGTTGTTTTAAAGGATTCCCTTGTCTGAGGGTGACAGTTTTGTACATGTGCCATTTTTCCCAAGAGCAGGAAATAATAAAGAGTGGGTTGGATTGTGGGATATGGATGCAGGCGTTTTTTGCAGCACTACCTGCAGACTCAAATTTGGAAAAGAAGTCATGAAGTGAAAAATTTTCATAGTTGCAGTCAATCTATGGACAGGCCGATGGCACTGCAGCATGAAAATATTGCAACCCTGCCTGCAAACACAACCCATTATTTATTAGTTCAGACTGTTAGTGAGAGAAGAAACAATTTAGCACAATGCTTGGAAGTAAAATGGACTTCTGAATTGGTATAGGATAATTTGCACCCAATTTATGAGGTTCTGCAGAGCTATGAGATGCCTTGATCTGTTTCATATAAAACTTGGTTGAAAATATGTTTCTTAGAGTGAAGTATGAGGCAATAAAAATGTGATTAAGGTGTTCTAGCAATTTTATTTTGGCAACTTTATGCTGTGCCTTTGAATTCCAGTATATATAAAGTTTGGCTCTTTTTCAATTGATAGTCTATCAGCCGAAGACTCTACATGCACAAACATTAATAAACTCACAGACAATAAAATAAAAGCAGTCTAAAACTACATGCTATAATCTCTCTCTTTAAAAATAAATGTAGGAAGTCATAATGTATAGTTTATAATTACGATATCCAAAGAATTTCAGTTCAGTGAAGCCAAAGGAAATTGCTTACTATGGAACTAAGAATGCGATAAAAAGAAAATTAGGCACTGGCCCTGAAGCTCAAAACCAAACTAAATCACATATTTCCTCAAGCAGAAAGGGAGTCTCATTTTTCATGGGGAAAAACTTTCACAATAATGTTAAAACACAGAAGTCCAACTACTAATCAGAAGATATACATAAAAAGTGAACAAAATCAGTTCTAAAATCCCTTAAATTGTAAACATACTTCTTTAGACCCCAACAGTGATAAGCCTAAAGTAATTGTGGGAATCAATTTCAAATTCTAAACTTGGACTTCTCTTTCCTACACAGAAAATTCACCCCAGGAAGAGTAGTGCTTTAATTAATAGCTGGCATAAGACAAGATATCTTGCAAAGTTTCTTATCCCTATGTCCCTGCAAAATGTAAATGAAAATTAACATTCACAGGGTTATAGTAAACAAATGTTCAGTGGAGGCAAAAAAAAAAAGTTTACATGTAAAACTATCACTTTCATATCTGTATGTGTAAAGATACTTTATCCTCTAACAAAGAGCTAATCCATGAAAAGCTTCACTAAACATTTTCTTGTACTATTCACATTTATGAAAGTGATTTCTGGAGCCTTAAGGAAGGTTAATGCACTCTCAGACTCTAATAAATGAAAACAGTGTGATTTACACAATCTATGTTCTTTGTCAAATTTAAGCAGTGTATCACTGCAGAAGATCTTTTGCTGACAGGAGCTTACCGTATGATGGAGATGCTGGAATCCTCCTGACACTGGTTGTGCCTGGCATACCATGCTGTGCCTGTGCAATGATAAAATTAAAACTTGCAGGACAACCCCAGGCTATCCATCTTTGATGCTCAAACTAGTGGATATAGCTCACCAAAGACCTGTAGAAATAGTTTTTTTCACAGAAGTAAAACGGAATTAAACCGGAATTTGACAAGTATGGGTTAACTCAGAATTATGCTACAGAAACCTAAGAATAAAATAATTCAGTCCCTCAGATTATTACAATTAAATAGAGATTACAGACAATTGATAAGTTCCTGCCTCCTTTTACTCTGTACCTATGGTCGAGGACTACTACTTACAGTGTATCTAACTGACTGAGTTCCCTGATTTGAAAATGGCATTTAAAAAATTTTAAATATTTCATAGAGCTCGTCCATTTCCCATCTCTTGTGAAAAAAAATGAAACCAGTCCACGCAGTTTGTGTTTTCTGGACAACATCTGCAATCACAAACGACTGCTTGCCCAAGTTGCAATATAGGTAAAGCAGATATAGATTCACAGCCTGACCAGCTTACCTGAAGCTAGTGCATCATTCATACTTCTACATGCCTATCCCAGCTGACATACTGAACCCATCAGACACATGGAACACTATAGAAACAGAAAAGGTATATCTCTGGAAAGTCAGCTGGGGCTGGAGAATATTTTTTTCCCTGTTGCTCCAGAAAATGCAGAATTATTTATGTAAGACAATAATATTGTTGTGAAAATTTGTAACAAGATGTTGAAAGATACTGTTCATGAGAAAGGTTCACTTGGAAATTACATTATTTTGTATCGAACAAATAGCAACTCGTATTAATGACCTTGAAGTCAGTGAATTACACTAATCTAAATGATTAAAAAACTTTAGCCTAACTATAAGGAAGCACTGTATTCATATTTAACTGTTCTGCAGTGCATCTGTTACTCTTTAACCAAATCTAAAGGCTTCCATGAAGGTTTTATGTGTCTGTTTGGTCATTTCACTCCCCATTAGAACCTTTGCATGCATATTCAGTCTAAAACAGAAATCAGCAGTGAAATCACTTTAGGTAGAAGAAATTCCAAAGTAGGAGATAACTTAGAAATGGTTACAAAGATAGTTACTAAAAAAGATAATATACATAGGATTTTAAGCAACACATTCTGAATGATGGGATAAGGGCTTGTTAGAGAGGAGGTGAAATTCTTCCTCTTCTAATCTGGTTAACATTTTCTGAAGAAAACCACAGGGAGTACTTAGGTATGGAATTTGCACAATAGGAATTGTGGTATCTGCTACAGGGTTCATCCTTGTGTGAACCATTACACACCCTAAGTAAAGTAAATGAGCAAGGAATCATGGTGTGGTTTTATGGTGGGAACTGAGAATTATTTTCCTTGACACATCTAAACCATTGTTTTTAGTCAAGTTTTTCCTCGACTTGTCTTGATTCTTCATTCCTCAGTGGAAGGCATGTAACTCTTTGCATTTTCTGGGAAAACTAATTTCCACAAGAACACATTCAGATAAGGACTTAAAACTGAATACACATTAAGTTATATTTAGGTCTTCAAGTCTTAACATAACACTGAAAATGAACTAGTAAACATGGACAAAGCATCTCCATAAGTTCTACAGAGATATGAGAAAAAAGCCCAAATAAAGCTTACGGGTAGGGTGGAAGGTTAATAATAAGGGTAACAGTAAGGCAAATTATTTTTATGATATAATGTAATGGGTTCAGAAGTTCACTAAGAAAAATACAGCAAAAAAGGAGATCAGACATTCAAACTGATCTTTCACATATCGCACATCTCATGTAAATCTTTGCCATAAAGTCATTAAGATTCTACTTCTAGAAAAAGACACATTCTAGGGGTGCACATTTCTGTGGCTCTTAGATCTGATGCATTTCTCCCTCTATTCATCACTGTGCAAGCTTAGGAGGTATGTGTACACAGAAAAATTACAGGAAATATTTTTCACATTGTACTAATAACTCTCTTAGATTTTTTTTTCAGCAAATACAACAATATGACACATTTGGGAAGGAGTGCATTCAATTCCATTTGAAAATGAAGCCCTATCAGTCAAAATAAAATGAAATTTATAAAGGTTATATCATATTTATGCATTTACTAAATATAAAAGTCAACATATGGTGCAATGTTACCATATGCTTGATTTTGTAAGAGCAGATTTCCAATGTAGTAGGAGAGTTCCCCACAATAACAGATCATTAGCTTTGCATTTCCTTTAAAACACTTCTGGAAAAATAACAGCCAAAAAGTATCCAAGTATGAGACACAAGATCTATATGCATATAGATTCAAAACACAAAATGGAACCCTACAATCTTCATTTGCACAATGTACATAAAATGTCTGTTTATTACTACTTAATAAGCTCTTATTGCTCACAATACAGAAGAAATTAATGAGTATTTTCTGATCTACTAGGTGTGTGAATTTGAAAAAGATGTCAAAAGAAACAAAGTTTTGATATGAAACAACAAGTATAAAAATCCTCTTTCAGAAAAAAATCATGAGGAAATAATATTTTTTCTTGTTCACTAAGAGATTATATAAAAGCCGTAGTTTGATATGGTCAGTTTTGGTTTGGACCCCTGCCATAAATTACCTCTAATGCAGTTTAGATATTCTGCAATAAATGTAAGTGCACTTTCAATTTAAGAATAAATTACAAGCTGTCAAATATTTTACAGAAAAATGATGGCATATATCAGAAATCTAAATATTTCAGTGGAAACACTGTTGATCTGCTGAGTTACACTGCTGCACACCTGGTTCTGGTTGCTTTAAAAGGCACCTCAGCTCCTTCTTTCTAAAGAGATAAATAGTGCCACCGGACAGCCAGTGAAAAATTTGGAAATTCCATTCTTGGTCCTGTTTTTGATTTCCCAGTGTGAACTTAGGTTAAATATTTCTTTATGCCAATGTCAGCAAAATAATATAAAAATACAACATCAATCCCTATTTTGAGTGCTTTGTGGAAGACGTATTTTTAAATGTCTTTTGAAAGCTTTTTGATCTCCGGTGCCAAGCTGTCAGAAAAGAAGCCAAATAAATGCCAAAAAAATACCCTGTTACTAGTTTTCCTTTGGTGTTAGCACTGTCTAAAATGGGTGTATTTATCTATTCTGCTAGTATGTAGCAACATCTGTAAAGCATTACAGGTGAGTGCACTGGAGGTAATGTCTGAGGATCCAGCTTGGCTAATTAAAGCTGGACAAACTCAATTTTAAGTGGTGAAGAAAACATTCATTGAGAGAGTGAAACGTATTCTGTAAGACAAAGCAGTAAAACTACAAGACACATAAAAAGAAAAGCAATATTACTCTCATAGGGAAGCGACTCAAAAGGTGAAACTTGGGCCTTTTCTTCAATGGGTGTCTTCCCTCTATGGTGCAGAGCAGGCAAACAAGCAAAGGATTCACTCAAGCAAGGACCAGTCATGACTGCAGCACAACCAGGGGCTGTGGCAGTAGTTGACTATTACATATAAAATACTGTGAGTATTTTTCAAAACAGAAGAAGAAAAGGCCTCCATCACCCTACATATGCACTCATACAACACTAAGATTAAGGCCAGCTTCACTTTGGGTTTGTCAGACTAATGTTTCCAAAATTAAACACAGCCAGATAGACTATAGTCTCCACAAAAAGGAACATTAAGATCAGAATAAAGATTGGAGAGGCTTAACAATGTCAAGGATTGTTTCCTGAAAACAGGAATAATAATGGCTCTTGAAAAGCAGTTGGCATCATGCCCTTTGATAGATTCCAAAATGGCCCCTGAGCCTCTCTATATGTCTGCACTTACCAATAATTTATTCCACAGATCATAGCTAGAAAGTGCTCCTTTACATCTTGTGTTTGAAGATGTAACATTTGATGATATCGAGGAATAATCATCTCCAACTTTGTCAAGCTTAACTTTGTTGGCATGACTGCAGATAAGGCCCCTGAGATCTGGATCGCCCAATCTACAAAAATATTTTAACCTTTTTTTAGCAAGAAGTGTTCAAATCTGCTGCCAAATGCTACCAGGGTACTCTTAGATCATGAATCTGTTCAATGCTACAGCAGTGAGAAGAAAATATCTCTGCATCTTGTGCATATGCTAAATGATTGGAAAGACTCCCACATTTACTTCCATGGACTTTAACATAAAGTCTTGAATGTTAAAGAGGTTAACCAGATTTGCAGGGAAACAAAATTAAACTAATACTTATGAAGAATGGACTCTTAACAATTTGTTCAGCTGAAAAGGATGGCATAAGAAACTAAACAGTGAGAATTTACAGTTAGGCAGTGAAGAGCAGGAAAAGTAAATTCACTGGAAAATTATCATTAAAAGGATACAAAAAATGGAAAATGTTTTGCTAACTTCTAACTCATAAAAACTAAGAAATCAATATAAATTTACTCTTCCAGTGAGTTCTGCTTATAACATTTGGCTTCAAATTACAGATTTCAACATTGTCAAATTTAGACAGAATTTTACCACCATTCACTTCAGCCACAGATTTGAGTGCAATTAACTCAGTCAAAATCTTACAGAGGTTCTGTTGATCAGTTAACTAGACATAAACCAAAAAAACCTTGGCTTTTAAGAGTGCTTTCCACAAAAAGCTAACACATACATTATTTGTAGTTTGTATGTGTGTGTGTGTATATATATATATACACATATATAAAACTACATGCACACAAAAATAGCCACTGTAAAAGCTGTGTGCAGTTTTCTGTTCTCACTCCCATGTCACATTTACTCAATTTACCAATCAAAACAGCATCTCCACAATTTCAAGCCTGTAGGGTTAACAAAGTCAGTGTAAAGAAAACTGTCTTTTGTCTTCCTGCATCACTGCTAATGACAATCATTCTATATAATTTTCTTTTTCAAAAGAGAAATAACAATGTTCAAAATAGAATGAGAACCAAAACAAACAAGAAGTGTAGTGCTGAAAGTCTAAGCCATTTCTTAGGTTCCTTACACCTGCAAGAACAATGGGTAGTAAGTAATAAATGCTATTTGGCAGCAATGCAAAGACTACAGTGTTCACATTAACTTCACTGCAGTTCCTCTTCAACTCCACTGGAGTAAGAGGGGCTTTGCTTCCCATCCTACCACCTTCTTCTACAATGCACACAACAGTGGCAAGCACAACAGGCATATGAAGGATACTTAGCAGCAGAAACCTTGCTTGCTGCCTGAACAGGCCATTCTCCACCTCCAAGACAGACACGTCAGATTCTCTTTTGCATTACATTTCTGACTCAAACTGCATACCCAAAACGTGTCCATTTCATATTATCCTTTAGCAAAGGTACCCATACTAATCAGCTCTAACAGTTACAAAGAACAGGAAATGATTTCAGGAAAGAAAAGTAAAATGAAACATTTCTTAAATAAAAAAGCCATACTCAAAAACCTAAGTTAAACAGCATTAAGTTACTAAATAAATTATTCATCCAGGCATAAGTTTTATTTGAAGAATGTTCACAGCAATTATTTAGTCAGCAATTTACTCATGTCATATACTGAATAAGGCTGCAATAGCTTCTTTTAGTAATGATCACTTTAAAAAGTGTGCAAAGGATCTCTGGATTTGTAGCTGACATTCAGTAGAAAATCTACTGACTGACTACTTGACAAAAGCAAGATATCTGTGAAGACACTCAAATCCACTGTATTTTGTTGTCACTAGTCCCAAGAATGTCCACACTAGTCTTTGGAAATTCTCATGACTATATTTAATTACAAACCATTGAAGAAAACATAAGATTCATGAAGTGCTGGCAATATAAAATATGAGTGGCAAGCTCCCAGAACTTGTACAGACTTGTCTGGGTTCACATCACAGACACATTCAGGTTGGAAGGGACCTCAGCAGGGAACTTGTCCAGCCTCCTGGCCAAGGGAGGGCCAACACTACTCAGATGAAGTTGCTCAGAACTTTGATCAGCTCAGTCTTGAAAACCTTCAGCAATCAAGATTCCTCAGTATCTCCAAATAACTGGTTTCATGGGCTTAATTATCCCCACAGAGAATTTTCTTTTCTGTCTATCCAATAGGAACATCCCATGTTTCAATTTATAAACACCCTGTCAACCCACTGTTCTTTGTGGAAATTCTTTGTGGATTCTTGGGGGTGGGGGCTGCTCTTAGGGACCTCAAATCTACCTCTTATTTGTGTTAAAAAAATCTTCGTTTCTAGATCTCTCTCTGACAACTTTGGTGGCTTTTCATTAAAATTCTTCCAGTTTACAAAGTGTTTCTATACTGATGAGCCCAAATCTGGACAAGTTATTAAACTATGCTGTGCTCTAATGATTATGAACAAAAAGGAATAATTACACATTTTGATCTACTGGAAACAGTACTTGTTGGTACATCCCAGTAACCTGTTAGCCTCTCCCACTTCTACAGTACATTGCTGGCTAGTGTTTAGCTCACTGTCCCCATCAGGACCCCCAGATCATTTTCAGCAGCATCCCAATCAACCAGATCCTTGCTGATGAGTCCCTAGCCTGTACCAATGCAGGGCCTGGTTCAGTCCTAGTGCAAGACTTTGCATTTTGCTTTTGTTGAATTCCTGAGGTTCTTGTTGGATGATTGTTCCAACCTGTGTAGGTGCCTTTGGGTGGTGATGCTGCCCCCAAGAACACCAACTGGCCTTTTCAATTCTGTGCCATTTCCATACCTGACAAGATTGTGTCAATGAACCCCTCCAGCTCTGAAAAAGATGCTGAACAGACTAGGTCCCAGAAGAGACCTGTGAAGATCTCTGCTTTTAATGAACTCAAGGCAGTATGTGGACCATTGACTGCTACACGTGGAGTCTGATGAGCCATCCAGCTCCTCACACATCTATCATTCCACCCATCTAAACTGTATTGTTCCAACTCAAGTACAAGGATGCTGATTCATGTCAAAGCCTTCACGAAGTGAAGATCAAAAATCCACTATTCTCCTTTCACCCTCAGATTCAGTCATTTCACCTCAGATGGCAGAGAGGTAACTGGGCATGATTAGACCTTAGAAGATCCATGCTGTTACTCCTAAGTTCCTTATTCTCCTTCATGTGTGCAGAAACAGCTTCTGAGAGGGCATACTCAATGATTCTCTCAGGAATCAAATCAGCTTTAACCAGCCTGTAGTCCCTTAGGTGATCTTTCTTGTCCTTTTTGAAGATGGGTGCAACATATTCTGTCTCCAGTCATAAGGAACCTCTTCCAGCCCCTCAACAACAAAGGAGAATGGCCTTGCAATGCTTTCAGCCAGTCCTCTGTGTCCTGGCTACTCCCCATCCAATCCTATGGACTTCTATGGGTCAAAATTTCTCAAGAGATCCCAGACTTGGTTCTCTTCTACTGCTGATAAATCCTCTTTTCCTTGAATCCTGCCTCTAGCCTCAAAGGATGATGAGATTTTGTCAGTGGACACTGAGGTAAAGGTAGCATTGATCACAGGTTTATCTTCCTTCACTTTTACTATCCACTTTCACAATCAGGGTTCAGCAGCACCCCCACATTTTCCTTGAGTTTTTAAAATTTTTTTTCTTTTTTATTTTTCTTGCAATGACAGAATCTCTTCTTACTGTCACTCTTTGCCACTTAAGGTGTGCTAAATTTTTCTCAACACCTCACTCATAACATCTCTTGAGATTTGCAGCATAAGCTCCTAAAAGTATCCACCAAATTCCAGAGATATTCTAGGAAGCATTAAGAATCAATAACATATTCATTTTGAAATTCAATGACTAAAGCTTAGATAGCTCCAAGAGGCTTATCATAAAACCCTTGAATCAAAACTTGTATTACTGGTTTTTCTCTTAAAAAACTCAAACCCTTAAACACAAACACACTGCAACAACTGAAATAAATGACAGGTGGAAGAATTACTCAACAGGAGCAAGTTCTCTAACAAATCTCCCTTGCAAATGCATCACTGCAAGTCTTACTGTTGATCAATACACCCTGCATGCAATGGTTGTACATGGGAACACAGAGGCACAATTTGGCGTTAGGCAGCAGGTTACAGAGGCAGTCTGCAGCAATTCCACCAAAAGCATCAGGAACTGCTCCCAAACCTTTTCCGTGCAAAGAAAGAAGATGAACATTATTTATGCCCTTCTCCTTAGCTCCTACTTCATCTTCATTGCCCTCTCCAGAAGCTGGAACTGGATTTGTTTACTTTGTTGCTTAACTCTGATGAGAAATGTATTTTCATAGCAATTTCTCAGCATAAAGGTATTGACAGTACACAAACAGATTACTCTTGGATGAAACAAAACTGCCAGATGTACTGCAACTGTTAATGACTGTTAGATCCCTTGGACCAGCCAAATTTGAGCTGATACAAAGTCACACATCTGCAAAAAACATATGTAACAACAAAATGCAGCAAGCCCATGCCTGGTCCTGAGCACCATCTGTTTAATTCCACAGACCTGTTAACCTGCTGCTGCAGGGCTTTTTAAAGCTCTAATAGCTTAATCTACCCCTCTAGACTAAGAGCAGTAAAGTTAAGGCACTCTCTTGCCACTCCTCATGACTCTGAAGTCATAGGCTATCACAGAAACATGGATTTTCCCTTAAAACATCTCACTGTTCAAGATTATGCCCAGGAAATATGCATCCCATGCAATTATTCATGTTTTAAAACTAAGTTTTTGAAGTACATTTTCTGATGTCAAAAAGCCTGAACCTTTGTTAAGTGGCATTTTGGGCAATGAAAATGGACACTCATTGTTCTGAAACACAGCCTTGCTAGGAATGAAAATATTAAAATTTATGTTAAAATATCACCTCTGTTTTTTGTTTGTATGATAAAAATAGGGCCTTTCCTGTTAAGTTTTAGAAATAGCAATTTGACAATTGGTCACTCCTAAACACAGAATAGTACATATAAAATTTAATAAAATACAAAACCCTATAAAACAGCTCATTACACATCCCAAAGATTTCATGAATTTGAGATGTTGGGGCTCAATAATATAAAATAAGTCTTGGATTTGATACTATATCCTGAATCCCAATTAAAAAAAGTTCTACAATTTTCACGTAATTATTCCTATGAAAGAGGAATTCCATAGCAATAACATCTTATGGACATACTCTTGGCAAATTGTATAGATTTCTAAATTTGCATTAACTACTATAACACTTTCAGTTCCTTTTTTCTGAACAGAAAAATTCTATTTATTCAATTTGAAAAGCATACAATTACCTTCATCACTTGTAATAAATTTTTTAATTGAAATTAACTGACTATGTACTATAAAACACACAGATATTAGTTTTGCAGCTCTATTTTTCTGGAAGAGTGTCAAGTGGTTTGGGTTTTTTTAATAAATAAAATGTGAAATGACAAGAATCTACAAGTACACTGTTGAAAAGATAGTATTTTCTTACCATGAAGAAACTTTTCACTGCAAGTGGAAACTGGATGCTAAACAAAATGGACTGTCAGGACTAAATTACAGTTTGGGTAAACTCAACATGCTCATTCTATAATCAACTCATATACAGCAATATCTTTGTACTTTTGCCAGTGCCACACATTTGCATTCTAGTTAGAGTCAGGTAGAAAGACCTATGCAATTCCCCAGTTTAATATAGGAGCTTGCTGCTACAGCTGCTCTGAATGGGACCCATATAAATGTCTGATCCTCACTTCTAAACAGCCTTTGCAACTGCTAGCAATTCATTTATTGGTTTAGACTCACAACAAAGAAAACAATCCAAAGTTTTGTCAAGGAGGAAAGGAGATAAATGTTGGTGATGTAAATCAGCATGCTACAGCTGGTTTAAAAGCTGGTATCACAGTATTTTTTTAAATTATATGAGAATAATATTGTTGACAAGCTCTGAGAAGGAGACAAATGGTATTGGAAATTATATCCATGATGATTCCCTTTTGTAGTCTGTAGTCCTGTTAGGACACATGTTGGGCATATTCTAGCAGATCCTGAGAGAAGATACAGAACTACCATCATTTGATGAACTTCAGCATTTTTGTTGAGTTCATTGAACAGCTTATCATTGTGCAAGGCAGAAAAATAATACTGAGTTACTTAGTTATGCTATATTCATGAACAAAACAAGGCAAAGAACAGGAAATTATTCATAGCCATCTTTAAGATCTAATAGTAAAAGAGCCTTGTCTGAATCTAGAACCACCATTCTCACCATAACAGAAATTTGAAAAACACAGTAAAGCCAAGAGAACTTCCATCTTGCAAAAATTAATAGTTCTTATTTTATATGCTAATCAACCTGTAAAGGGAAGTGAAATATACATTTAAATACTTTATATGACTATCTGCCAAATGATGAAGACAAGAATTTGTGGGAAGTGGTGAGTCTTATATTTAGTTTCATCACATTAATCAAAGCCTTGCAAGTATTCTGTGCTTAAGTGGATGAATTGCAGTCGCAGCTCTCCTAAAAATCAGTTTGCACAAACACTGAGTTGTCCCATACATTCACCTGTTGAGATTACAGTTTTCTATTTTCTACAGTAATAATAAACCTCATTAAATGCTCAGCTTTGTTAGCAGGAGTCACTGGAAGGTCTCCCCTCTCCTTGGAAAAGAAGAGAGAACACAAAGTTTGAATGTGAACCTATAGTTCTGGCATAGTGTGATCTGTGACTAAATAGTACCCTTTCAACTTAATTGCCATATGGAACAGCTTCCTAAGGATGGAAACTGATCAGTAAAAAAGAAATATTCAGGATCAGAGTAAATTGTGTCCCACTCAGTCTTAAACACTCCCTTCATTAAACAATTATTTTCAAATATTTTAATCATATTTTCAGTGGTTTTATTGGGGATTGTGTGAAAACATGTGAGATTTTTCCATAGGAACACTTAGGAAAAATAATTAATTGTCCAAAATGCCTATTTTTTAGTAGTAAAAGAATCATAGACTCATAGACTTGTTTAGGTAGGAAAAGACCTTCAAGATCAAGTCCAGTCATTAACTGAACACTGCCAAGTCCACCACTAAACCATCCACACTATACTGTGTCTGCAAGTGCTCCCTTAAGACATACCTTTGGAGTACCTCCAGGGATGGTGAATCCACCATTTCCCTGGGCAGCCAGGTTCAGTGCTTGACTACACTGTCAGTGATGAAATTTATCCTAATATACAATCTAAACCTCCCCTGGTGCCATTGGAGACCATTTCCTCTTGGCCTGTTGTGTGTTTCTTGGGAGAAGAGACCAATCCTCACCTAATTACAACGTCCTTTCAGGCAGTTCTAGAGAGTGATAAGGTAATCCTTGTGTCTTTGCTGCCAAACTCCCTACCTCCAGACAGCAGACCAAAGGATCTCACTAGCCCTCTGTCTGTCAAACTTCAGCATGCTGCCCCCAGGTTTAGCTTTAGTGAGACAGGTTTTAGCCCTTTCACCCTTCTAATCTAGTTTAAAACTCTCCCAATGAGCCCTGCTAACTCCTGTGCAAAGACTCTTTCCCCCATTTGAGATAGGTGTACACCCATATTTTGCCAGAGATCTGTTGTCACACAGAATGACCTCTCCCTTTAGAAAACCTGAAACACTATCAAAAAAAAAAAAAAGTCAACTGGAAAAATCACTACAGTGATTGCAAGAGATACTGTTTCACAAGTCTGGTACAGAACTGACAATCTTAGCTGAAAGACATCATCCAATATGAGCCAAGGCTGGTGACAACAGAAAGTGTATGATGATAACTCTGGACTCCAGAATTCTAAGATAAATGCAGAAATAAAAAGATGGATTCAAAGTTCATTAATTTTAACTCTCAAATATCCCTAGAGCACCATATTAGGGTTTCCAGGCATTCAGTTCTTCTGCAGACATTTTTGATAAGAAAGAACAACTTTTGCTGAAGAAAATTATGTGAATACATAGTTAGCTATGTTTATAAAGGCTAATATAAAACCATGAAAGACCTTCTGTGTTATGGCACTGTCATGGTTTAACCCCAGCTGGCAACTATGTACCACACAGCTTCTCACTCATCCCACATCCTCCTGGGTAAGGAGAATTGGAAAAGAAAAATTAAACCTTGTGGTTTGAGATAAGAACTATTTAACAATTGAAGCAAAATAAAATATTCTAAGAATAGCTATTATTGTTTTTGTTGTTGCTTTTGTAATGGAAAGAAGAGAGGAACAAGACAGATGAATGATGCCCAGTACAGTTGCTCACCACCCAAAGACTGATGCCCAGTCCGTCCCCAAGCAGTGATCAGCCCCTCCTGGCCAGCTCTCCTTGGTTCACACACTGGGCACGATGTTCTGTGGTTTGGAATATGATTATGCCTTGTTTGGATCACATGTCCTGTCCACATTACTCTACCCCCCAAGCTTCTTATGTACCTGCTCACTGGCAGTGCACGGGAAACCAAAAATTCACTGCTTTACAGTGAGCACTACTGAGCAACAACTAAAACCTAGGAGTGTTATCAACACCATTCTCTTACTAAATTGAAAACAAAGCAGTGTATCAGCTGTGAGGAAGAAAATTAACTCCATCCCAGCTGAAACCAGGTCAGGCACTAAAATTGGCACACATAAGTCTGGAATCAGAAGAATAATTTTTCAGCTAGGTCTTATTTCAGGGCTTGCTGCTGTATAAGCTCAGCCTGGCCAGGATCAAGCCCCAGTTAATGACAGACACCTTAGGCAGACTGGGGAATGCCTAGCATAGCAGAGGAAACAATTTTTATGTTGTGCTTGTAGGGGTTTGACACTTTTCTGTGTAAAGCTGAATCACATTTTTGCCCGTCTGTCATGAGCACCATGAAGGCTGCGAGTTCCTCAGGGCAGGAGCCTGTTAAACACTTAGCACAACACAGGAGCTCTGAGCTAATAATTACCATTGCTATTAAATACACTGTGGCATAGCTGTTTCAGTAGCCTTACCCTCTTATTTCTGTAAGGCTGTCAGTATAATAATGTTATACTGAATTCAATAGAGAGGTTTGGGAAATGTGAGGAAATGCTCTATCAGTTTTCCTGATCTCCTGCAGTGCTAGGCAGCACTTTTGACACCAATAATCTACAGCCCTACTGCTGTCAAGAATGAAAAAATGTGTTCACACAATTAACATGTGACATCACATGGAATCACCCATCAGGAAAACTCTTAGCTTCCATGCATATTATGACTGAAAAGGAAACACATTTGCTCCCAAAATTAAAAGCACCAGATCTTTCCTCATGCAATTTAACCACCTTCAGTTCAAACTGAAATCACAATTCCCTGCTCCATTTCTCCCTCATGCAAGACAACTCTTTGATGGACTAATATGGATAGGAGTCCCCAGATGAGATCTAGGCATGAAATGCATCATTTATACTCAGACTTTCATTCTGTGTATACAAAGAGGAGAAGCATACTGCCTTTTCCAGAATCATCCATTAGACCTCTCCAAACCCAGGGCAGCGTGGAGTGGACTGGCTGAGCAAAGGCAGTCAAAGCAAAGGGCTGAAGCCCATAATAGCCCTTCTCACATGTATGAAGTGAGAAACTTACATTCAGTGTGAAGACATTGCTCAGATGGAAGTACGTGATGTGCAAACTGTGAATCCTACTAAAGAAAGGAAGAAAGTCAAGGATCTTTTAAGATCTCAGGCTTTGTTGCTCTTCAACTTAGGGTCTTCTAGATGGGACATATGGAATTAGGAGATGTAAAAAAAGTAATTTTAGAAGTATATTTTACAATCAAAATTTTGATTGGACACCACCTGAACATCTCAAATCTGTGTCATTGTTTTAATACAGAAGTAGTATTAAAATTCTAAAAAGCCTTTTTCTGCCCTTTGTTTACACACCAAATCTTACTTATATGGATAGACATTCCACACAGAGAATTAAAAATGCTAAAGGAGGCTAATATTTTTCCCCATGCTTTTGTGACTGCATGACTACATAAAGGAGCCCCTCCACATATTGCAAATATGCAAGCTAAAGTCTACGTGGCTTTTTTTAAATACTAAAATAAAAATTCCATGTTTGTAGATACTAAATTATTGATAGATTTTCCATTTAAATGTAAATTTGACTTTTGGTTTTAATAGAATAAGTACTATTTCCAAAATTTTTCAGTAACATTCTGAAATATGGCAGAAAGTTGGCAGTATGAGATCTGTCTAGATTTGCTTGGTATAATTCTTAGTAAGATGATGTTGGTGCATTTTCTTTTATCAATTCATCCAAGTTTTTTATCATTCATTTTTGAAAAGAAAATGAAATGCATTGTACACCTTCCAGGTTGAGTAAAAAAGAAGACAGTTTACTTGTAGATTTTTGTGCTTACGGGGTGGGAAGGAAAGTGGATTTTGCAAAATAATGATCTTCTGGTAGTGTAAAATACAGGGAAAAGCAACGAGAGTTCAAGAGTAGCATAATGACCAAAATTCACTATGTGTTTTTTATTATGTTGGAAAAAACTCTTTTAAGAAATGGAAATCACTACATTCTATTGATTCATGCACAGAATCTTCAGACATAAGTCATCAGTGTTGACACTTTCAAATACATAAAACGTGACATCTGCTCCTACAAACTCACTACACAGGCTGTAAATCATCAAAGAGAAAAACAGTTCAATGTCATTTCAGCCACTGTAAGCTATGGTTTACAACTGAGATAAAAATAGTCATACTGTCTCTATGACATCTAAACCACTTTTCTACTGCAGTATTCTATGTTCTGATTTATCTTTCTGGTTGAACAACACACAATCAATTGTAAGCAACTAGTGTAGTTTGATTCCAGTCAACAGCAATTTTCTCCAGCTTTATCTTTTTTACCCCTCACTGCACTGACTTTAAGTGATCTCCCAAACCCACCCTTTTCCATGCAGTGTTTTGTGGAGACTCTGCGGACTTAAATTCATCATTTTAAAGTGTAAAAATACAAGAAAAATGCGTAACATATTTAATGGTTTCCAAATACTTGTAAAATCCTTTTTGTGTTACACCACATCTGTGTTCACACTCATGAAGAATGTATGTATGCATTTTTCAACAGTGAGAGCGGGGATCACAGTACAAGGTACTTTTAACATGCACCATTCCTCACCAAAGAAAGCAGTATCAAGTATCTTGATCCTTCCTTTAAAGAAATGTTAAATTGCTTCCTATAGCTACTTTGTCAACCTAATTATTATTCAAACCAATATTCAATTTGCATAAAGTACTAAAACAGTTTTTCAAACCTTCAGTGATTTACTTCATTTAATTATGAAGTGAGAACATGACTATTGCAAGTGGCATATTTTGTTATTATTAGCACCTAAGAGATCACAACATGCATTAGGATTCAAATATTTCTTGAACAAGAAAAAGCCCAAGGAGGTGAAATATTTTAACCACAAGTATTTAGTCTTAGTGTTTGCAGTAGAAATAAAACATTTATATGGCTAATGAAAATGTAAAGAATAGGCCCATCACCACAACAAGTGACACAGTGATCTTGCAATACACCACACATGGGTAACTGCCAGCAAGCAGAAAGCAACAGAGCAGCACATTAAAGAGCCATAAGTCCAGCATGAGCCAGAAATAGCTTTTTCTATTTCCAGGTTTTAAAATCTTCCTAAGGTACACGAAGACAAAATCACATTACTTTCAATTTTATTTTATTTACTTACAGACTTAGTTTTCTGGGCACACCCCCTTTTCTGGGAAGGACATGAGCTTTACCCTTGAAGACCAGTGTCCAGAATCTCACCAGGCAGCCACCCCAGAATCTATTTCTACAAGCATGTACTCTTCCAAAGTATCAAAGAATCCTTCTCACATAGAATTTCACCCAAGCAACAACACTAATGCAAAAAATTATTTTACTAGTGAATAAGTGAACAGTTTTCCAATGACAGGTAGTACAACTAGTTCTTAAAATAGTCTAAATGTGTTGTGAGATAAGTATGAGAATTTTATCATCTTCCCTTCCCATGAAATGCACTGTTTCTTGAATTTTGATTCCATAAGATATTTTTTAGATATCAACATAACTTCTCACTTCATTCACCACACAGGTGTACATGACTGAAGCAGGGAAGCCATCGCCAAATTTCAAATTTAATAATTACAAGTCAGATACACACATCTGTGAACTTGCAGAACCACAGCCCTCAACAGTGTCCTTCAGGAGTGCTCCTGAAAAAACACCCAAAAGCCAGTAGAGCGCAAGCAACACTGCCTGCCTCAACCTGTTGTTAGGGCTACCCCCTTTTGTTCACTGAACTTGTCATTAACCCCAGGGAAACTCATTGTATTTTCTGGCTAAATGCACTATCTATCCTTCAAACCATATACTGGAAGCTATAAGGTATGTTCTGCTGCATTAGTGATTGAAACCTGATGGCAAACTCATATGCACTATTACATGCATGTGCTATCATGCACATACACACCGTCTGCTGACTTTGTCTCCCTAACCTGTCTGTAAATTCTACAGCCATTGCACTTTGGTTTTACAAATCCCAGCTTCCAAAACCAGATTTCAGAGATTTGGCTGAAGTGGTGTCCAGAACTTATCCCATTTACTGTTTTGTTCTTACTAAATACTTGCTTGCACATTCCCAAAATACAGTCTGCTGTCAGCCAAGAAGCCTAGAAAGCTAAATCAGATTTCAGACATTTGCACCAGCGGTTCTTTCCAACTCTCTAACATAGTCATATGGTCTAGCTCATAGCAAGATTAGAAAGGCAACATTTTTTCACACATTTCCACGTAAAATCTTGATTTGTCATGTGCGTGCGCACATACACGTAGAGGAAATGAAGGCGTGTGTGTGCACACGCATGCACATAAAAGCAGATTAGCAGATCTTATCTCTATCCACTGAAATATCTCTTTTCTTTCCAACTGTTCCTCTGCTGAATGTTACTTGACGACACCAAAGTGTTCTCAGTTCTCACTAAAACTCAATAAAACCATGGGGACACTCAACAGTTTCAAAATATCTGAGGCACAGACACACGTAAAACTACATGGAAGAGAAAGAACAGCATATATTATGGTTGTGGAACAGGATACGTATGCACCTGAAAATATTTATTAACCTGATGAATAGTCTGTTTTTTGAAAGCTAATCTAATTATGTAATCCATCCCAAACCCATAAATTATCCCCCCATACACACTGTGCCTCTATGCTAAGAATAAAGAGATGTCTTATAATTTGTAACTGGATATTTAAAAACATTAAAATACTAACTTTAACATTATCAGAACTAGCAGGAGTATTGTAAAATTTCTTTTACTGCCATTGGAAAAATTTACTGTATATTTGAATGTTTGATTCTATATTTGACCGGATGGCAGCTATGCATATTAATAACCCTCTCTCATGAGGGACAGTCCCAACGGCATTTCAAAGTAAAACATCCATGTTTTTTCAAATTTGTAGTTCCAAAAAGCTTTCCTAGGTGGATGAGTTTTGAAAAAATTTATATGTCAGCTTCACCAATCGCCATAAATATCCAGCATTTACCAAAATTTAGCTGCTTCAAGCTGTAAAAGGCTGGTATATATCTTTGATAGGGGCTGCATGCATTTAGAAACACCAATCCTCAGATGTCCTAGTGATTTTGGAAATCTCCACCTAACACTGGATCTGTGAACACGCAAAAGCATCAAAGAATTCACCTACTTAGGCTACAAAAATAAATCCTGTAACGTCACTGGATTCCATAGTTGCTTCCTAATATGCAATGCTAAAAATTATCTCTACTCTAAAAATTACTGTATTCACAGAGTAAGGCAAAGGTACTATGCATTATCAAGTCCCTCATCACTTGCTAACAGTTCTGTGGCAAATCCTTCTGCCCAAAAAGTGGATGAGAAATTCTTCCATATGCTGTTCTATTTGCAGCTACTTTTAACAAAAACTTATTTCCAGGAGAGGGGACAGTTGTGTCAGAGAAATACTGAATGAACAGACTCACTACTTTTTTCTCCTGCATGAATTCTTGAAGCAAAATTATTGAGGAAAACCTCCCCACCACCTTCATTAGGAGAACTTGGCACCTTGTGACAAAGGGCCCACGGGGCAGCCCTGTCCTACCCATGAAAAGTAACCAATGCAAGCAGTCTCACTGTGGCCAATGGGCTTACCTGCACAAGTAATTTGTTCAATGACAAAATAAGGCTGAAGAGTGAGCCATCACATACAGGTGATGGGAAATTGAGGATAAAAAGCAAAAGGTATATCAAATGCAATTTATCTAGCATTACATGTTATCTTTATTATTTTCATTTCGTTGCTGAATTGGTAGAACTAGCATATAACTGGAAAAAAATTACTAGTGACAAATCTATTAGTGTATAAAGGGAGATATTTCTTACAAGTACCTAGAGTTACATACAATCCTAATGCTATACACTGAACTCCCACTGACACAAATGAAAGCTTCACACAAAGAGTAAGTACAGAATGCATTCCTCAGTTTGTATGCAAAAATCTGCAGCTGAAGAAATATTTTACCTAACATAGGAAATAGCTGACTGGGAGCATCTGGGGAACAGACAACTCACATCTAAAGTACAAGAGTTTGTATGCAAAATAATGGCTATTCTTTTTCCCATTCACAACATATGCATTGCCATAGGCACTAAGTACAAAAAGAAACATTATCAATATATTATTCGCCATTTAAAAAGGGGTTTCTGTGACTTCACCCCTTTTTTGGATAATACAGAATACTGTCAGTACTGGTTATTTTTTCACAATAAAAATACTTGGCAAGTGGACTTAGAATTGAGGTTTTGACTGAAACAGATAAACTGAATAAGGTTTGGAGTTTATGTTTATGTGGCAGTAGTTATGTGCTCTCCAGAAATATACTTCTTCTTTCAGAAATTAAGTGTCTTAAATGATATCTCAAAGAAAAAAGAAAAGCTTACGTCCTACATTTAACAAGTTTAAGTACTGAATAATTAGTTCACCGTCAAAACCATGTGGAAAAATGAAAGATGTAAAAAGTTACATTGTGAAACACTAAGAATGACAACAGTAAGAGAAGTGTTTCTTTGTTCTCTGTATCCCTGCAACAGGCTCAAAAATTTACATGTAAAGGCAGCAATAAGAGATTATGGTTACCAGTGACAGACTCTCCTGAAAGAACCTCAGCTATTTGTCCTTTGCAATTTCTAGCCCATTTTACTCCAAAAAGCCTTGGCATCATCTCACCACATTTCCTCATGAAATCACATATGGCCATGCAAACAGAATATTTCTCTCCGTGAAATCTGCCATGTTCTGTGACTGCGTGTGCAAAGACCTAGGCTTTTTTACCAGCCAGCCCAGTTAAACTTCCCTCGGCTCTCCTTGTAGCTGTTTTTAAAAGAGCTGTCAGACACTGAGCTAGGCAGGTTGTAGCGCCCCAAACCGGACGCCCATTCCAGGCTTCTGGGCAAAGAGCTTCCCTGCTCAGTGGCTGAAGTCTTTAACACAGTCCAAACCTTCTGCTCTTTACCAAGTCTGCATTTTGCTCCATCCATCTGTAAAATAAGGAACATGGACGTTTTTACATTTCCTGACTACTGATGGTTGACCTGAAGTATTTCATGCCAAACTATATGGGCATGCTGTTGGCTTCTTTGGCAACTGCTGTTTTCTCTCCTTTCTCTATTGGCATCCTGCTGGTGCCAATGAGGTGCATGTAGTTTAATAAAAGCACAGTGATAACACATCTGCTTTCTTTTGCTGTAACAGCTCTGCCTAGCTGTCAAGACATCAAAAACTTGCTCTTCCTAATTCATAATCTAAAAATAATACAAGAAACAAATTTACGTTTCATATGTATATTGCATAATTAGTCAGTGATTAGGCTTGTATATGATTTTGAGGAAAAATCTAAGATCACTTACTAGGGGGTCTCAATGACACTCCCAGTCTCATAAAAGGATCATGCATCAGCATATTTTCATCTATACATGAACACTCAGATTCCCTGCAATAAGGTTACTATGTTGCCAAATTTAGTATTGAGTTTATGGCTCTTAATAGGATTACAGATAATTTTTGAGACTTTGGGGTATATTTTCAGGGTAATGTGATTTGGCCACTGCAAAAGTTTAGTTTAATTCAGTTTAAGACTGCGTTCTCATTGGGGGTTTAATTACCTATTGATTTCAGCAGAACTGCTGCCCATCATCATAGTAGACATCTTTTGTGTAAAATCAATAGCAATATTAAGTCTCTTTTCAGTGTAAGGTCTGGACTGCAGGCTAGAGAAGTTTGTTTTCCGTTTCACTGTTCTTACTCAGATTTTTTCAGATGTTTCTTCAAGAACTGTACCGGAATTCGGAAGCTGTTATCCATACAAAATGTTCCTATTAAAGACTACTTGATCAACAACACTTTTAAATGGCTTAAAATTTCCTAGTCTTGACCTGACAGTTTCAGCCACTTCTGGTTTGATCTGTCTTGTGATTTCTACAAAACAAACCTGCAGGAGAGAGGTAAATTCCTCTGCACCAGTGCAGTGAATTGTTCCATGCATTTTTAGTGTTTTTATACCATCTGAAGCCAATTCTGAGTAAGAAGCATTCTTTACCTAATCCAATTTATTTGGTCAGACTAAGCAAGAAAAATGAAGTCATCTAGATTTTTTGTGTTTGTTTGGCTTACATGATTAAGGAGAAAGGAATAGAAATTATATTCCTTTTGGGAGTAAATTCAATTCAAGAGTATTGAACAACTTCTATGCTTTCAAGGTATCTTCCAGGAAAGCATTCCTTACACATTTTCATTTATCATTTTGTGTTTCTCTAAACCCTCTTTTTTCAAGTTACATCGGGGCAGAAATTGATTTAAAGCAAGCCCATAACTTTCACGAGGCTCATTAAATGGTAAAATGCATTCTTCACTCTTGTTTGTAAAACTGATACTAAGTTTTTAGTACAGGTACTAAATTGTTCTCAGTGCCCACCAATATTTTACAGGATTTCCTCTGTATATAAGCTATGAAGAAAAACCAAGTGAGTTCATCTATGAAATATTTGTTAGAGAAACTTTACTCCCACAGAGCACTTTTGCAAAATTTGTGATATTCTCAAAGTTTAATGTTCAAAGATCTCCTTGTGTTACTTCTGACTCTACTTTTTCTTACATCACTGATACTCTTGAGATTTCCTGGCACACATATTTAATAGCCTTCTACTCTTAACTTCTTAATCTTTGAGCAGGACAAGAAAGCAAAACCACAGATTAATTTCAAGTAGGCTGAGATCTCAATCCAACTGATGGTACTTGAAAAAGCAATAGGAAAAATACAAACATCTCCATTTCATCAGAAAAATAATCCTATTTAAACAAAAAGCTTGGGAAGGATCAGCAAAAAACAGTGGTGAATAAAAAAAAAGAAATGACCCTGTGGCAGATGTAACATTTGTATGATGATGAGAAATAGACACCAGTTAATCTAGGCTATATTCCTAAAATATATTTTACACTGCTTTTAGTTTTTGGGCTTACTATTCGCTCAATATGCCCAGAAAAAGGCAGCTTGTTATTACACGTAGCAGTTGCACTGTATGGATGAATGGTGCTACAGCACTTAAAATACACATGCACAAACATGATGGAAATTAGTATTATTGTAGATATCAAAAGCAAACAGACCTAATTAAAGAAATAACTGCAACAAACCCAGATGCAACCCAAAACAAAAAAGGACAACTCCAAATCTAATGAATCCTTTGAATATTAATTACAGAATTCCTAACAATACACTGGGAAAGCTCTCTTGGAGAATTCAGTTTACTGTTTAACAGTTTCTGACTAATTTTATTAACCTGTACATCTGAGAGGATCAACCCCCTCTGGGTTTAATTAGAAGAAAATTCAATTTAAATCTAAATGTCAACAGTGGTTACTAATTATGGCAGGGCCCTGGACGAGACATCCAGTCTGTAATCAGGCAGTTCTCTGCTAACAATTAACAGTTTCTTTCTGAGTTATGAGTGCATTAGGATTTTCCTTTTTCTAAATAAATATGATTCAGCATGGGGCACGACTAATATTAACAGCACCTACTGCTACGTGCAGACATGCAGAAGAGGTTGCCAAATTAAATTACAGAGATTTCTCAAACATATAGCTGAATAATAAGCAGCTACAAAACTAGGTCAGGGTCGCAAGCAGTCAACCACAGCCCCTCCCCCCAACATGCAAAATAAATATACCCACTATCTCTGAATAGAAATCAGTCTTTTGTTATGCCCTTTGTCAGGAATATGTTACTGCAAAATGATATTTATTTCCACAGTCTTTGCAGCTGTGAGCAGGACTGAATTAATCTTTCGAGAACTGATTTCCTCTTCAATTTCATGTTTATGATTATGAAATGTAAATGTATTACTCTAAAGAAAAAATGATAACAAAAGGCATAGATTTAAGAAAGGCAGCTTTATACCCACAGCTTTGACTTGCCCTTCACTAATGAAGAAAACAGACAACTAACTCTTAAATAAAAACAGACATTGTAGAGAATGTATAGAAAATGCATTGTAGAGAATGTGTAGAAACATAAAAACTGGGGAGCCACCTAAAATGAAATCATCTGAAAATCTAACCTGAGCAAAAAAATGTACGATCTAAGACAATTACCAGAAACCAGAAACATGACCAAAACTAGGGTGAGGTTAAAGGGCTTAGTCATTTAACTTCTAACCAGCCCCCACATTCTCAATGCTGCTGTTAAGGACAATACCAAAAATGCTGATTACAGCTGAGAATTGCAATTTCTCAGCTTGGTGATAGCATTTTACAAAAATGACAATAGTCTTTTCCAAACCATTTCATTTTGATGACCTACTAATTAATTACACCCATAGCCATAAAATAGTAACCATGCTGGGTTTTGTGGAAGCTGTTGACAAATTTGTGTCATTTCATCTTGGGACTTACCAGCCATCGTTCTCAAATATTCCAGACAAACATATTTTGGGATTTGTTAGTGGTAATTTCTCAAGATTACTATCTATGACAGGGAAAGCAGAAATCAGAGGGTATCTGTATGGAAATACTGAGACAGTTCTATGAATAGTTTCAGTTTACACAGTATAACCATAGCAATCAAACATGCAGGACTTGGGCTGTTCTTTGCTAAACAGGAAAGCTGTTTTCTTTCTATGCTAAAACCCAAACCAATATAAAATAACATTAATAAAAAAACCTCTGAATTTTGAAAATAGGCATTGGATTTCACTTCTGTCATTTTTTTTTGCACCATTTTTTGACCAGAGGTCACCAAGCGGCAAATAAACATGGTAACATCATTGTTGATAAAAGCTTGTATAAAATACTACAATTACAGCTTCAGATACATTTTTAGTAGTAAAGACATACCAATCACTTTAGATGGTGTGAATATAGTTCTTTAATTTAATTTAGACTTGGTATTTCAAATTAAAATTCCATAGGCATGTGCTTGATTTTAAACCTGCAAAAAGTTTTATGTCCCCCCCAAGAGTATTCACAGAACAAAAATCAAGTAAATATGTATATATGTATGAAACACTTCTAAAGGTGTAAGCAGGTGGTTTTTGTTAAGAAATAAGGAAGCAACTTCATTTAAGAAAGTACTTATGGATATTAACCACTGCATATTACATATATTATGTAAGGCTTTCCTGAGTAATGTTAAATCAAGCACATCTCCAAAATTAAGCATCTTATTTCCCCTATTTCAGAACCAATGTGGCATTTTTTTCTTCAATAACGAAAGGATTATTCACATTTTAAAGTATAATGGAGAATATGGCTCTTAAAGCCTTATGATGAAGTGAGTGGTTGCTGAAGATGTTCTACAAATGTAACACTTGAACCTGACAAGAAAATTACGCAACCATGACTACATTTGGATGCTCCAACTCAGATTAACTGCGTGCTCTCCACACACACCAAAGCCTGTTGATACTGGCAGCTCTCTATACAAGTGAACTTCTGCAGTCAGATTGAAAGTGGGTGTTTTAAGCCTATTTTTGTCATAACGAACATTATGATACCTGGCCTCCCTTGCACTACTGGCTCCACCCCAGCTCCTCTATAAATGGTATGTCTTTATCCAGCAAGAAAAAGGGGATCAGGACACCTCAGCTCCTAACCTTACTGTCTGAATAAACATGTGAAAAAAGGCAGGATTGATTGCATGAAATAATTTGCAGCTGACATCTGAAATTGTTACTTAGCTCCTGGGGACAGAGGGAGGAAAGGGAAGAAAGGACAAGGGACTTTCCTCCTTCACTGCTTAAGATGTGTAAAAAAAAAAAAGAAAAAGTCCCCAAGATTAATAAGGCCATAGATGAATTGCAAAAGGGTAACTCTGCATCTCATTGGGATCCAGGTCCCGGTCTCCCACCTCTTTATTCACTGTCTCCTGCACTCTGGAACAACCCAGGAACTCCAAGCACCAGCACAAATCTAGGATTTATGTGATGTTATTTTCGCTCCACATTTTTCAGTAAATGGATATTTGTTTTAGGGTGAAAAAATCAGGTTTTTACTTGAACTCAGCTTTGCCCTCCTCCCACCCCTGGGTGATTATTACATTTCTCAGGTGGTTAAATGCACGCCTCCTTTAGTTTCGTGTCTTGTAATTCTTCCTGAAACATGTAACAGCCAGCCAAAAATACTCAGCTGGCTGTTCTTTTTTATTTTGTTGTAAAGTTTGTGCAAAATTTTGGCCTCCATAAAGTAAGCAGAAGTTTTGCTCTCAACTAGAACAGGGCAGGGCTTCACACTTCATGTTTCTAAAATACTCCATTTTCAGTTCCTTTAGTATTTCTATTTTAAACTACTATTGCTAAAATTGCAAACTGTGATAACCAATGATGTAAAATATTTTGTATGCTCAAAGTTTCAACATTAAATCAAGCTAAGGAAAAAAAGAAACATTTCTGCCTTCTACCATGCCAAAATGCAATTTAGAAAAACTATCCAATCACAACTAACGTTAGTTTTCAGACTTCATTAGGCAAAGGCAAATGTCTCTCTGTATTTTCCCATCCCTGAAAGCAATATTTCTTCTCCATGTTCAACTGAAGCTCTAGTTGAGATCTTTTTGATGGTAACAAAAAGGAAGTTCTTTTAACCACAGCTCAATAATAAGATGAATGGAAAAACAGTTCGTTTCCTTCTGCTTCAACTGTTTACCTTGATATGTTTCCAGCAAAGAGAAGACAGCCTGTATATATTCTTCATTACATAACAACCACAAGCTACACAAACAAAAAAAAAAAAAAAACCCAACACCATAAAACAGTTTTGTTTTCATGATTGAACTCCTACAGTTGTAATTTTTCTAAGCAATATCACTTTAGAACAAGAGACTTAAGGACTTAAAATTACCATCTAAAATACATGCTAAAGGGCCCCTTAATGCCTAGCCATAAGGTGGAGACCTGATGGAAAATCACTGAAAACAAATTAAAGTAAGGAGAGCTATAAACTGTTCTGTGAGCAACAAAGACAAATTAGAACCTACAGTTATATGTTTGTGAAATAAAATTTGACATGATTTGGTAGGACTGAAACCTGGTATGACAATTCACATGACAGAAACTTATCAGTAAAACCTAATAGGAAAGACAGCCAGGAGGAGCGGGAATGTGGGACTCCACATTAAAAGTTTTATTTACATGCTTAAAAACTACAGGCTAATTCAGGATGGTTGTACGTGATTGACAAAAATATTGTGTTGTTTCTAGCTGCCAGCACAGATGACAAAATAGAAGGAACAAGCTTCTAAAAAGTACTTCTAAGGGCATGTAAATATGTAGAAATTCATATAGGTTTCTGAAGACATATTTTTGATGCTACTGATAAAGCATTTTTGAAATGTCTAAAAATAACACATCTATTCCAAACATAAAAAGCAAATCAGGCAACTTAAAATCATACTTTGCTAGGTGTCAATGTGGTAGATAAAAGATCATTGTCTCTAACTGGCAATTGCCTGTGTTTGAACATTCACAAATTAATTTCAATTACAACATGCAGGAATTAGGACATAGCTTTCTTTCTCTGAAAGAATTCAGTATTCCCAAATAATTTAAAATAAATTTACAAAGAAAAATTAACAAAGTAGTTATTATAGTGCAAAAAAAAAAAAAAAAGAAAATCAAACTATAAAAACTTAGAAATTCTGCATCATGAAAGTAGGAAATGTTTTGGTGAATACCCATCTCAACTGAAGAGGAAAAGCAGTTAGAGCAATTTTTTTCTTTCAGATATGGCAAAAGTGGAAATGTGGAATCTTACAGAAGTAAATGAAAATCATCAGTTTACAAAACCAGAATATTGATAATGGAAGCCAGAAATCTGAAGAAGAAAAGTTATTTCTAGTATGATCAAATAGTGTCAGTAACCAATAAAATCTGGGCGATAGCACAGCTCTGGTCCCAAAAGTTCATAGTAAGATTAACTATTGTGGTACAGAAGATAAGTGAAACTAATGCATATTTCAGAAAGTGATACATTCCTCATTTGCAGTTACAACTGAGCAATTGTGATTTCCTTTCTAAATATGTAGGATACTAAACACTAAAGTAAAGTGAAATAAAATATATAATGACAGTGGACCAGAGAGCTTACACCCAAGGGTTTAGAAAGGATTGGCTCAGGAGATCTTGAGCTCTCCCTTGCCTTTTTTTTTTTTTGACTAGATTTGGAAACACTGGAGAAGTTCCAGTGGACTCAGGACAAAAACCATAATATATCAACATTTCAGAAGCATAAATAAGATAAAATGCATGTTAGCCTTAATCTGGAATCATTAGACCCTCTTAAATAGTAAAACGGCAAGTGAACGAATGGCATTGAATTTTATTTTACAGAAAAAGGCGCTTCCCAGAAAATCCGTTTTTTGTGACACCACAAGCCTGACTAGAAAGGACCAAATTGACATAATGTAGATGTATTTCTTGCACCATTTAGATTTCAGCCCACATTTTTTTAAGTAATGTACAAACTCAATATAACCCACAATATACAGCAAAACCCTGCTAACTGACAGACCACTAAAAATAACTGCAGTTGTGGAAATATCATTGTGAGAAATGCTTTAAGGCATGAAGTTCTCAACCTGATGCTCTGAAGTATCTCTGTCTCTCACCCAGTAAAATCTGGAGGAAATGTAAAGAGCTGATGAAGTCACAGATACCAAATGGGGAAGATGAGCCATAGAAAAGCATCTGAACAGTGCACTAATTTGAACTGCATTTGAACACAGTTTTGAACATGATGCATTCATAAATGAACAATGGCATACTGGAAAATGATTAACATGTAAAGTCACCTGCACATGAACTGCCAGAGTAATTTAGGTAAGAGCCAAGCAGTCAAGAGCAAACAAATAGTCTCCTGTAAGAAAGGGAGTAAAGAATGCTAGTAACTCTGCAACATGTCACCAGTAAGACCAGTACTAGAATCCCATGTCCAATTCTGACATGTCTCTGCTTCAAATCATAACCAAAAGCATTAAGAAACAGTTGGGAGCCAAAAGAACAACGCAGTGTCAGACCATATGAGTCTAATTTTCAATAGTTTACCTTGAAATAAGGTTATGAGATGCTTTCAGCACAAACTGCAAATATCAACTCAAGAAATCTGTGCTACTGATGATTTCTTTATCCACCAACAGAGGAAAATAAACACTTGAATGTTTGGAACAGGTATTTCATGCCAAAGAGAAAACACACATATTTGATTGAGAATGACATCTCACAGAAGCAACTTATCTAGGAAAGTGAAATATTTTCCATAAATAGAACCTCTAAATTCAGACAATACGTACAAAGCAGAAGTTCCGATGCAGAAGTTTCCCATTGTGGTTGTTTTCTTGGCCTTTGTGTGAGCTTGAGGTCAGCCTATGTATGAGAACAGCACCTTGTAATTCTAAAAGTCTATGCCTAAACCACAGATTAGAGTTACCAACAAAAGCTGATCTATTATCCAGGGTGATATATAACAGCTCATCTGTACTGATGAGCATAATAAATTCAAGACGACAGGAGTTTTGTCAGGTAGACAGAACCTTAGCCAAGGTTAGAAAGCCAAGTGTCAAAAGTTGCAATTTGCATCCTTTGAGACTGCACATAAAAGCCCTGTTATTATTTAGCAATGGATCATCTTAAAAAGTTCTAACATCTGCCTTTTCCCTGTGACGTGTAGGGGCAAATTCAGTGAGTCTAGTAAGTGCCTGATTTGAACACCTCTGTCATCATAGGGTAGATAATTATGTGACCAATGACAATGCCTCAGTGCTTTAACTGTTTGCTCAGAAGTAATGGCAATCCATGTCTCAAATGATCTCCAACCTCTTTCACTGAAGCAGAGCTAAGTACGCAGTTTTCCACTAATTACCATCAAACCTATTCTAAAAGAAAATGCCCCATAATGACGGAGTTATCACAATATTTCTAAGTATCCTATTCCAGCATTGGATCTTCATCCTTTTTTTACAAGCTGAGAGTGGTAATTAACTCTCATCTTCATGAGTTAATAATCTAGATCTTTCATTCTTCTTGCCTTTTTTTCCTGGACTGTCAAATTTGTCCTCATCCTTCCCTATACTCCAGATGTGTATGAAGTGCTAACTACAGTTGTATCGTTTTTGATGGGAAATAAGACTAAGACTCTCTAAAGACTTAGAGAAATGTGGAGTCTCAAATCCTCAAAGAAACTTAACATTTACTGAGGTCTCTTGGCACTGGACACTTAATAATTTGAAGATCGAGGGTATGTGAATTTTGGTCTCAAGAAGTAGTAAAAATATTCCTTTCGAGGTCAAGTCCCAGAATTCCATCTGGTCTCAGAAAAGACCAGAGTGCAAAGAAGCAATTTATCTGTAGAGCAGTTGGCTAAATTACTTCAGCTGTTGAGTAGAACTAATAACAGCTTACACTATAAAGCATACGATACATGCTAAACTCACTACAAATCTCCCAAAGGTTTGACAAGGCCAGTTCACAAGGTCCTCTGTTCATTCAAACTTTAAGTAAAAAATACACTCAGGACAATTATAAGGCCAATATTGGCAACAGTTTTTACATAGGTACACAGGATAAAAATCTTTTAAGAAGGTAATTGCTATGCTGTCACTGTGAGCAGGCAAAAATGTCATAGAAAATGTCCAGTTAGAGAGCCTGAGAAACAAAGGGTTTAGCCCTGTACAACTGATAGACTTAATTGTTTTGCTTTGTGCAGGCAATAAATAAATAAATAATAAATCAGACTTTTACGGACCAAGTAGCTTTCAATTGCCTCCTAACACAAGCGTGGCACTACAGAAAAACCATGACAATCAACACCTCTGGACTCAGTGCCTGAGATCGCTCTTCAAAATACCAGTGGCACCAGGCAAAGGTCCTCTCTTCCAAGAATGATTTCATGGTACTTAGGCCCGAGAAAGACAATGGTGTACTCCACACCAGTAAAGAATGAGCCCTTCTGAATGCATCATTTTAGGCACCAGGAAACTTATTTTCCAGAGTAGGTAGAAAAATTTGAAGACAGCAGCAGCATCAAGCTGGATCCCAGCTTCAGGCACGGGTCTGTAGTGTTAGGGGAGAGTACGTGCAGCACTCCTCCTGTGCAGGCCTCCATCCTATTCTGGGCTGAAACCATGTGGTGAAAAGCGTAAAAGATGTTGGTTTACACCACAGATGTCAAAGAACTTGATAGCAGGGAAACCCCTGTGCATTCATCTGAAGGATGTATTATTGCCCTGCTTCAATTTATCCAGTTTCTGTTGCTCCCTTAGCATACTCTTATTTGTGAGACCACAAACAAACTTCTTGCTAGAGTGAAAATCATTCTAGGGTTTAAGCACTGTGATATCTCAAACCATTTCAATTTCCTTCAGATTCTGAAATAAGAAACAAAACAGCTTTAATATTTATGTTTTCAAAAGGATGATGATGACTTTGAAATTTTCAGTTAAGGAGCTACCTTGAGACTGTTACAACAGCAAGGGAAAAGAGTAAATTGCACAATCTTGACCTTTTAAAATGTTCTCTAATATATCATGTAAAAAAAAGTACAGTATTAAATAAGAAATTTGTTAGCCTTCAGCACAGAGGCAGGTTTATTAGCAAACAACTAATGGAACAAAACTAAGTGGAACAAAAAAATCTATAACCCTGATCTTATTGAAATAATTACAGAATCTTTAATGTCCCAGTAGGCATATACAGAGAATAAGATGGAGCACAGAGAAAGAGCACAGTAATGAAAACAGACAGAAATAGGCCATTCATCCTACCTTTTACTTAGTGCATACAAACGACTGTCAGAAGTAGAAGACAACACAAAAATGATTACTGACCAAAAAGCAGTCAAAATCTCTTTTATATTACCAAATTTTAGGAATCTGTAGAATAAAATTGAAACAAAAATCCACATTCCCGACAAGTAAATATTTTTAAATTTATTTCTATGCCTTATTGGCACTTCTTAAAAAAAACCCCTGTAACATTGAAAAGTCAATAAGAAATCTATTTGGAAAGTACCTACTTAAAATCTGAAGAATCTTGCTGTTTAACTATTCTGTATCTTGCCCATAGTATATTCAGTAGAGATTTAAAATCCATATTAATGAAGTTTTCAAAATTGAACCAGATGAAAAAACATAGATATATTCAAATATCACACTGAGAGCAAAAGATCAGCTATCTGGCTAGTTACAGCATGCAGAAGTATGCGCCCAAGTTGGCAAACCTGTAGCAAACTTTAACTTTTGAATTTCCTTTACAATTTGTTTGGCTTTGAGTACAAAAGTTAATTGTGCAGAGGAACATTGTCACAAGCCAAAGCAATGAAGACAATGCTGCTACAATGCTGCTGTAGACTGGAAAGCAGAATGTGACTTCTCCACCCTGAAGGATGGACTGACAGATTTGAAGTTGCTCAGGCCGGAGACAAGCAGGCTCTGAGGAGACATTTTTCAGCCTTTCAATATAATAGTATATTGTTTAATTAAAACTGTTTAATATCTTTATTAATGACCTAGATGAGGGGATTGAGGCTACCATCAGCATATTAACAGAAGACACCAAATTGGGTTGGAGTGTAAATCTGCTGGAGGGTAGGAAGACTCTGCAGAGGGATCAGGACAGGCTGGAGAGATGGGCCAAGGCCAATTATATGAGGTTTGACCAGACCAAGTGCTGGGTCCTACACTTTGGCAACAATAACCCCTGTAGCACTACAGGCTGAGGGCAGAGTGACTGGAAAGAGGCTGAGTGGAAAAGAACCTGGGAGTGCTGATCAACATGCAGATGGACAGAAGCCAGTGTGAGCCCAGATGGTCAAAAAGGCTATCCTGGCTTGGATCAGAAATAGTGTCAGCCAGCAGGACCAGGGCAGTGATTGTCCTCCTGTACTTGGTGAAGGCTGCACCTTGAGTCCTGCGTCCAGCTCTGGGCGCATCAGTTCAGGAAGGGCTTTTAGGTGATGGTTCAAGTCCAGAGAAGGGCAATGAAGCTGGGAAGGGTCTGGAGCACAAGTCTTTTGAGGAGCAGCGGAGGAAGCTGAGGTTGTTTAGCCTGGAGAAAAGGAGTTTCAGGGGAAATCTTATCACTCTCTACAACTCCCTGAAAGGAAGCTGCAGCCAGGTGGGGTTCAGCCTCTTCCCCCAGGTAACCAGCAACAGGACAAGAGGACATAGTCTTCAGCTGTGGAAGGGGAGGTTTAAGGTTGGACATTAGGACACATTCCTTCCCAGAAAGAGTGATGAGATTTTGGAATCGGTTCCCCACTGTGGTGGGGGAGTCACCATCCCTGGAGGTGTTTAAGGAAAAGACTGGACGTGCGGCACTCGGTGCCATGGTCTAGTTGAACCTGGTAGGGATGGGCCATAGGTTGGCCTTGAGGTCTTTCCTAACCTAATTGATTCTGATTCTGTGTGATTCTAATATAAAAGAGATAGAGAGAGTTTTTACCAGGGCTTTAGATGCTAGAAGGGGCAACAGTTTTAAAATGAGGAAGGGTAGATTTGGACTGGTTATTAGGAAGTGATTCTTCACTATGGAGGCAGTGAAGCACTGGAACAGGTTGTCTGGAGAAACTGTTGATGCCTCATCCCTGGCAGTGTTCAAGGTCAGGTTGGATGGGGCTCTGAGCAACACGGTCTACTGGAAGGTTCCCTGCCAATGACAGGGAAATTGGAATGAGAGGATTTTTAAAGACCCCTTCCAACCCAAACCAGTCTATGATTCCTGCAGAGCTGAATTAGATAAAGCTGTTGTGGGTACAGACAGCAACTGCTTCACTTTAAGAGAGCCAAGATATAAGCCTCTTCTTGTCCCTCTTTTTAACTTGAATAGGGAGGGAGTGTGGAGGCTTTGTACAAATTACTTGCCACATGCTGCAAAATACACAATGAGATTTTGGTCTACAGAACAGGAAGCCATGTTCCTCATGCTTCCTTTCTTCCAGGAAAAACGAGATACTATGCAACCCTAAAATAAACTAGCTATTTCCCCTTTCCTGTCTTCCCCTATATGGGCTAAAATTAGTTTGGTTTTTTTTTTTTGAATCAAACAACCTCAACAATGCTTTAACATAAACCTATGGTGAGCCTTCTTCACCTTTACAAGGAAATCTGTAAAATGTCTTTTACGAAAGTGAATAAGATAAAGGTAAATTATGCCTCAAACCACACTGTGCATTGTGGGCTGCTACTGAAAGCAACTCCCAGTTTACAGAACTCAGACTCCTAGATGCCATTATAATAGAAATATCTTTCCAGCAGATAGGGAGAGTAAATGCTGTTGTGAGAGAAAGGCTAAATTAGACAGAACACTTCACAGCATAATGCAATTGTAAAAACACTTCAGAAACACTACAGTCTTTTATTTACATCTTCAACATTTCACGCATAGCGGTATCCATTCCCTTCTTTTCCCTCCAGTTGAGAGGAAATACTAACAATCTCACACGTAAAAGGAGACAAAGAAATATTTTCAGGACAGCTGCCATTCCCTTTACTTTTCCTGGAGAGAAAGAAGTATGCCACATTATTGTCATAGCTGGAATAAAGAAATTTTAATTGTGGCATAAGTTTGCAAAGGAAATGGCTTCATTAGGCTCTCCTAATTCTACTAGGTGGAGATAACAAACATGCCAGAGATATTTTTTTATTGTTTCTCTGCACAGTAAGTAAAGCTGCAGTTCCTTATGGGGGTTTATGTCTATGCCAAATGCCAGTTTCAAAGTCCAGCCTGCTCGGTTCAATATTTTTAAACATTTAGACTATGGTGCATTTATTTAAACATGGAAAGTATTTTTCAAAATAATTTAAACTATCTCTATATATTGCAGATTTCAATGATAACAATTACTGTTTTCTAGAGATTAAAATCTGCTATTTTACACTAAAAAAGAAATGTGTTTTAAGATCATTATGAGCAAAGTTGGTGCTCTATAGCATTAACAGCCCATATCTAGCAGCCCATATCCTGCTGTTCCAGGAACTTGCTAGCCACCAGAGCCTCTACAACTTCCCTTGTCCTTATGCAATTGCTGGTCAGGTTGTCAATTTTACTGTGGCTCTTTCACCCTGCACTGCAGCAGCATTCCAAGGAAGGTATGCACCCAACAGTCTTTGCCTGTTCATACTTTGCTTCTGCACAGTATAAACTGATCCTCCCAGTAGGAAAATACCTGAGGTAACCAAATCACATTACATCTTGGCAGGAAAAAGAAAGGGAGAGTGGTTTGCTATTTATTGTGAAGTGCCAAAAAAAAAAAAGGTAGCATAAGTTACTTATTTGGAGAAGATACAAAAATGCTGAATGGGAAATGAATATTATATTTAACCTAGCTACATGACAACTTAAAATTATCTTTTCTTTATTTATTGTCATATCGCAAATCTTAATGTTCTCTGTAGAGGTGTTTAAATTTATGCTAGTGATCAGAACAAGTTTTCACCATAAAATTCTATGGCTCATTCTCAGTGAGCCCTTTAGCAGAAATTAAATGCTAATATACAAGGTATAATTAGAATACAGTATGCATACTGGAGCTCCTTACTACTTAAGAACATTATTTTCAAGGTATGTGATTCCCCTCTTTTGACTGTGAGGGCACAAACTAGAACAAACACATAGTGAAATGCATGAAATTCATTATGCAGCTTCTCAACTCCTCACAATATTCCCATTAAAAATGCATAACAGTGTTCTTACAAAGGGTCAACACTGTGCACTTTGATTTAACAAAGAAAATGCTTTGCTGAATGTTTTAGACATCTCTCCGTGGTGCACAAGAGTAGCAGAATTTCTGCTCTGCTCCTTCATTGTTTTTATTTGGAAGACAGTCCAGTCTCCAGATATGCATTAACAACAAGGCAAATGTTAATAAAGGCTTAGCTTACTGTAGTCAGGAAGGTTCTGTTCAAACCTGATGGAGACAAACACCTGCCAGGGAAAAGGATTTTAAAGTGGTGGTGTATGCTCCACAGAAGCATGGAATGAACTCACACCTGGTTCCCATACCACACTCCTTCTCCACACACAGCTGCTTACTGCAGGCTGCACCATCCACCTGTCAACACACCACAAAGGACAGTCTGCTGGGTCCTTGCCCCTCTCTACCCTTTTCTTTTCCTGCACTTTGCAGGATGTAAGCCTCAAACAGCGTGCCTATAGTCATTGTCACACAATGAATCACCCACAGTTTACTAAGTTTCAGTTAGACCATCTCCTGCATACCCAAACCACATGCCTCTTTAGATAGGAGAGCCTCAGATGCATCAGAAACCAAAATAAATTGCTATAAATTACTACTTTGTTTCAACAGAGGCTGAGACTCATCAAAGACAATGCTTGAGTTTTTGATGCCTCAGAAAATTATTACAGCTCATTATCCATCACCCAAAACTAACAGACAACTGGTTTTGACTGGGGTAGAGTTAATCTTCTCCACAGTGTCTGCTGTGGGGCAGTGTTTTGGATTTGTGCTGAACACAGAGTTGATAAAATAGAGATGCTTTTGTTGTTGCTGAGCAGGGCTAACACAGAGCCAAGGCCTTTTCTTCCCGCTCCCTCCTGCTGCCACACTGGTTAGGAGGCTGGGGGTGCATGGATGGTTGGGAACATACACAGCTGGGACAGGTGACCCCAACTGACCAAAGGGATATTCCACACTATAAGGCATCATATTCAGGAGTTAAAGCTGGGGAAGAAGAACGAAGGGGGATGTTTGGGAGTGATAGCATTTTTCCCAAGTAACTGATGGGACCCTGCTCTCCTGGAGATGGCTGAGTACCTGTCTGCCCATGGGAAGCAGTAACTTAATTCCTTGTTTTGCTTTGCTCGTACGTATGGCCTTTGTTTTCCCTATTAAACTGTCTTCATCTCAACCCACAAGTTTTCTAGCTTTTACCATTCTAATTCTCTCTCCAATCCTGCTGGCGGAGAAATGAGCAAGTGGCCATGTGGGGGTTGGTTGATAGCTGGGGTTAAACCACAAAAGCAGACAAGAATTAGTAAGGTTTTTCTGATTTGTCTATGAACTGTCTAGTTTCCTTTTACCATTTAACATTATGTTTGCAAGAGCAAATACAATAAGGACATGACTACTCATCATGAAACGTGTGGGTGAAGCCTGAACCTCCACCTGTAACTTCACTGGTTTTAGCAGAGCTAGCCCAGATTTAGGCTGGGGGACTATCACATACCATGCAGCCTAGATGGAGCTCATTAAGAGACAGATTCAGACATGTCTGCAGCCACCTCTTCTCCAGGGATCTTCTCCAGGGCAGCCCAATGATCTTTGTGAGTACCCCTTCTCTCCCTCACTTGCTGAACCAGGATGGGGAAAAGGACAGTGGTTGTGTGTCACAGTCAAGGGATGAATCTTAATCTGAGAAAGTTCATGCACCTCATGCATATTTAGGGCAAGCTAGGTAAGGCCAAGAATCAGCAACTGAAACCCAGATGTTCACCTCATCTCAGGCTGTTGCCTTGCTTACCAAAATTTTCAGGCCATTCATTTAGCTGGACTGCGCACTGACCCTTCCTGTGTGACTGCAGTGAGCCAGACAAAAGGTTGAGCCCCCCAGACTTGCTCTGAGATGGTGTTGGGACCAGGCCCAGCACACAAGCAGCTCTGGGAGTCAGGAGTGTTTAGACTCTCCCAGTTGAGCCGCCGTCTTTGATGATCAGGTTCCCAGCCATCAAACATGAATGGGTGGAACAACCAATTATGTTGTATTACTTTGGCTCCCAGTGAAAGCTAAATCAGTTATAAGATCATGTGCAGCCTGTTCTGAGGATTTGACAGCTACTACACACTTTCAAGTTGATTCCTGCCAGTTTGGATCTTCTCAGAAACAAACATGGACATCCTGCAGAGAGAGAGATTCACACATTTGGCAGAAGAGCCTTCAAAACTTAAGTTTGCAAAGAGAGTGATAGTAGTAAAGAACTATAAAAAGATACTATAAAATTAAAAAAAAAAAAAGTAGAAACAGTTTGACAAATTGTAGCCCAAATTCTGAAAGCAAGAAGTTGCTGAAGGTATGTAAGCCTATATGTAAATAAATGTGTGTATATATGGGTATAGATACAATATGAATGACAGATTGAAGCATCTGATCTACATACCAAAATTTTTTGAGCAGATTGTTAATTTATTTTAAACTACATAGTAACACTTCTAAAATGCACTAATCACAACAATGTAAATACTCCTTAAGATTCATGTATCATACATATTTAGCTGATTTCATGTTTTCGGAGATTAAGAATGCAGATATAAAACCTTTTTATAATACGATGTGCTATCATCCATGAAAAAGATTGAATGCCATCAGAAGATCCAAGCATCTTTGGCAAAAAGAGTCCTGTATGTACTCTTGAAATATGAGATATTAACATTTCATTGTCTAACTGACATGTTATCCTTAAATCAACTTTAGATACTATTTTAATGATGTAATTGTCAACTGTAGAAAAAAAATAGAGTGAGAAATGAGATTTTGAGGATCAATAGCCTGATCATAGTTAAGGACTGGGCTAATACCCCTTGGGTTTATTTTGTTGGCAGGAAAAACATGTCAAGGATCATGCAGCTCATTTAAGTCCAGCAGGAAACATTTGCTTTTACTCTTAGCTTTATTTAACCTTGAAATTTGGGGGTAATTTAAAAAGCACTGTTTACTTCTACAGAAACCCAGCCCACCTGCTCCCAGTCAAAGCTGCACTTATTTCTAAAGATTCCTTTTGAGACATGATGATTTATTAATTTCCAGAGACTGAAACACACACATAGACCCTCACCCTCATCTTGATATTGTATGGTCTTTCCTCTCAGATTTTCCTTGACTAGGTCTCCACTTTGCTGCTTAAAAAAATCTGAGAAAAAATGTTCAGAGAGCTGGAACATCATGAATCAAGTATCTAAAATGATACTTACATAGGTTTTAAAACAGAGATGCCATTGAGAAAATGCCTACTCAGTTCATGTCTAACAATGAGAGTTCAGGTATCTATTTATTTTCTGATAATACCCAGATGTGTAGCACTCCATCTTTGAATACAAACAGAGGTTCTTAAGTTTCATAAAGAGAACGGTTTATGTGATAATTCATGTGTAGTTCTAAAAAGTCAACAATCAATAAGTCCCTCTGCTTAACACATTGCATCACTTGACTTTTTTTCCCGGATTAAGCCAAAAACTATTTTGTATGAGATAAAAACACTGCAAAGCTGCCATTTCTTATTTGTTTAGTAGCACACAGTCATTAATGGCCATTTTATTAGATGAGAGTCTGAGTTTACCACACTAATCTGTTACACAGAATCAACAATTAAAAGCATCCCATCTTGTCATTTGAACTCAAGAAGGAGTTCATTTTTGCTCTCACATTCTGAAAGAACAAAAGTAGCCTAAGTAAGAAAACACTTTCCTGGATGTCACAGGTTCTGCCTAATCTATCTATATGTACCTGTTGCATGTACAATAGAATAGGGAAAGCAAGCTGCAGAACCCTTCATCTGTTCAGGTTCAGCTGGGTCTTGCCAAGGTTTCAAAGAGCTTATTCATATCCAAGGTCCAAATGCAACCTGGCTAGCACCATGCCTAGTGCTTTCTCCTTCCCAGAGACAGCCCTGAGAGCCACATGAAAATGTACATAAGACAGAGGCCCTGGACAGCCAAAACTGAAATATGAAGCCCTCCTTAATACAATTCCTTAAACTGAAAATTATTAGGCACATTTGTCAGCAAGAGAGGCTTTAAGGAAAAATTGCTATTCACTTAAAGTATTTCACTGTACCTTCACTTGAAATAAAAGATCACTTGAAAGAACTATAAAACCAAAGTACATAATTTGCTTCTATGTAACTATTGATTTGAGAAAAATATCAATAAATCCTGTAAAAGAAGTATTTGATTTTGAGATAATAACAATTACTATTAATTTTGTATTTAAAGAAGCAAGACTAATGTTCCAGTTCTTTGTTTGGGAAAATATTTTGATAATCAAATTAACTAATGGCATGAGTATAAAGCATTATTCAATTTTCACAGCCAGGAAAATAATCTGTATCAATGATTTGGAAGAGTGATTCATATGATTTTTTTTTAACTGGTAGAGATATTGAACATTGTCATGTTTATTTAATTAGATTATTTTCTTTTGTTTACAAAGATTGAATTTAATAAGGAAATTGGAACTATATAACAAAAAAAATCTGCTTTTAATAAAAATGCATCATCTAATTCTTCATTTTTAAATTCATCTATTTTAAGCTTTAATCTTCTCAAATTTATGCTTAGGAAATGTAACTGAGTATTAAAAAAGATGGGTATACAGATCTATTGTAGTTTAACTCCAGCTGGCACCTAAGTGCCACCCAGCTACTTGTTCACTCTCCCTTCCCCTCCAGTAGAATGGGGAGGAGAGTTGGAAATGGTAGAATCTGTGGATTGAGATAAGAACAGTTCAATAATTGAAACAAAGTAAAATATGCTACTACTAATACTAGTAACAATAATTTTAATCAAAAGATAAATAAGAAAAAACAGATTGATAAACCTCAAGACAAACAAATGGTGCCCAACACACTTGCTCACCATCTGCTGCCCGATGCCCAACCCACTGCCCCAGTTTATATACAGGGGATTAAATTGGAATGGAACATCTCTTTGGCCAGTTTAGGTTGGCTGTCCTGGATTTGCTCCCTCCCTTCTTGTGCACCTGCTCAGTGGCAGAGCATGGGAACCTGAAACATCCTTGACTTAGTGTAAGCACTGCTTAGCAACACCTAAACATCAGTGTGTTATCAACATTATTCACACACTGAATCTGAACCACAGCACTGTACCAGATACTAGTAAGAAAATGAACTCCATCCCAGCCAAATGAAAATGAACTCCATCCCCCAGGATGAGGTCCCACAGCAAAACCCCAAGTTTCAACTGAGTAGCTTATTCATTTCCTAAAATTATGAAAGTCAGGAATGCAAGGATGAAATTCAGAAAAAAAAAAAAGCTTTTTCATAGATTAAGCAGAAATAAAAAATTTTTTAAGTCCTGTCTACAGTCTAGAAGTCACACCTGTGGTCAGGCATCAATTTTTTTTTCTGAGTATATTTAAATTAATGGTGTGGCTATGCCAGCTTTTTTTATCATACCCTACAGTAAAGCTTTCCAAAACAGAAGTCATGATGTACAAAGTGAAATAGGATATGACACCCAAAATTATCTTTCTGAATCCAAAAGTTTCTGTTCTGTTTCCTAATGGTTACATCTGTAGGCACTCTGTCCCTTCAGCCAGGAATATGTTTGTTATCCTTAAAATTGAATTAATGGGTAAAATATGCCTAGGTTGCAAACCCTGAGCAACCTTAAGTAGGAACAATGTGATTTTTTCACAGAAATACAGCAACAAATAGGACAAGAATGGAGCTCTCCCTGTGAATTTTCAGATGCTAAAGTGTCTGGGTGACAATTCAGGGATTCTTCATGAAAAATGTCATTACTTAAGTCTCTGCATGACTGTGGGATAAGCATGGTACAAAATATATAACCTAGCATTTTTACTCTAGTAACCCCTACCAGTAAGCCAAAGCAGTTCAATTATTAGAAGTGTGGTGCAAACAATGAAGAAAGTCTTGGGCCTGAGGATCTGCAGCGTCTATGAAGACCAACAACACAGTGTTGGTGTTGCAAAATATCAAAAGAATTGAGGGAGAGAGCAAAGGGCACTACTGACAATGACTGATTACATAAACTATCTGCTTATATAATGATGTGTTCTTATTTGTACATATCTAGGATTTATTGTGATAATAATCTGCATCAAACACAAACAAACCCAAAGCCACTTAGAGCCATCATATGAAAAGCAATCTGTAGATATGAACATTTTCTCAAATCCAAAACACACTTCAGTCTCCAGATCTACCTCTCTATCTCTGAGCATTAGCCCTCACCTGGAAAACGTGAGAGTCAAGGTTATTGGAGTATTTAAGTACATACACAGAGATCACAAACTCAAGATCTATTGATGTCCAAGGAGGAGAGAGAAGTTCAGTCAAATGCACAATGCCTATACTGAAAATGTTAGCAGAACACTTGAAAGTAAAACTTTTGGATTTAGCTTTAAGAAAAAAAAGTTTGGTAGGATGTATTATTATGCAAAAGCAAGATATTTTTTTCCCCCTGTAGCTTCATAAATGATGTATTTGAGAAATGGAATGTTTACATAACTACAATCATGCATATATTGTGCCTTTAGCAATTTCAATAGTATAGACAGAAAATGGAGTTATCTTCGTTATGAACTTCATATGGACAACTTCATAAGTAGCACTGCAGTTAGATAATAAAATGAAATAAAGATAGCACTTTAGGCCATATTCAAACCTTATTTCCATTTGCAGAGATCAAGGGTATAACAGGCTCTTTATTTGTAGACCATACAGTAACTTTACTAACTGAACTATGCATTTTTCCTCTAGCACAGTTACATGATCCACGAGCTTACAAATAAAAAATGCGTTTAGCTCTTCAAAGTTATTTCTTATGGCTAGTTCCCAAAGTTGAACCACATGATAATATCAAAAGATACTTGTTATTTACTGTGTCTCTCCACTACTAAAACCCCACCAGCCTTGGCAAGAACAGCAGTTGTTAATATAAGAGTGGGAATATAAAGTCATTTGACTATACTAAACTGCATGTCAAAAAGAAATGAGTACTATAGTTATCAGCCATTTTCCTAGTTATCACGTGCATTCAATATGATAAGCAAAGAGTATCTTAGTGAACCTTGAACTCTGCAGAGATGTAGATGAATTAGAGCTTTGAAGAACATGCTTTTTTCTTATCAGCATACAAATAGATAATAGCTTGGTTTTGGCAGGGATTCTTTATAGCTAAAGTACTTCCCCCTCAGGGAATCATACTGTCATTTGTTTTTATTTTCAAAATGAAAACAAATGGCACTGTAACTCCTAAGGGTGAAAATGACTTCAGTCTACTTTTTCCCCTGCACTCCCATCTATTCATTTTCAGTTAGATGGAATATAGATATAGTTTTTTTCCCCCCTTTGGCTTCCATTGCCACAAAATGTATTCACTAGCTGTACAGTAATTAACAGCTCTTGACTGGAAAACTGCCAACATGTACAACGTGACACTCTTCCTTTGAACACTAACAAAGTGCATAAGTAATTTATGTTGGATTAAATATCCCTAACAGGGACCCTTAAGTAACCCAATCACTTTAAACAGGCTCCACATGTATGCTTCTGTGCAGTGAAAATGTCAGACAGTGATAACCCACTAATAGCACAGTTCTAACTATATTCCAGCCATTAGCATTTTATGACATCAATTCTCATTAAATCTGGCAAGGAAAAAGATACTAATGTTTCCCGATTTTGCAGCCAAGGTGGAAGAAAAATTGAGCAAATGTAGACAGGTGCTGTGTCCCAAAAAGGATTAACATTTTTTAAAATGTAGTTGCAATTTTCTGTTAGTACCTTTGTTTGTATTGAAAGAAAGACAACAAAGAGGTAAGGGCTACAAGGACCTCAGTGGAATCCAGCCAAGAGTGAAAGAAAAGACTGGTATTTCAGCCATTGTGCTCCCTGCTAAAGCACTGTGCCAACTCATCTTCCAACCCATTATATGAAATTTAATTTAACCTGCTATGCAATTAATTCAGATGTTCAGCCTATTTTTCTCATGGCAGAATCCCTCACACAATGCCTTATTTAAATATTAATCAGTCCTCTTTCAATTAGGACTAATTTGCTTCACAGGGTTTCTCTCATCTTCTGATTGCAGGAAAATGGAGGTAACTTGCAACGTTTGAGGATAATTAACATGGTATTTTTATAATACTGATACATCAAATGGGACCTTAATGAACCCCGCTGATTCCATTTAGTAAAGCATGCCTCAAAGTTATAATCAAGAGGAAAGCCATTGCCATCTGTTTAAAATACTAAGGAGCACAATTTAAACAGAGAATAGTTATTTCTTTAAACTGTCCATTGTAGGGGTCTGCAAAAGTCATTTTTTTTCATGGAAACTAACTGTACCATTTTTAAATGTGAACCTTTTATAATATATATACAAACAATATCTTCCTAAAATGTAGATGGCCCTCTTAATTAAACACTGATGAACTCAGATATAAGTAATGTTTGTTAATGTTAATTTTCCAAACATGCTGTGCATTTGATACAGAAGCAAACAGTCAGATTTTGCTCTGTTCTAAGGAACATAATATTTTCTGCTCAAAACACAACAAACCACCACTCCCCCCCCCCAAAAAAAAAACAAAAAAAGAAAAAAAAAGAGCCTTTGCAAAATAAAGGCATATGTTGTTCATTTGTTGGTTACTAAGAAAGGCAAACAAGTTAACATTTACACATGACCAGTTGCTCACAAAATGTTCCATCTGCTACAAAGAAGGTCGAAGTTCATCTTTCTTATGTTTAGAATTGCTCTACTGTTCCTAGGTAACCTGTAGTCAAAACCCATGTGACTGAGATATCAGATCCTGACTTCATCATGAAAGAAAAGTCCTTAGTGTGAAAAAACAACAGTGAAACACAGATCAGACCCCTTACTTCATTTTTGCTCCCCTGTAAATTTTAAAAGTTCATGATTAAGTATTGACTGAGCTGTAAAACTTGATCTTTCTAAAGTCAAAAATATTAGTACATGCGACCGATTAAAGATTCGGTATTTTGCTTTTCTTGTGTAAATATACTCTCCTGAATATGTGACTATGAAAAAGGAAATGTCATCACTTTGTAAATGTCAACAATTTACTATAAAAGAACATGGTACAAACCCAAAAAAATTTAGTCACAGCAATTCTGAACTTCTGAAACACGATTTCTGGCAGCTCAGCTCTGTGTGGATTCTCGGGCACCTAAAAGTATGTTTGTGCCCTCATCAGTGCATTTTTCAGTAGTTGCAGGTCTACCAACAAACCTCTTCACAAAAGCACTGTGTACTTTCACAAAACCTTGCATTATTTAACGATTTTGAAGTTTCATTATGCTTAGAACAGGCTAAGTCTTATAGGGAAAGACTGTTAGGCTGATAGACAACCTGAAAAATTAAAAGCCATGCATAATTCAGAATGGATCGAAACTTCAGCTCTACTCACTGGGCCTCCATAAATTACAGCAGCATTGTTAAAAACTGCCCAAAAAAGAAGCATGGACAAACTTGTTACTGGTGGTTCTCTACCTGCCCAAGGCTAGAGGGAACATCTGGGATGACATGGATACAAACTAAAGGGAGCAAAAGAATAGTCAGCTTTCTAGCAATCTTTTTCTAAGTAGTGTCATCTCTAGAGCCCCTTTTGAGCCAAAACAAACTTGTATTGTACGTAAATTGAACCACAGCCATCCTTGGGGACTGGGCTTAAGGCAGATAACTCTCCAGTGTGGATACACAGAAACAAAGGTATTTTAAGCAACCTTCATATGCCTATGCTCAAACTTTCACTACCTGGAAAGCACACTACAGAACAGATTTTTCTGTGGTACATTTGTTTCTTCCTATAATTTTTTTTAAGGCCACAGATGTGTTAAAGCCTACCTAAGGTCTGCTGTTGATAGAAGTGATATACTTTATGAACTCATGAACATGGAAAGGTAGAAATATGGAATTATGTCGAATATAACCTTGGCCTGAATGTGAAGGTTGACTAAACCTAAATCAACTCTATATCCAAGCATAGGAAGAATGTTTATTTGCAAAAATCATGAGACATTTACTTCCATTCTATACTCTTTTTTGGGATTAATTTTAGTAACTTTTGAGTAATCCAGGTCACTATTTGCTTGAATTAGATGTGTGGATCTGAGTACTTCAATGCATTTAACTTTATGGACTATGTAAGGAAGCTCTTCAGTTGTGGAACCATTTCCCAGTAATCAAGAATTACTCAGATTCTTCAAAGTTATCTTTTAATTCACCATCTGGCTGAACTTTGGCAACCTTCTTCTCAAATCAGTTTGTATTTTTTAAAGGTAAATTAAAAAAAAACAAACCAAACAGCAAAATCTGATGTTGGACTTCAATAACATCAATAATACCTTCTTAATAAGGACAGCTGATCCAAAAGGGTAAGAGACTCTTGCAGATCATATAATCTAGACGTTATATGCTGGACCATTGCAGTTTGTTTTCGTCACTGTTAAAGAATCAGAAAATACTTGGCAGTAGAATTATAACTTGTAGTTGTGAAAATTTCATAATCTTATATCTCTCTGAAAGGAGATGGTAAAGCCAACTTGTGATCTACAGCAACCATGTGTGGTAGACAGCCAATAAATAACATATTTCTCTCAGAGTTGAAAGCTCCCTAGGTAGAATGACTATCAATGCTTTAATGTGAACATGACTAAGGCCTCACTTTGTATAGCTAGTGCCTCCCATGGTCTAGTCAGAACTAGTCAAAAAAGAGTTCTAAAATGTCAAATTTTATCAAAAAATTATCCTGGATGCATCCTACAGCGAAGATAATTTCAGTTCTCTGCTTTGGAATTATCCTGTATAAATCTTTTTAAGATACATTATCACTGACTATTCTGTAGCTTCTCTTGTAAAGAGTAAAGGATTTCTGGGTTACATCAAAGATGTAACAGACTCATAAAAGAGTTTCTTGTGCTCCTGGTAGTTGACATCCAAGTGTGTCTTGTGTCATTCAGTTGGCTGTTTTCTGCCTTCATGCTTCATCTGGCACAACTCATCCCTGTCTATAGAGGCATTCAGAAAAAGGAGGTGGCAGGCAGCCACTGCTGTGAAGAATGAAGACTACAGTGTTTAATCAGATAGTCCATGGGGTGAGTCTGTGCTTGGGTGAGATTTATTGCCAGCGCTGGACACTCAAGAATTTTTCTGGGTCCATGAAACTTCATCATCATAGATCTATATTTCAGAAGGAATAATGAGAAAATTCTCACTTTGTAAAGAAATCATAAAAGCAGATCAATGAATTGCACCCTTGGATGATATAGCTAAGGTGAATGCATTCAACTGAAAGACTGAAAAACTGACTGAGATAACTCAAGAGGAAACCTTACTATCCTTTGAGTATATATGCCCATTTATCAGAATTATTACCCAAATAATTTTTAAAACTTTTATTATTGTGGCTATAGCATCTCCAGTTCCAGACTTAATGGCTGCTCCATAAGTTCCATCTGGAACCTATTCAGTAATAGGACAGAGTTTTTACCACCCAGTTCCTACAACTGACCTGACTCCACTTTCACTTATTAGCTGAGACATCCCAAGGAATAGTAAAACTGAATGTGCAGAAAGAGGTCTGCATTTATTTTAGATTCAATAAAACACCTGTAACAAAACACTAGGGCCAGTTAAAAGTGGAGTATGATTGACTTAATTTTAAACATATTTCTATTTTCAAGTATGAACTGTGGTTTACATGTATGCTAATATATTTAAAATAGAAAAATAAATATATTGTAAAAAAAAAACCAGGAAAAAAAACACTCCGCTGTCGCATTAGAACAAAATCTAAAACAGGAATAAATACAAATATTTTAATTATCAGAGCAAGTTTAAAATTTAAGAGTGCTCATTTTACCGAAACACACATTTACCAAAATGCCTATGCTGGAAATCGTGTGACTTTTTGAAGAGCAATGTGTTATTTCCAGCCCTTAGTTCTGTGCTCCTACCTCCTTTCTCCTGTGCTAAACATGGGACCTAACACCTGTTGGAGTAAGCCATAGTTTACACAACACTACATTGTTTTGGGAGTGTATTATACTACTTCTTCCTCCTTTGTTTCCCGAGTCCACATAAATTTTGTAAATAAACACTGCTTACAAGAGGGAAGAGTGTTTCATTTTTTTCTATTTTCTATGACTCAATTGCTCACAGCACAGCACTAGCAGAAATTTTTTTTATACCATAAGGAAATATATATGTAGCATGTTGGGAAAATAAAACAGATCTAACTATTTTGGTGCAAATTTCAAAGAGATTATATGAAAAATAGTGAGTTGAATGTATTAAAAATACCATGGCACAGTCTTAGAGCACAGAAAGCAAACATCCCCTCTTTTTACATAAGGCTCATCAAAAAAGATGGACTGCAGCCATCAACACTGCCAGAAGTGTCAATAATTAACAGATTTGAAAATACAAGTAGCTTATGCCAATTCCACACATTTGGCAAAGGTGGCAGCCACATATTTGGCAGTTGCATGTGTTACCTGGCTACTACATCCTCACTCAGTGTTCCACTTTGGCCAGAAAAAGCAGTTTTGAACTCTGCTAATATCATGGATGAAGGGCAGGTCAGGGCACCCATATGAGCAGCAGGACAAAGTACATTCCTGTCAAAAGTTTCGTAAGATTAACCGGCAGGTAGCTGCACACAACAGAGCAGCTCACTCACTCCTCTGCCCCAGAGAGATGGGGAGAGAATTGGGGGAAAAAATAGATAAAATGGGTTGAGATAAAGATAGTTTAATAGGACAGAATAGATGAGGGGAAAAAAATATAATAAGAGAATAATAGAATTATGAATCTCAAAAAAATTATGCACAATGCCACTGCTCAGTGGGGTCAGCTGTCCTGGCTGCATTTCCTTCCAGCTTCCTGTGCCCCCCTGGCCTCCTTCCTGGTGGAAAGGTAGGAGAAGCTGAAAAGTCCTTGACTCAGGGTAAGCACTGCTCAGCAAGAACTAAAACATCAACATGTTATTAACATCATACTCACCCTACATCCAAAACACAGCACTCTACCAGCTACTAGGAAGAAAATTATCTCAGCCAAAACTAGGTGAGCTTGTCATACCATCTCCCTTCCTTCCCTTAATTACATTGATACTGCTGTCACCACATTGAAGGGGATCTGGACCACAAATGAGAACATTCCCTTTTTAGAAAGAAAAACACAGACAATTTCCTTTACTAAATATTTGGAAGCTCACTGCTTCTCAGTGATTGTAGACTAACCAATACTTCATCAATCTACCCATGCAAAGGGTAGCCGAGTCTCCATTTAGGCATTGCCTCAATTTGAAAACATTTGAAGGAAACATGTGCCATCTCTGAAATACAAGGCAAAAGTTCAAAGAACAACATGAAGTGGAAGTAACTACCAAATTCCATTATTTTGAGCCTGTAGCTTCATTTCTGAATTACAGAAGAGAGACGTTAAATCAGAAAGCAAATTATTTTGTCTCCAGAAGCAGAATGATAAAAGCACACTGAAAATAATTTTACTTCATTACCAGAGGGATGGGGGGTGAGTTCTACAAAGGCTTAGCTTCCACTGGGAATGAACAGGGATTGAAGACACTGCCCTGTTCAATCCCAGGATCTGCTTCCCAGTTCTGGATTTGCCAGTCTGATGCACAGAGTTGCCAGCAAGAGACCCATTATCAGATCCCTGGGAATGAGACCAGAACAGCTCCTGGCTGGAGCCATTTGCAGAATTTTGCACCCATGTCCCATTTGTCATCCAAATGCACTACACAAGAAGAAATGAAAGGTACCACTCTATTTTTTCACCATACTCTCATTTCTATTTACAGCGGCTGAATCACCCTAAATAACAACCTTTTTCTGCCTCATATTTACACATACTGTGTTGCTGGACAACAAAAATAATGCCTAGAAAGAATTGCTGGAGACTCAGATTTACAATCTGAATGAAAAAAAAAACTCACTTTGTATCTGCAGCTACATTGATACAGAAATTATTTTAAAATGTGAAACTGAGAATTTTGAAGAACTAGTAACTTCAAGTCTGAGCATTCCAAAATAAACAGATAAAAGTGTCATTGCTAAAAGAAATCACAGCTTGACAGCATGGAGAAAATAAATATGCTTGCAGCAATACTTTGAATGAATAACACAAATATCTGACAGATGACACCTTTTTCTTGCCCAGTTCAGGAACTGCCAACAGGTTAAGCTCTAAAGCAAATTCAAAATCATGTATTATGGCAAAATGTATTCCTACTGTAGGAATTTGTCTGAGTTATTTTTCAGAAATGTAGCCTGATACAAGTATTCCAGTAAATTTTGCAAATGCAGTTAAAAAGTAATAAATTTACAAGATCATGCATTAGAAGTATTTTCACCTATAAAGTTTCAGAAAATAAAATGTAAAATGGAGGCCTAAAAGAATTTTGTTAAAAAAGCTTTCATGATACATCCACAAGGAGAACAAAAAGAAAATAACAAAGATTTTTTTTTCCAGCATCTCCGGGAACTTGATCTTTGAAATACAATAAAATGTGGTTCAAGATCAGATTTACTATTCTTGGGAAAAACAAACAATCAAACCAACCAACCAACCAACCAACCAACCAACCAACCAACCAACCAACCTCTATTTTATTGGTAGTGTTTTTCCACAGCTGGTATTTCTTTCCATTGCTGGTTCTTTAACATAGCTTTCATCTTACAAAAAAGCTTCAATTTATTACTACCTAATGACTTAGAAAAAATCCTTGTTTAAGGTGGAACATAGTCTATGTATTGTGGATGTTACATTTCAAAACTTCCAATACTATTAAAGCCATTTAGTTTAGGATTAGAAACTGTGATGGGCAAAATTTGTTGTAAATGCTTAGATTTGCTTGGATATCAACGCTCACAAGCTATTTCTTTGCTATGAGATCACCTTTGAAAGGATTTCAGCACCTGCAGGAATTTTTTATTTTTGGAGGAAGAGGAAGCCAGTGAGTAAAGGCAGGAACAATGTGTCTCATACTTGATGAAGGTGAATGAAGACATGCCAGTGAACGACAGCACACTATAAATCTACTCGGCCAAATACAGCATGGATATGGAACAGCTGGCTATGCCTGCCACTCCCGCTCATATTCTGCTACATCCACTGGCACCTAAGTACGTACTAGTTATCGCATGTTAAAGTCTGCAGAATCCATCCATCACTTCCAAGTATTAGTCTCAGCATATGGCTCTTTGGTGCACAGATGGATCCAGTTCTGCAGCCTATATTCTGTGTAATGATCACTAGTAGTATCCTTGGACTTCACTGTGAACTCATGCAACTTTAATTCCACTGACTCAAACAAAATTCCCCTGATTTACAAAACTGTGAAGGAGCTCTGGACCCTTGTTTTAGTGACCTCAGTCACACAGGCACTATTTGACAAGAAAATGTTTATGTGATCATAAACTTTAACATACTGAAATATTAAATCGAAGATGAACACATTATGTGCAGTATTTATCAAGAAAATTAATGAACCATTAGCCAGTGAAAACAACAAAATACATTTTATTCGGCTTAGAGAAAAAAAATTGAATTCTGATTCTCTCCAGAAGTGTTGTTGGTTGCACGTTGTTTTGGATTTTTTTAAGTTAACTGTTTAAAAGAAAGGTAACTCTGGGGGATACAAGGCAATCTAAACAATAGTTGAAGTTTTAACTTCAGAAACGCAAAGCTTCTTAAACATATTCAGGAAAACAAGCTGTACGTAAGCTGATAAAATTGTATGAACTGATAATTCCCCCGCATCTCCACTTTACTACAAAGTGAAGGTATTGTTATGTTAAACAGAAAAATATTTTTCAGTAATTCACTGAAATCCTATTTCCCAGCAACTCTTTCATGACAGGCAATGTTATTGTAGTATTTTCACAATGCATGATTACAGAACTTGTTAACAAAAAAACCAAAATGAACAAAGAAGCTGGTAGGAAATGGCAGGCATGGCCATCTCCAGGTCACCAGTACTGAAAGGTTAACAGATGAAAGGGAAGTTGTACTGTGAATTGACAGGGGAGTAAGAGGCTTTTGCCCCCATTAGCGCCGGCCAGCATGAGCTCTCATATCAAAGCCAGAGCTTGTGCTCACACCGTTAACATGGCACCAGACCACCCAGCAGGATCACTGTAGCATCTCAAGACCTCAAATATGGCTTTTTTCCCATTCCACTGGGTAGAAACAGATGTGTGAAATGTCCAGAAAAGGTCTGTGCAGAGACAGACACCAAAGTGACCAAAACACTCTTGAGCAGCGTCTGTTATCTGCTGTAAATGTATGTCAAGGAGCAGTTGGAAATTACTTATGGCCTATTGCAGAGTTCCTCCTAAGCCACAAACACACCACTGGAAGAAATGTTTTGATGTCCTTGTCTAGGTTTTCCCATGGTCATGCATTTGATCAGTGAGATTGAATTTCCATTTTGGTCAATCAAGTATTTTCTACAGACCCTAAATGTACCTCATCAGAAATGCTGGAACATTTGCAATATTTGAACATGGGGTGTTATAATGAAGATATTACATGTGTGGAAAGATGACACTAAGCACATGCTGCACTAAGCACATTTCCTCAGAACTACAGACTCCCCGTGAGGATTGGAGTATTTGATATGGTTATATACAAATATAGAAAGTCAAGATGTCTGCATGTATTTCAGCTAAAGAAAATTAAAGGCTTACTACTTAATTATGAAAACTTGCATTTCTCCTGCAGTGCTAGCTTTCAATGGAGAATCAGTCTTATCTGTTGCCTTCATGAATACTGAAATAATTAATTGATTAGTCAAATGTTAACAATTGTTACTGAGGCTGTGCCATGAGATTATGTACTCACACTGAGAATCAATGGTAATTAAGTGGTTGATCAATGTATGCACCTTTTCAATGTGTACAAAGATCCAAAATACCAGTCCATTTGGAAAACTAAACATGACAAGTGAAAACTCTTCACTGAAAGTGAATTTTCTTCACTGAAAACTATTTTCTCTTCAGTGTACTGCTCAAAAAGGTATTTTCCCTTTCTGACATGGAGTAAAGGACTCCATGACATTGACAATGTGTACAGTTTAGACTTAAAAACAAACTCCTCTATTAGGCATTATACCCTAGCATAGATAAAATCTGACTAAAGTGGCCAAAGCAGACTGGAATTCAAGCAATTCTGGTGACAACTGGGGAAAAAAAAAAACAACAAGGCAATGGAACATACCCACTTATCAGTGTCTTAAAACTATACAGTATTGTAGAGATCACATTGAAGCATTTCTGATGTACACTTCTGTATGTACAATGGTCTTAAAAAGACTGTTCCAAAAGTATTTCTATTATGATTCCTATTTAAACTCTTATGTCATGACATGTCATAAATTCTCAACTGATCTGCCTAGTCATGAGCATGTCATTAATGTGTTGTACTGCCTCAATTTTACACATACATGCACACACAAGACCACACATAAAAGTGCACAAAGTTGACTATATAATGAGATGTAGCTCATTAAATCAAGAAACTTATGTTACATAATCTAAACCTTACACTTATTTTAAAATATTTTACAATTGGTTTGCTTTGCAATAATTACCCCTCTTTTACTAGTAAATTGTGAAAATATTTACAAAATCCAAAGAGGTATTCAGAATTTCCCATACTTGCAGTGATACTTACTGTAACTTTCCGAAGTTGCAGTGGATAGAGTCATAACAAAAATACTATATAGGTAAAATGGAGTCCTAGGTGAACCTAAAGGTTATTATTTTTTTGTATGATGTGAACATTCCATAACCTGTTCCAAGAATGATGTCAACCTTTCAAAATAAAATCTATATCAGCTCTTTAAATCTAAAATGAAATGCTATATAGCTCATAACAACTGACATTCTATCTTGGTTGGCTTTTTATTTCATCATAACAGAAAATAAAATTTTGGTTTTACATGATTACATGGAACACTTGAAATAGACAGAAAAGGACAGCTCTAGAAAAAGTTTCAGAGAAACTCTAGGACTTTAAATGTTTCTTAACCTATCTTTGCTACATGATCTGAACTCTATATTTTATAGCCCATAAATACATATAAAACACAACACTATGAAACCCAACATTTTCCTTTTCAATTAACTGTACTGAATATTTTACTAGTGCTTCCTCCTCTGAGTATTATGTAAGATATTTCTGCACAAATGTATGTATAAGGAACATGTATAAATCTATCTGGATGCACAAATATAGTATTTCCATATTAATATCAGTATTTTTCTGCAAAAAGACCATACAGGACTTTAATACTACAAGTTTTGCGCTTGCTGCATGCACATAGCTGCTATTGATGGTAAGGGAAAAAACCAAAACCAAAAAACAACAATCCAGAAAAGCCTTGAAGAAAAATGCTTTGTAGCCTGAAGAGGATTTATCCAGCGTTTAAATTAAAACACATAATGCTCGGACACTGAGTAACTTTAATTCTGCTGAAATATAGGCACCATATTATCATCACATAATCTCTGTATAAACTGGGACAATTGCCTGTTCCTCCTCATTTCCTAATTTGCTTGATTCGTAAAGATAACAAGGCATCCTTTTTTCTGAAAATTCTCATCATCAAGCTAACAAAAAAAGACAAAAAATTATTAAGGACTTGGTATAGGTTTGCAAGCACTCTAAAATAACCATTCTCTTAGCCTTACTGCACTGCCTGGAGAATTTCAGCAGGTTTGTCTAAGAAAATATATTGGCCTGTCCTGACTAGAAAAAATATAAACCATAATTTTAGCTGTTGTTTTCATTCCTTTTATACTGACCAATAACTCAGTTTTCTTATATCTGGCAATGCAGCCTTTATAACATAGTTTGGTTTGTACTGGCATCTTTTGACCATTTTTCTTTAGGTGTCATGTATCTCAAACAGCTTTACAGAATGAATTACTGTGTTCGAACAAGCATTTCTGCAGTATGATATGAAGCACATGGATCAATCTGTAGGTAGTAATAAGAGAAGGAACATGATTGCTTGTAGTTGTGGATTAACCTTTGGAGTTTTCAGATATGGAACTCAACAACCACCAACTGAAAGAAAATCCCAGCATGATGGTTTAAATGAAGGATAAAATCTGTAACAATGCAACGTCACCTAATCGAGTTTGCTCTGACGTCTCTAACTCAAGCCTTAATGGCATGATGTAGGTCCCAAACATACAGCCACCTTCTCTCACCTGCACTACAAGCAATTCTGCAAGTCTGAACTTCTGCATATTTACAAAGATGGAGTAATAAATGTTCTGGGGCTGGGATGCAAGAACTGCTATAAGCCAACAATCTTTGCTTTTGAGCATTTTCTATGAGTTAATGAGAGGTACACAGAGGACCCTGAAAGGACAAGTCCAATATTTAAAATCTTATATCTCCTACTTTAAACTTTATTTCTTTATCCTCCTTTGACATGGGACTATACAAAATGATAACTCTACTTCCAGAGACATTGGGTTATTAGAATATTTGTAATACCATGATTACAGATCAAAGCATTGAAAAAAGTGTAAAAACAAGTAGACAAAAATCAGACTTCTACAGATATGCCAGTATTACTTTAAAGTGACTCTTAAAAAAGCTTATTATAATAATCAATCAAATAGCTGTATTATAATATCAATAAATTATCTCAGATGTAATTAACTCAATTATAAACATTTCTTATAAACATATAAAAGATTGAAATTCATTAGCATATAAAAACCACTGCAAGTTTTGGTCTATAAATACACTCAAACAAGACTTTTAACTGCTGAAACCAAAATGCACAATATCATCCGGAATTCATGAAAGCCAATACAATGATATCAGGATATTCCTTCTATTTCGCTTAGTCTTCCCAACTAGCAATCTTATCATTATAGCTCATATAATTTCTGCTTTGATATACTATGAGCTATTTTCAGTCTCAAATTATCTCCAAAAGCCCAGCTACAATTTTCTCAGATAATATTTCTGTTGACTTCAAAGTTCCTCTGGTTTACATAGTGCAACTTTGGCAACTATAAGATCAACATATTTATTACAATGTTTTATTGCCTAAAACGAAAGTTAATTAACTCCTTTAATGCTAAGTGGAGGACACCACAAGACTTATTGTTTCAGTAAAAGACCTCAGTAATATTTTCAGGAGAGGGAGGGAAGGAAGAGAATAATTTCTAAGAAACAAAGAAGTTAAAAAAAGGTAGTATGAGAAGCAAGTTAAAAATGGAAGAAACACCATGACCACAACACCAAAAATAGTTTTTAAAAAATGGCAGCACAAGAAAAAGAGCAGTATTGGACAGTGCACAGCAAATGAAAGGCATTATGAAAATTGCTCACTCACACTGTATTTTGTTCTAAAAACATATGGAATTCATGTTTTCAGTCTGTTAGTACTGAACACTATAAATGGCTTTAAATTTCAAAAACCAATAACATCCATGACATTGCTTTCTATGACAAGAGTTACGTACAATATTATATATTAAGTATGAGCATGAAAATTTTACTGTTACCAGCTGCAGTATCTAAAAAAACAACTAACCCATCTCTATCCACTGGCAGCAGGCAGCTTGCCTGCACAGAAGGCTGGAGAGGCACTCTTATAAAATCCAAGCATAGGATTCTGAACTTGTCAGGAGTCTTTACATTGACTTCAAAGCACTGATGATACTTCATGTACATAATTGTCTTCTCCAGCCTTCCAGAATTAGTGATTCCATACGTAAGAGATCTAGCACCTTAAGGAATTAGCGTGTATTTAATGGAGGAAAAAAGAAAAGTGTCATTTAAAAATATCTATAATTATTGTAGCAAGAGAAATTAATAGACCTACAGACATTACACACCCCTGTTCATTACAAAATGTGAATACACACCAGAGACATTATTTTTCTTCAAGTTCACTGGGTATGTTTTATGAATTTAACATTTGCTGCTATTTATGATTACTGAATTCAAATTAAGGCTAGAAATTAACTCAGCCCCTTTCTGCATGTGAAGCATAGTGCATAGTTGTGAGATGCCCAGGAAATAAATGCTTACTCAAGAATTGCAGCTCCTTTCTGCCTCTCCCACAGTTTAAGAGTGGGATAGAAATCACTGAGAGGCAGACTTGGAACTCTTTATGCCCTGCTTCCCCACAATGGGGCAGCCCTGGTTCCTTCCAACAGGATGGGGAAAAACAATGGCTCCTGGAAGCTTGCTTTCACATACTTCAATGGCTTTCACATACAACCTTGTGCAATGCATAAACACTCATGTCAAGAAAGGGGAGGGAATACACTGCATTTCTTTCTTCTTGTCAGCAAACCCAATTTGCTCCCAAGCAAAAAAACATCCTACTTCGTTCTGTAAACTATCCCAAAGTGAAGTATCATGTAAACAAAAAAGTAGGCAAAAAACAACAAATGTAAACAGAACACCTCAAATTAAATCAAACATAAGAACTACTCACTAATTACCTAAATACATGAGGATCTATTTAGGATACATAGAATTAAATTAGTATGAGAAATTTTTAGAAACTTAAGCAGAGGAAGAAAACAGAAGCTGAATTACACATAATCATGCCCTCATGTCATCTCTAAATGTATGTCAAATTAGAGCACTTAAGAAAAATGCAGGAAATCTAAATGTGGTCCTGGACGGGCTAAACCTGGGCTCCATTTCAAAGGACTTTTTCTCCAATTGTGTGCTCCCTCTTTTAAACCTGATAATGGAGACTTGGGTCTGGTCAGCTTCAGACTGGCATTTGTCTTTGATGACTTATTTCTTCTGTGCCTGCATATCTCTTCAGGCAGCTAGTTTCTGATAAAGTTTACTCTAAAAAAAAGTCTAGTATGAACAAGTAATTTGAAACCAATCTAACTACATTTACCCTTTCCAACATTAACTTTCAAATTATACAGACTAATCAGGCCTTTGTAATTTGCAAAATCTGGAAAATGCAGAGCTCTATGAAATAATGATTCAAATGGTGACAAATTTTCATTTTTGTTCAAGTCATTGTCCTTTATTGATGGATGCCCTGGTGGCAGGGTAGTGGATTATGAAGGCTCTGCTGCCTGAGTTTGTGATAAGTTTTAACAGTTGAAGGTGATTTGTTTGGGGCCTCAATCTTGCAACCTCTTCTGCAAGTATGTTTCAAATATTGTTCTAACTAGTGTTTCTGCAAATGAAGTAAATTGCAGATAAGATGGAGTCGGGGACTTGATGTTATCTAGGGAAGCTGCTTTTCAAGTCTTACAGCAGATCCTTGGACTTCGATGTGTTTTTTCAAGCTTGAGTTATGTGAATGCATATGAATTTTCATATGAATATGAATTTCATAAATATGAATATGAAAAAGAATTTCATCTGCACTTGAAGACATATTGTTCATTTCAGAAATACAGAATACACTTTTCTAAATTCACCAGGACATTGTGATATGATTTTCTGCTCAACAAAGAAAACCACTGGGACATCACTGTTAAACTGATACTGTCAAAGTGCGACATAACAAAGCTCATAATCCAAGGGCTAAATCAGATTCCTTCATGTGAATAATTTTAGTAAAGCAAGCAGTCTATACTACTGCAGACAAATTTCAGCTTTGGTGCTGCAAACTGTTAGTTTTAAACGCACATGACTGCATTTGTGTCTTTAGGTGACATTATTATACAATACCAACATCATACAAAATGTGACTACACTGTAGTCACATTTTGTACTGTAGTGCAATGAATCCAACAGGTAATTTCCAGAACTCTTTTGTTACCCACATAATAAGCCTGAACTTAAAATGTTCTTTTAGACGGTATTTTACCTAGAACATGTGACTTTCCTTCAATTCAGCTGATCTTATCAGCCAAGTCAAGCTAACCAAGCAATTGGTTAACCAAGCAATCAGCGCTGGCTTTACTGCGAAACAAATCATGATCAACCTTACAGGAAAAGAGACAAGACTTGCAACCCAAATAAAAATTAGATAGATAGATAGATGATAGATAGATAGATAGATAGATAGATAGATAGATAGATAGATAGATAAATTCTGTAGCTATACCTCTATTAGAAGGGAAAAAAACCCCAAAAAAAGTCCATTTCCTGCAAAGGACTTAAATAGAACTTCCAAAGGACAGAAGATACAAGCCTAACTAGAAAGGTAGGGATGTGCTCTAGCTCCCAGCAATCCCAATGAGATCAGGAAGCTTTTTTTACAGAATCAAATAAAATCACAGTCTTTTCTGGAATTACTGAATAGGCTGGAATAAGCAGTACTAGACAGCAGCAGATAACCTTGAAAAATAATTTTCCAGCTATAACTGATATGAAAATTTAAATGATATGACTCCTATATGTAGGACACCAATCTTAAATTAGAAAGAAAACACCCTCCCAAAGACTTCAGTGCTAATTTAAGCTTTTTTTCCTAACCATACAAATGAACAGGTGCATGGTTGTGAAAAGTGCTGTTGAAGAAGTGCTCTGTTTGCCAGAATTCAAACAGAAAGAAGAAAAACTTCCATGAATGCAGTCATAAAAACGTCTAAAACTTAACCTTTAATCTTCTTCAGCTAAATAAATGAACTAAATGTAAGACAGAGATTTTAACTCTAACAAGACGTATTTAGAGTGACTGACTTTTACCATGTAGTGAATTTTTGCTTATCAGATAAAATGTTTAAAAATAATATTATCCAGTATACTTAGTTTTATAGCCTCATCAACTTTCATTTGTTCACAGGCATATGAAAGCTGATGAGCAGAATTTAAAGGAAAATTATAAAGGCATGTAGTTGTTTAATGGTTCATGATATTTTTCCAGTTTTGTAACATAAAAGCCAATTATTTAAGATAAGGCATTAGCTGCCAATTGAAAATATTCATGTTTTCTGTTTTTCCCCAATCATTTTAAAAACCTGAATTACCATCACCAGTTCATCATATTGCATTGAGCACTATACAGCTCGCTATGAAAAACGAAGAGATTATCCTACAACTTTCCTTACTCCAAGATGAGAAATAAAACCTTAGAAAACAATAAAACATGGTAGAGTGAGATCAGGCTTTTAAGCATAACCACAAACAATCTAGGTACAACTTGCAAAACCCATGGGAATTCCTATGCAGCACCATGCTCCACACAAACTCTGCTGCCTTTGTTGTCCCCATCCTAACACAGTGGCTCATCGTAGGAATCTACAATAGTCATCATACTTCACAAAAGCTGTGCTAGGTTCTCAGGGCTGAAAAGGAAACCTTGCTCACATTTAATATGTTATGAGCGGTTACTCTTCTCTATGAATTCTCCACCTAGGAAGTTTCCATCACAGGCAGAAGTTGCTTCCACAAGTCACTGATGAAATACACAAATTGCTGTTAAACATGAACTTATGTTGTGCACACAGAGGATTATTTCTTCCCCAAACGCAAAGACATCCTTTTCTCTCTCTGGTTCCTCTCCCTCTATTCTGCACTGTGGCTGAGTTGCTGCAGCACAGGGACTGAAACCCACTCTGACCCAGCCTAGGAGGAACTTGCATGCTGAAGATAAGCCCCAAAATGCAGCTGTCAGTCTTCCTGTTAATGTGCTGCCATAAAACTGCAAACTACAAAAGAGTTTGTCCTTCAGGAATCAGGACACATAGGGTAGGCAATCTAAGCCTGGCCATCAAGGCTGTGATGAAAGTCTGTGTATGTACATTTTGTTATTTATAATATCTAATTTGCAATTATTTGTAATAGGAAGAAATGTTCAAGGGAAAAACACATAACTGCTAGCTGTAACTAACTCCATAGCCTTTGCTACAGTTTACAATGAGTTTTATTACTAGAATTTTTTTTAGTATTATTACTAAAAATTTACAAAATACCAAGAATGTTAAGAGTGAATGCTAGGTTATGCAATACAGAACATAGACCTGTCTGTTTTTCCAAAGCTGTTACAGCTGTTATCATGAAGACCAAATCATTGGACAGCAGTTATCTGCTACACTTCTACTTCAGCTATTTAGATAAGAAAATAACTGTGGTACTGGAGATGCTTACCAAATGGTGTCTCAAGTTATTTTTAAAATAGAGTAGGACTAAAAGTCATGAAAAGTCTTGAAAATTACTGCTATCAATTTTTGAAGTTAGTGCCTTAGTGGTACAGATACTGAGCATCCAGCATAAATTAGAAGTATATGATGTGAAAGACATCTGAGCCAGGCCCTTACAGGTAAGTAATGGTGAAAGCAGATTGTAGTAAAAGCACAATTTTTCAGTACCTCTTCAGAAGTCCTTAAAAATACCTTCAGGATTTCTTCTTTTGTGGAGGCAACTTTCTGAGAGCTCTCCAGGAGCTGTGGACCTTCTTAAACAAGTAAGAATGAGTGATGGGTTTTTACAAGCAGAGAGGAAAGCTATTAATTCTTCACCAGAGGAGATAAGAAAGAGCATATTTTTTTGTTTAGCCAATCTACTACTTAAAAAAAAAAGAAAAAACAAAAAAAAAGAACTTTAAGGAAAACATGGATGACAAACGAGGGTTAAGCAAACATAAAAAGATAAAAACATAGAAGTTGAAAGGAGGAAAAGAAAGAAAATAAAGAAAAACTTTAAAAAGTATTTCTGTGCTGTTCTGAGAATTAGATCAGAAAATTACATGTCAAACTATTGTAACTCTGTCTATTATTATGTCTTAGGGGACACTGATAGTATTGCAATGAGAGTAATTATTACACATACACAGGAGATGCATTTAAGGGGATGGGAAAATATCACCACTTTTATAAGTTTTACTAATTACATGACATTTTATTCCACTAAAATTAGAATTATTACCATTTTTATCTTACTCAAAAAGCATTATGCTTTTTACCTGGTTATATTTAAATGCACTCTTACTGTGTACCTTTCACCAAACTGACCACTCACTAGCTACTAAAATTATTCTATTGTACTATGGTAGAAATATTAATACTGTCAGGAATGTACAAGACTCTGAAATGTTGTCAAAACAAAGAATATTGATCTTCTTAAAACACTGCAGTTAGTATATAAATCACGCAAAAATGATTGACATTAATATGTGCCTTTTGTGCAAATGCACTTTATCATGTACCTTTTTGACAGTAATAGCAATTTATTATACTGCATGGCACCTTAACATACTGTACAGACAATTTTTTCAATTTGAGAGTTTCCATTAAATAACAAAAAAAAAAAAGAAAAAAAAAAGAAAGAAGTTGTTGAGCAAAAAGAAAATTAACTGTCTTCATTCAGTTTGATTTAATACCTTGTCAGTTTGGTGCATTTTTTACGATTCTTTGTATAAATAAAAAGTTGAAAAGAGCTATTCTAATGGTAATTTGGATCAACCTTACAAACATATGATTCCAGGTTTCTAAAAGAGGCCCACTTGAGGGGGCTTTAAAACTGAACAAAAAGAGCCCTAGGGCTCTACAACTCACATTTAACCTACTTACATGAAAAAGGAACTGCTTTGGTTAAGAATAAACTTCCACAAGCTCAGGTTCAAACCAAACATGCCAGCATATTAGTGAGGAAATGAAACAGCAAATAGTAACTCCTTTCATACTTGTAAAAGAATACTGTATTTATTTAAACGCTTTGGCAGAAATTCTTATTTTAATTAAATTGCATTTAGTGCAATAACATTTTCATAATTAAGAAAAAATAACCAATTCATTTTAAAGACCTATGAAAAGCACAGCAAGCTAAAATATATGGAGAAAACATGTAATTGTGCGAATAAATCTGTCTGACTAACATGGGACATGAGTCAGGAAAAAACGATAGTCTGTTTTTTATGCTGGGCAAGCCTATGCAATGCAGTCACAGTAACTCACAGAAATTGTCTTCTGTTTGGAAATCATTGTAACCCGTACCCAGTTTACAACTGTGGTTGTATTGGATGCATTTTTTCCTTCTAAATAAAATTTCTTGCACTCATCACGCATGTTTTTTCTTTAAGTCCACCTATCAACAAAAGTGCTGGACTGTACTTTAGAAAAGAAGATTTAATTTATTTCATTCTGCTCTTCAAAGTGTAGCGAGAAAGAAGAGAAAGACACTTTCTTGTAAGACCTCTGTCACTGGCCACTACATCATAGAAATCAAAGGCTGTCTATGAAGGTTTTCTCTTAGCACTTTGTGTAGCAATGAGGTCAGAGACAGGGAAGTGGTTTCACTGTCAACACAAGGGTGACGACATACATTTAAAATAATAGAGGCAGCTAAAAACAGAACAGAACAAAAAGCTAATTATTCTTCCATGAAATGGTCATGATCATTCAATCCACGTGCTGGCAAGCTACCTTAACTTAAAACCTATGCCTACATTCCTGAGGTCCTCATCATGGGGATAAAATATATCAGATCAGTTTTAGGCATGTGTCATTGATTAGTTTTAATACTTATTAAGAAACCTTTGGAATGGAAAAAATTACAAAGTCTACAGTAACACTTTCTATTTTACATGTTCACCATCCAACTGCATTATCATTTCAATCTCATCCTTCACCAGGTCATTCAAATATACATTTATTTGGAAACAATAGTGCAGCTGCTGCTTGTTTGCACTGTTTCTAGAGTTACTCAGCAATTTAACTAGTTCACTGCTTGCAGAAAGGAAGAGAAGGCACGGCAAAACTTCAGGAAACAGAGGCACAGAAGCCAGTGTCTTCAATTTCATCTGTAAAGGCCTAGTTAATTTGCTCAACATTACTCCAGCTGGTCAGGCAAGCTGGTCGGGCATCCTTTTTCTGATGACTGGAAATTCATTCACCAGCAGTTCATAATAACTATTTGCCCTTATATCAATATTGTCTTTTCACTTAAATTGCTCTCTTCCCTCTCTAGTTTTTCCTCCCTCAGATAGTTATGAGTGAAATAATCTCCTCCCTCATCCTTCTTTTTTGGCAGACTAAACAAACTGAGATGTTTCCTGCATGCCCCATGAGCTCAAGTTTGAGGTTCAGTCTAGATGTGGTAGCACCTCAGCCACTTTCTGTTCAGGGTACACTGCCTTGCTCAGGAACCACCACATGTCCTCTGCTCTTGGGGACTGGATCAAAGCAACCTTGTTAGACACAGCTGTCAGCATAAAAATAGACATTGCTTGCTCCCTGTTCCTTCCTATGATCATCCTAAGAGACCTTCCCTACACTTTTTTCACTCAGACCTTGTCTCACTTGAATACAGGTGATCAGATACAGGTGGTCACACCAGTGTCTAGCATAGCACCTTACCCATCTCCACCAGAAATCTTCCCCCAGACAAATCTGTGAATGTTTGCTCATGTTGGCAGTTTTCATCCTTCAGCAGGTGGCTAGCTCTACTCCCTGCAGCCAGCTCTGCTGTTCAGGTGGGTGCAAGCGACTCCGTGGAACCCACCCTTTCACAGCACCCCTGACACTCCAACCTTTAGTGCCACACACCTCTTCTTGATATGCTGGGACTTCTTGTAGCAATGCTGCCTCTCCATTTCTGGTTATCAGCAAAATTAAGGCACTCTTATTTGTATGACTCATCATAGCATTCGATAAGAAAACATTAAATAAGACTTCAAAATCAATCCAACAGGTCCTGCGATTTCTTTCACCAGTCCTTTCAGAATCCTATTGACTTGACTGCAATTCCCTAACCTCTCTTAAGGTTATTTTGCACAGCAGTGTATATTCATACTCCTCCCCACAACTACTCAGCATTATTTTTCTTGACTGAATATAACATATTGTGTTCAGCTGTTGAGATGCTTATAAACAATTTCTACTCTCCACCTATCTGTACTGCACAGCTGCTATACTTTTTTCCTTGTTCTGTTTTCATTTATAAAGATGAAAAACCTTGACTCTTGGTCTTCATATCATTTGCAAAGTCTAACGTGTTTTATTTTTTAACCATTTTCTCCCCCTAACAAGAGTTCAATCATTATTACTTCTCCTAGTGGCATTAGTCTTCTTGGGATGATTTCGGAACCTAGAGTGGAAGCCATAAAAGGAGTGGCTGAGGTCACTTGTTCTGTTCAGCCTGGAGAAGACTTAGGCAAGACCTCGTAGCAGTCTGCAGCTTCCTCGTGAGGGAAAGAGGAGGGGCAGACACTGAACTCTTCTCTGTGATGACCAGTGACAGGGTCCAAGGGAAGGGCCTGAAATTGCATCAGGGAAGGTTTAGGCCGGACATCAAGAAAAGGTTCTTTATTCAGAGGGTAGCTGGGCACTGGAACAGGCTTCCCAGGGAAGTGGTCACAACCCCAAGCCTGACAGAGTTCAAGAAGCATTTGGACAATGTTCTCAGGCACATGGTGTGACTGTTGGGAATGACGATCCTTGTGGGTGCCTTCCAACTCAGGATATTCTGTGATTCTATGATTCCTCAGTCAGGCCTGGAGTTCTCAGAACTTAAAAAACTTTTATTTTTAGCTTCTGCTTTAGAAATAAAGCTCAATGTCTACATCTTTGACTGCAAAAATGTCCCAGTTTCTGTTTCATTTAATTTTTCAATTCACAGGTCTTTATTTTGAGATGTGTTTTAAAGTCACTACAAAACACTATCTTTCTCCTATCAAAATGGTAAATGAGAGCTCCTGTCTCCACATACTTCTCTTATTCAAATAAATCCTTGTAACAACACAGTATTTCTTTCTTTAGAAAAAAAAGCCAAGCAATCCAATTTACCAGCTTATAACTGCTCAACATACTGCTTTGCTTTTGGCTTCTCTGGATTTTCCTTATTGCTCCTGGCTGCAAGTGTTCTTTAGCCATGGTTTGATTTCTCTCCTTATCAATCTTCCCATTTCCAAATTGGAAAAAATAAACTTAGGAATAAGACCTGAAAATAAGTGTACAGAGGTACATTAGGTGTATGTGTACATACAGACAACTATTTGTGAACAAACATAGGCTATTTGTAGTTTAATCTCATTCTGCAGCAAGATTTCATTGGTTCACTGGGCTTTTCAAAGTTTCTTTAAGGAAAAAAACCCTCTTCTTTCTCTGATCTCTCAATTAAATTTGACTCTACCAATAACCATCCAGTCAATACTGCTGTTCTACTGAAATGTTGTCTTCTCTGAGTTTTTTCCCTAGACCATGGCAGGGATCTATGGCAGATGACAGCATTACCTGTCTCAAATGAACTCCAGTCTGTAGACTGGTTTTAGCTCCTCTGGTGCCAAATGCATTGCTTCTTTTCGAGCAGGAACATCCAACTGCATGTCATGCCTTTCTCAGATGCTGGTGGAGATCATCTAGCAGTCTGTAGCTTACAGTTTCCTATCTTGTGCAATTTCTAGCTGTTTCTGGCTCCCAGCCCCTCTATTATCTCAGTCTTGCTTTCTAGAGATAGTATATCAAAAAATTGCTGCAGAGCAGCTATCTTTTGACTGTTCATTTCTCTTCTTTATTTCCAGTACACCAAGTCCCTATCTTAGTTTAATTTCTTCCCCATTATTAGATTTCTTCCTCTGCTTTGCTAAGGGGTCATTCTTTGCAACCAGAAAATCTGGTCCCTCCAGATACATTTGCCCATTAGACACATGCAGATCTGGAGATGCTCATGCAACTTAACTCTCTCCCTTTTTTTTTTCATCACACCTTCACATCCTCATCTGAACTGCCATGCACTCAGGCACACACTTTCATTCCTCATCTCTTTTCTTTCACAGGTTTTACAATTAGGAATTTTCATTCCTTTGGACCTTACTTTTCAGAATGCTATGTTTAATTTATTCACTGCTAAACTAAAGCATGCCTGAATATTCAAATGTTCAGACAGAGAAATGTTTTAATTAGCCAATACATCCATCTGATATTTGTCTGATGGGTTTTGGATTTTGAAATGTATAGCATAAACTACAAAGAAAATCAAATTACACAAATTCACATAGAGAATGAAATATGATTACATAAGGTCTCTTAATGCCTGAATGAACATACTCAGATTCTCTGTACAGCAAGTTGCCTTCCATTTCTATCCAGACAAATAATGTGCTCAGTCGCTTCATTTATTTATTTGAATTATCATTATATTAAAGTATATAATGCAATGTCCAAGGTTTATTTACTATAGAAACAATAAGCAATTTTCAAAATGTGGTTTTCCCCAACAGGTATGCACTTAGCAAACTAAAATTAAGACTTTGGTTAATTAAGTTACCATGTATTAAAGAAAAAAAAGTGGCTTGTATATTCTATGTGAAAAAAAAAACAGCACAGGGGAAAATAATTAAGTCACATAAAGCCTTTTCCTTTCATTTTTAAAGTATTTTCTTTAATGAAATTTTCTTCTGAACATTGGCCTGTATGTGGTATCAGATCCTGACTGATTCACTCCAGCAATATTTTTTTTTCAGCTCTGGCAGTCTGCAATACAATCCCTACTGATTGGCAAGATGGAGGCTCTCACGTTTGCACAATTCAGAAGCCTGCACTTTACAGGCAATTACTCAGATGTAACATAGGCTCAAGTGTGCTTTTTTACAGAAAGCACAATAAAAGACAAATGGCCTTATGCCCTGAGAATGGGTAGTCTCAACTGCTCTTGGGCACTCAGACACTGAGAGTCATGGGGCATGAGGCACTCCCTGTTCCATGGCAATGCGCTGGCAGAAGGCCACTGCAGTGTCTCCAGGGCACCCTGGATGTGAAGTGTCCCAGGCACATTGCAAGGAAGAGCTGGAGTCACAGCTGATCCTGCCTTGGACCATCTAAGGCCTCTACACCACTGCTACCTCTAGAGCATAAATGAGATCAGGACAGACACCAGCTGACAAGAACTACTATATACCATATTCTTTTTTTCAAGTCAGAAAAAGTGCTGAGAATATTTTATGGCATATTTAGGACATTATTAATTTTTCATTTTCTATCAAGGAATGAGTGAAGAAAATCATTAATTTACAGACAGCAACTGATGTGCTTCTCTTACATATTGCATTTTGAGCCTAGACATCATGCTGACAGTACAACTGCAATATGAAAGGAATGAGAGGAAAGTATTCATGGAAAAATTGTTTTTATCAACTTCTGACATTTTATTATATCCTCCATTTCTGTTAATTGTACCAAGGAAGCAGACACAAAATTACATGCACTATGGTATGTGTGACCCTGCGAATTCAACTACCTCTCTACAGCAGCAATAAATACTAACCATGGACATAAGTAAGAAAGTATGGTGCAGGAGAAGTGGTGATGAATGAGCCCATCACAGAGAACAAACAGTCCAGAAACTCCTAGATCTGATCAGTTTAATCTGGGGTACAACTGCAAATAGCAGAAGGCAAATTTTTCCTGGGTACAACAAAATACAAAAGAAAGTGTGCTCCAGTGTTCATCTCAGTGCAGGCCCTCAAATGTGTCCTGACTTTAAGATGGAAAGACAGATGAGTGTCACCAACTTGCAGCTCATGGAATGAACCCATAGTGAAATCTACAGAAAAGAGGGGAATGGATCTTCCATCAGGTCTCTAAAGCATGTACCTGGTCTTTGGGCCATCCTTAGATATGCTCTCTCTTCTTTAGCATGTGGAGGCACAAAACAGCATGTAGTGATTTTTGCCACTGGTTCTCCAGCCTATATGTTCAGAATGACCCCTCTCCCAAACTCCAGGCAAACTAAAAACACGAACAAAAATGGAAGGACTCAGTGTAAGTTTTCACCCTCAAACATTGGTGGCCAGTAAAAGGCATCTAGATGTGTATAGTTTCAGTCAACATGCAACATTCTTATGAAAATAGCAGCCATGTCAAAATGTACAGGAAAAAGTGATGAAATAATTACAAAACTTAATTTAAATTTATTCTGTAGTGCAAAACAAGGACAAAATTATTCCTAACCTACCTGCAAACTGGAATAAACTTGGAAAATCACTTCTGCACCAAAACACTTGTGGGATGTTTTGAAAAAGGATGGAATCTCTTTCTGCAAGCTTCTATGTCACTTCCTTAGTCACTTCTAGCCACAACAGGACAATGTGAAACTAAATCAGTAGCTTATATTGCTGAGAAAAGAGTCATTTTAAACACAGGTTATTTCAGAAAATAATGCATGATCAAGAACTGGATATGTACTGATCTACTTGGTACTGAAAGAATAAAAGTTTAAAAATATGGAGTTTATCTTCAATGTGGTTCTTTCTCCTACACTATTTAAAGTGACTACATCTACAATATAGAGCTCATACTTAATCCATGAGGCTATGCAGCATAATCTATCCAATACCTTGGGCTATCAACTCTGTCCAGCTGGTCATTAATCCCCAGGAAATAATCTGCACCTCAATTGTTACTGCTTAATTAAATGTAGCGATCCATCTGACATACAGAATAAGGATAGAAAGAAACCCTAATAGAAGGTGACTCCTCCAGAATTGGAACTCACTACCTTTCCCTTGTAGACATAATGTAACACAATGTTTGGTTACAGTTTATATGGGTTTCTGTGTATTAAATTACTTTGGAGATGCTTCCTATTGAATGCAGTGTAAATATATGTCAGGACACAAATTTAACCAAGAAAACATAGAGAAGGTCAGATAACTCTTCTGTATCTATTCTGATCTTTTAAGTTCCTGAAAACAAGATCTGCTTACTCATCTGGATCTGCCCTATGCATACTATGCCTACTCTTGGCAAAATCTTGTGATGACAGACTTTTAGAACTACTAGCAAAGTTAGTACAGCTTGGGAAGACAGCTTAGAGCAGGTTTTCACTTAACAGTGAAAGAAAACAATGCCTTTTTACTTCAGAAAAATATAAGACCATGTACGCACTTCATGGAGATGAAGAATTACTTGACCTCTGTATTGCCTCTTTAATATAAAGAGGATAACGTCTTTACATTAGATCTTTCTCCAAAATTAAAAGAAATTATGATTCATGTGTTTCCAGATTTATCAGAGCTATGTAAATGACAAAGCTTATTACATCAAAGCTGATTCTGTAATGACTGTAGATCATCTTCTAAATTTTCTTATATCATCACCATAATTCTCAACTCAGTATTTCATTATTCACTCAGCTTAGGAAGTAATATTTGATTGTCAAGCAGCAGCAAAGAAAAGCAAATGTTTTGAATTGTAAAACACGACTAAGATAAATGAAAAGAAGTGTGCTCAACCACACAGTGAACACAAGCTAAAAGGTACAAAAGGAGACAGGGATCCATTGCTGCCCTAGCACCTGAAGATAGAGCTGATATGGCACCAAGCTGAGAACTGAATGCAGAAGTCCCTTCTTGAGCTATGGATGGAGAGAAAGAGAGAGAAACAGAGATGCATTTACTACTCAGACCTGATGGGGGCCCTGTTAGGGTATGAAAAGACAAATCCATCTGCCAGCCCACACACTCACCAGCTTTGTTTTTAGTAAGAATATTCACAAGGAGAAGGTCTACAGCAGCGTCAGTGACAGGTTTTAGGATGTGTTCAACTATCTACCCTGGGGAATTCAAGATCTCCAACTATTGTCATCTGTATTATAGGCAACATCTACTCTTCCTGCTTCCTTACAAACCAGAGTACAATTCAATCTTTGAATTGCACATCTCAATTCTTGCTCTTCTTCAATTTCTAGAACTATTGACAGTTCTTTTAAATGCATGAAGTATAAGAAATATTTCATGATTGTTCAAAATTTTTTTAGAGAATTCTTATGTAACAGACCTACTTATTTTTTCATGCAGCCCCTTTCTAGTATTTATTCTGAATGTTGTTTTCAATTATAATGTTGTTTACACTGTCCTTAATAAAAGATGAAGCACTATAATTATTTCATTTTCTTTTTCTATGTTATTCTCCGTTAAATAGTCACTAGAAAATTCAAAACTCATCCATTTTGTCAGAAATTATGTATTACTATAGTTTGAAAACTACTCAAAGTGAAGTACTTGTATTAATGAGAACTGATTCATAGAATTCACCTCAACCAACACATTGGAAAGCACCATTAGGATATAAGTAATTTTCCTAGAGAAAGTGAAAAAGTAGTCTGAAGCAGGTCTCAGAGTCCTTTTTAAAAGACTGAAAAGTTATAGTATAAATATTTGGCCTCCTGGCATCCAAGGCACTGCTGACTCACATTCAACTTGCCATCAACCAGGACCCTCTGGTCCCATCCCTCAGGGCTGCTCTCCAGCCTCTCACTCCCAGTCTGTCCATAGAGCAAGACTGTCCTATTTCCAGGGCAGTCTCTGACACTTACCCTTGTTAGATTTTATACAGCTAGTGATTGCTCAGCCCTCTAATTTGTTGAGGTCTCTCTGTAGGGTTTCCCTGGAATTCAGGGAGTCAACAGCTTCTCCCAGTTTTGTATCACCTGCAAACTTGCTCCGTATCCCTTCCAGTCCTGCATCCAAGTTGTTTATGAAGAGGGCCAGACATGCCTTGGGGTGCCTGAGGCACCGCACTGCCTGCTGGTTTAGGGAGGTGATTGTCCTGCTTTACTCTGCACTGGTGCAGCCTCCCCTCGAGTCCTCTGTGCAATTTTGGGCGCCACAATAAAAGAAGGATGTAAAGCCTTGGAAAGCCTTGGAAAACACCCAAAGGTGGGATCTGAAGATGGTGAAGGGCACAGAGAAGAAGACATATCAAAAGTGGCTGAGATGCCTTAGCTTGTTCAGCCTGGAGAAGAAGACACTGAGGGGAGACCTCACTGCAGTCTACAACTTCCTCACAAGAGGAAAAGGAGAGGCACTGATCTCATCTCTCTGGTGACCATTGACAGGACCTGAGTGAAGGGCATGAAGCTGTGTCAGGGAGATCTAGATTCAGTACTTGTTAAAGATTTTTCATCCAGAAGGCCCCCCAGGGAAGTGGTCACAGAACCATCATGCCAGAGTTCAGGAAGAGTCTGGACAGTGCTCTCATGCACATGGTGTGATTCTTGGCATAGTCCCATGCAGGGCCAGGAGCTGGACTTCCATCCTCCCTGTGGGTCTCTTCAAGCTTTCACACACTGGGTGACAGTTTACCATCAGGAAAATGGGTCCTAAGGATGTTTTTTTCCCCTTCATAGGCCCAAAACTCTATGTCTGCATATTAAAACAATACCAGACCTGATGTAACTTAATATTGTTACTTACTATAACAAAACTCTGTGATAAAGTCATTAGTTGAAGGCTGTATTTAACATGGGCAATTTATAAATCCTTTAAAGGGTGAGATCTTCTGCAAGAAGTCAGACATCCCAGTTTCATCTATTTGTCTTTCATGTTACATTAAGTTCATCTGTGAATAATTTAAGTAGAACATAATTTTTCAGGTGATAAATAAATTACACTATGCTTTCATATTCTCAAACTTTCTATCCAGACATCATTCGCTACCAAATGAACTTTTGGACTTATTGCCCATCTCCTCAATGCATTTTTAAACTGTATGCCAACCTGCAGGCCAAGTGCAGTCACCAACTCAAGCTCCTAATATTTAAATAGTCACTTTGGACATCTCTTCCTTGACTTCCAAGTATTCTTGAAGACACAGTTAAATGACAAAAGATGGGTGGCATGAAATGTAGGCCAGTGGGCATGTAATGATGCCCACATACTGTCAGCTCATGAGTCTCCCCACCTGTCTGAGGGATGCCATGTTTATTTTTCACACAGCAAAATAAGAGAGAAAGTTTTTTTTTTCTCTCAGGGGTAATGTAATAATAATAATTTTAAAAAAATTGTAAGTTGTGCTACAAAACAGATGCACAACCCAAAACTATACTTCCTTATATTTTCAAAATTAATAGGTGTCAAGCTGGGAGTGTCCTTGTATCAGTTTATGATCACGATTTAATGCTTGACCAATTTACCATAAATAAATAAATAAAATGTTGTTACCATACTTGTTTGCAAACCCAAAGCAATAACAGCTTTTGCTGAGGTGAAATAAATCTGTGTTACTGAAGTACTGTAAAGCACAACATATTAAGGATTCAATCAATCCACCTCTCACACAGCCTGTAGCAGTATTTCAGCTGATTTCAGTGAGAGCTGTGTCAATCTCTAAGAAACCTTTGCGCATGCTCTCTGCTAACCCTCCTCCCCACCCAAACGAAAAACACTGAACTCTGCTCTTGTCTTCTGGTTCAACATCATGTCTTTCCCCTCCCTCCTTCTGCTGTAATAAATATTCCCTCTCTATCCCTGTTACTGACAATAATGTAGGTGAACTCTGCACCACATACATCTGTCATTATTAATGACCACAGTGAAGAGAAATGATAGCTCACTCTTAGGAACCAAAAGGGCAAAATGCTTCAGAATTTTCCATTCACATTTTCTTTTTTAAGCATACTTGCTTGGTGACTTTCCAAAGTCATGAGCGTGACTCGAACAAGAAAAATATCTCAGTGTTTAACCTTTGCATAGAAAATTGTTTGTTTAAACAGAGGGCACTTGTTACTTGGAAAGTCTCATTTGTTTATAATAATGCTATACACAGTATTTTACAGAATACACTAATACAACAAGATTACTTAGTCCACACGGTAAATAATTTTGTTCCTAGCAGCACTACATTTCTTTCAAACAGAAGGCCTTAACTGAGATTGTTTTCTTTGCCATTCATTTCTCTACCAACGTTGCTAAACTAGAAAGTAGAAGACAGCATCTGAACTAATTGTGAAAAGCGCTGCCAAAATGGCTGTGACCACAGACTGGTAGTGTACCCTGAATCTTTCAGAAAGGCTGCCCTTGTAATAACACTTTACTGGGACTGAATGTAAAGGCTAGTTCTTTACAGGCAGCTGATGAAATCTTGAATATTTTTTTCTCTTGAGACAAGAAACAAAATTTGAGAAGCTACAGCAGTTTAAACTGCATTGCTGCATAAGCCTTTGTCCCTAACATAATGACCTACTCAGCACACCAGGTGCTTTCCATGTAGAGAACACATTGCATAAAGGTGTTGCACAGGAGGGACAAAACATTTGTCTCTAGTAAATTTAGTGTTTGGAAACACCACATCTCACACAGTGCAGGGGCTGTTTTATAACATAAACTACCTACATTACTAGGTTTTTTGCTCAACACATACAGGCCCAGAAGTCTCCTCTCTCCTCTAACATTTACACTGTAAATACTTCCAGATATTTTCCTATCAGATATTCTAACCTCAAGTGAGACTTTGTAATAACCATTTGTTAGTTATGCTAGGTGTGCCTGAACGGACAAACATACTTAAGAGCAAATGTAGTGTTTGTAATGGGAAACATGCACCAAAAACCCCGTGTAAATGCTACTCATTATGAGGTGACAAAAATGTTACCTGCTGCTTTTCTAGGTCTATATTACTTCATGAGCACATTTTTTTTTTTTTTTTTGCAATGGGTTAAAGCTTTTATTTACATTCCATGTAAGCTATACATATCTGTCACTCATCTTTAGCATTTATGTTGATGAAACTTGTCATGAAGGTTATTGTGACTTGCTAGAAATGGGCCTTTTCAGAACATAAATTGTAAGGCTTAAGCAGACACGTGTTAAAACCACTAATATGTTCTGCTAAGTCTCTCTTGTCTTCACTCAGCCTCCTTACAAGGTTTTAAGCAGTTTTATTGACATTTGAAATTCTGAAAATGTCAGCTCTTGGCAAGTGTCACAGTCTAAAAGTGTTATTAGTAGTTCTCTTAGGAAGTGTAAAAGAGTATTTTATAAGAACAATTTTGTCTTTCAACAAACCTTTTGGAAATGATGTGATAACCACAAATTCTGCACAGGAATGAAAATAAACTGTAAATTCCTCAAATCATATTTAAGAAACAATTTTTTAGAAAAGTTATATTATTTGGTGACCCAGTAGTCTGCATTCAAATTGATACAATCCCCACTTCCCAAAGTATTGCTAAGGGGAGTAACACACTGAGAAGGAAACCACTCTCTGCCTCCTTTTTCCCACCATCTCCCATCTGCTAGGTAAGTGTTTGAGGGCTCTGACCCCAGATCTTCTCTAATAACAGTCCCTCCAGTCATTTTATGCTCGTTTGCAGCCAAAGAGTCTCCTGAGTGTTCTAGTCCTGTAATCCACCTCCAAGGACTCTGATCCTTCTAGTATGAATGAACACAGAACTGCCCTGGACTGCATCTTCTCCCTTCACTTGTGCACACCATGACTCTTCTGGAAGCCAAGTTGTGGTGGGCATTAATATACACCAAAGTTGACTGGGGTTTTTTTACCATATGAGCAATGTATTAAAGTCATCCCAAGCAGAGGGGGAAGAGATTGGCATCACACATCTCAGGGAGTTAAGCTGCATCTGTGGATCACCAAGGGAAATATACCAGCACATTGCAGTTCCAGTGCTCCATCTCTGAAGAAGCAAAGACTCTCTAGGGTTGGGGGAAGCCCTGTGACTCTTGCCGGTCACTCCAACTTACTTCAAGTTATTTACAGCTCAAATGTCTCAACAAATCATGGGGCTGGGGGGAAGATGTGAGAGGAGAAGCATCTCCCTTACTTTGTATAGCAGTACACTTGAATTCTAATGCATTCATTCAAAGTCTGAAAGAGTCTTGCCTAATTTTCAAACCACAAAAAATGCAGAGATCCATCAGTAAGTATCATAGGAACATAAAAATCATTAATTCCACAAAATTGTTCTGAAAGATTAGTGTGAATCATTTTATCCTTAAAACTGAGAAAACATTGTGGTTTTAAATACTCAGTATTATCATCCAAGCAAATTGGCCCAGGTCAAATGAGCAAATCTAAAAAATGAGATCACTAAATTTTCTCAGCTTGATAGCTTAGTAATAAATAATGTGCTTCTATTCAATCTGTACATTAAGTCTTTTATGTGGCCTTAAGGCACAGTCTTATGGCCATGGCCATTACAGGGTAGCCATAGAAACTGACACATTTATTTCTTGGATTAGTGTGCCATTGAAAATATTAATATAATGCAGTAAATGGGGATTTGATCTAATCTACTGATGCTAGGCTGAAGTTACTAAAAGGTTGTATGCTCTTCCAGTGGAAGAAGGATTATATTTGTGGAGTACAGCTGATGTTTTGGTTACAAACACCATTTAAACAAACTATCATATTTCACATACTCCATGGATTCAAAAAGGTTAAACTAAACATATAGGTATATCCACCACAAAGGTATATCATAAACTTTCTTTCTAAAGCAAAAGTGTCAAAAGTGGAAGTCATAAAGGAAGAGAAAACATAGATGCTCTGCATATTGTGTAAGCAGGGCAATTGAAACAGCATCTCACTCGGCAAATATGCAGGGCTGTACTCCATGGACACACCGTTAGCAGCAAAGCCTATACCCGCAATACTATCAACATTTTAATAGCATTCCATTATTACTTTCACATTAAAAAAAATGTAGGGAAAATATTTTTAAAAATCTTAATTCTTGGTTTTCTTAATTTGTAGGTGCCTTCATAAATATTAGGGTTCCCATTTCAGTTCCTTGTAATGTTTCATAGTACTCAAATTCTGACTACCCTTTACACTGCAGTATACTACATAAATTCAGAAGATATATTCTGACAGATGAAGCATTGTTGAAAAGCTAAGTACAGCACTTTGTCCTTGAAATGTTAACATGTAATGCCATAAAGTATTCAAATAATAATTTACTCAATCTTTCAGGGTAATTAATTAAAACGGTTTAGGTGTTAGAGAAAATCACCTTGAGCTTATAAAATTGGAATGCCTCCTCTTTTCTTCTCTGCATGCAAGCTGTTCCAATGGACTTACCACATGCTTTCCCAGTTATGGTTTTTGATTTCAGCAGATAATAAATAGCCAGGATCTAATTTTGCCATGTCAAAACCGATTATGTTTCACAAGAAAAGGTGGAGTGCTCACCTACCAGATGAAGGTGAAACATAAAACCACTTTTATTTATGTGAAGTGTCCAAATTCAACTCAACCTGGCACTAGGTACTAGGAGTATGTAGACTTTACCTGTCATATGAATTTATACATCCCTGGAAAATGTCAAATATAAACATAAATTTAATCAAGGAATGGAAACCTTTATTATCACAGAAATAAACACAGTTTTTGACAACTAATGTAAATTATCTTAATCCCTTTTTCACTTATTTTTCAGAAGGTCAAAGAAAAAAACAAGAAACACTGAACAGAGACATGGCTGATGAAAATATTTCAAGCAAGTCCCAGTCCAATTATTAATGCTGATGTTCCAAAAGGAATTTGTGCTCTTTAGCAACAGCATTGCATTCACATGTGAGTTCCTTTTCCCATTCATTACAATGGGATAAAACAGAAGGCTTACAACAACAGATAAACAAGCACTCTGTATTATTCTGTAGTTTTCCTCAGTTGAGTAGTCTTTGGACAGCATTTTAATGGCTGAAAAAAACCCTGCACATGATGAATAAGGATGCCATTCTCAATTAACATGGACAAAGGATCATAGCCATATTTGGCAAATGAGGTAGCTGTGGTGTAAGAAAAGCAGGAGTATTCACAGACATTGCCACATACATCACTGTCCGCAAATCAAAACAAGTTAATGACATTTTTGTACATCTGCCCAACTACATGACTACACATTAGTCTGGCAAGTACTTATTAGACCCAAATTAAATAGCACAATGATTATAGTTCATATGTACTAAATATCATGTTATTAATTTATACAGCACTAAATATGGATGCTACCAGCATATAAATAAATGATGAGTACCGAACCAAAACGGCCAAAGTTACAAAATATATTATCTTCATTAAATATGTCTCAGTGCTAGGAATGCCACTATACACAGAGTTTCCAGTAAAACATATACTCTGGAGGAACTGTTATACATTCTCCACAACAAATGCGCTGACAACATACCCAACCCCAACAGCTCCCCTTTCAGTCAGCCTCCACATTGTGCACTTGTACAAATAAAATCACCAACACAGAAAAACCAGCATCCGTGGAACAGATGGTGAACTCATTGGTGAACAGTGGGGCAAAAGCCCCACAGTTCAATCCATATCCAGGAAAGAATGGGATGTTATAACAAGGAACCTCAGCCAAGGAAGACCAGTAGCACACACCAGAAATCCCAGGTGTTTAACATTAGAAAAATCTTTGCTGCACATAGATGCCTTCAATATGGAATTTATGTGCCAGTGGTTATGCACAAGTTTATCGTACCATGCATAAACTTCACCATCTTTTTATTAAGATGTTACATTAATTTTAGATGCTTGGCAGTCACAAACCAAGGAACGCTAGCAAACCAGATGAACAAAGAAAAGGATACTTTGAGGAAACATATGTTACCTATCTCTACTGCTAAACCATCCATGCCAGTTTTATGGAGGATTCCTATCCCAAAGCTTTGCCTGTATTTAAGCTTTAGAAAACAGACCTTTGGCACAATCACATCTAAGTCTCTAAATTAAATATTAACACCAAGGCAGTTTTTTGAAGATGTTCTGAAGATTGAGAAAACTGATATCTCATTTCTTTAACCCAAAATTTCTTTAACCCAAAACCTGGATCCAGACCAATATCACTGCTAAGCTTGCATATTTCTTTCTGTCACATCATTACTTATTTGCCCAAATTTGTGCAATGTAGAACTTGGCCACATTTTATTCCTGTTTCATAAAAGATTTTGCTTTCATCTGATTTTTTCTTTTAAAGATCTCACATTTCACTTTTATGGGATCAGTTTTCCAACAATTGAGCTTATCAGCCACATCTACACTGCTAGTAATTCAAACCCTTGGCATATTTATTGATTCCAAAAACCTATTACATGATATCGCTTACATCCCTGTATTAGATTAGACTGAATTATTGGGGGAACTAACAAAAGATTACTCAGAACTCAGCAGAGAGCTTATACAGACGTCATCTTACCTGACATCTAAACTATTTGCTCTTGCACCTTCATTTTTAAGTGTTGCACACACAGAACAAGTTTTGCACAAAACAAGTATCTGAGGCAGCTTTACCAAAATTTTTTTCTTCCACCATTAAAATCCCCAGCTATAACAGATAGGTTGTAGGTATAAAACATTTATCCTCTTCTTTCAGAGAATATTGATGAACAACTAAGGCAAGTTGTATCGATGAGTAAGATGTATTATGACTGAACAATCATCCAAGTTCAATTTAAACCTGAGCTATATACTACCTCTGAATATAGTATGTATAAGATATTTATATATGAGTATAAATTATGCACTTCTTTGGACAAAAAAATGCCAATAAGTTTAAAACATGAATATGTTAATTAGATTTAAATTCATCCATTATAGAAAATATTTTGACAAGTATTCTAAGAGTACTGTTTTTAAAACAGTTCAATGCATTAAATATATGCAAATTTTGACAGTCAAAAATGCATACTGCATATCTGAGATACTATCATTCTTCACAATCATTGCAGCCTCTAGCTAGATACAGATTTTTCATGACAGACAGAAACATTTCCTTCTGTGTATCTCATATTCTCAGATTTCTACTTCAAAATGATTCCTGAAACACTTAAAGCCAGACTCAGAACTACTGCAAACTAGAATGGTTGCTATACACTCGAGTAAGCCAAGCCTGCCAACGCTGAACCATATTCAATCTCACTTTTCAAGTAGAACTGCTTGTCATTGGAATCACATCCACTGGTGAATTTTAGGATGTTTCATTCTTGAATTATCAGCACTAATAGTGCATATATATATTATTTTCAAAATATGTCTAAGGTAGACATATACATGGGATTTGCACACAGAAACACATTAGCACCCATATGAATTTGAAGCACATCCTCCATTTTGAAAAATCCCTATGTAACTGTAGGGTTCAGTCTCACATCTGGCTAAACACCATTTAAAATTGCAATTAAATGTGAATTCTGCCCCCTCTTTGCTTGGTACTTTTTCTGCAAACACATGACAAACCAGAGCAGATCACCAGTTACAAGAACCTAGTATGAAAGACTAGAAAGCTGTAATGCCCATTTGCTTTCAAAGCAGAGTATCATTCCATAAAGGCACCCTGTGTGGGCACAGAAGTATCTGCATGGAATGCTACTCTACAACAGGCAGAGTAGAATAAATTCACATTACCCAGCACTCAACCACACCCACAGTCTGCTGTAGATCACAGCAACAAAACTGTAACATAGAAACAGGTCAAGAAAGAGATCAAAGGAACAGTGAACGAATTCCCTGTATCAGGAAAATACACTGATTCCTTAATTACATGTATTTACTTATGCAAGGATTTTGAATTTTGAAATGGGGATTTAAAGGAAACATTAAAAGCAAATTTTTACAAGTAGTAACAGTTGGTCTTCGAGATGTCCCAGGCAGGCAGCAGCCTGAATCACACTGTGAGAGCATCACAGCTTAGTGTGAGTCACATGTTTCCGAAAGATCCGGTGAGAACATGTGGATGGAAAGATGTGTAATTATTTTACAACAAAAACAAGATTTCTGGCATGAGTTTTCCTCAGCTACTAAAGTTAAGTGCAAGTTCCCTTACAACTACCAACGATCTTTATCCTACTTAACAGAAAAAGGACCTGGAGGGAGTCCTACTGGGACTACTGCAGAGAGGCAGCAGTTTTATGGGTTTGTGCATTTGTTTCTTACCCCAGATGCACAGCCTGTGTGGGGCTGTCTTACTAATGAAATTCCCTTTGAATTGACCCACTACACAGGGAAAATAAAACTAACTGATTATTTTTTGAAGAAAGAGTAAATCAAATGAACTTCAGTCACAGTTTTGCAACTTCAGGAGGGCCAGATAAAATGTGATCTTGTAAGTGCAATAGCTAATACTGGGTTAATGTACTTACAGGAAAGACAACACTCAGTAGAAAATGAATTTAATGTTCTCAGTAAGATTTCTTTAGGGTCAGTAAGTATAAAATGCAATAATCTTGAAAATTAACCCCAGGTGTATAATTTTGTTAATAGAAGAAATGTGCAGGATAGAAAAACCACTAAATTTTATGTAATGTTTTATGCAGGTAAAAAGGGTTCCTAAGACAGGGTTATATAGCCCACCAGAGGCCAAATCACAGTCCTTGAAGAATGCAAAACTCCTCTGGACATTAGTAACATTTTTCCTAGGGTAAAAGCTGCAAGGCCAAGCCAGTCATTGAAGTATTCTGATACCACAAGGCTCTAAAAGCCAAAGCAGTGATAATGGCAGAAGAGCTGTTATTTCTGTACCATAAAAAGAAATTTCCCAGAGATGCTATTACATTTAAATGTATTCTGATATTGCATTCTGCTTTTCCATCTCAGACACTGTTCTATCTGAACAAGATGGACATAACATAGAGCACAGTATTTTCTATTAAATATAGTTATAAGGGAAGAATAACAACCTTGGAATGACTCACTTGCAGGACCAATTCATAGGTTACACTGAGTATGAAAGGCAATTTCAGAGTAGTGGTGGAAGAAAAGGAGTTTTATAACAGAGGTGATGCAAACTAATTTGGAGACTCAGATACACAGAGAACTAATTTGGAGACTTGGATACATGGAGAAGTACACAATGTACTATAAACACTTCAAGGCAGGAAAGACTGGGGACTTTTTCAAATACAGTGGTATCTGCAAAAATAAAGTCCAATTCTGTTCAGTAACAAAATCATTAAAAAGGATGAAACATATTAAAAATTCAACACTAAAAAGGCAGCAGCTTTGTACTTGTGCTGCACTGAGTCTAAACACAGGATACGACGAATAGGGAACTGTATTAAGGGCAGGACTGGTGACAGATGTTGGCAGTCCTATACAAGTGGTGCACACAGAATGTAATGAGATATTCACGAGTGTATTTCAGCCCATATAATAAAGCACCAAGAGGGTAAAGTTTTTCACATGCTGGCATTACTTCCTAGGATAATGGGAAAAAAATGGTAAGAAAATACAAGATTTGTTTAATTCTTTCACAAACATCTTGTCACAGTTCTGTATCCTAGATGATACATGTCTTTGTCACGACAAATATAATGAAGTTTACCTTGTAAAATATAATGCAACAGACTTAGCATTACTTCTGTGTAAAAACAGTATCTTCTACAAAGGAACTGTACCATAAAAATTGATGTTCATGAAATGTTAATATAATCTAAAACCACAAAGCAAGGAAATTCCTTAAGTTAAGAGTTAAAATGAAACTTCATCCTTAGCCCACCCAAAAGTGTTTAGATATAGCAGGGCTTGCCAAAAAGTAAAAATCCTATATACAAAATATTTTGCCATCACTAGAAATTTCAAACTAAATATGGAATTCCAGCTCTAATTCTTACCTTTCTCTTCCCTGCTTTTATGGGTATAAACAAGTCCTTTCAAATCCTTCAGCATTTGTGTGGTTAATAATCTTTTTAACTATTTCTGCGTAGCAGAATTTTTTTGCCAGTTTCTCAGCTAAATAATCAACCCCAAGAAAAGGGAAAACCAAAATCCAAATAGTATAGTTATCTTTATGGAGTACTGTGGAGTGGCCCTGAAGGAAAAAGAATTCACATATCTGAGCGGTCTGCTCCTTGTACTTCAAACTCATCAGAATTTTTTTTTTTTTTTTAAGGGCTAGAGGCACAAGTTATTGAACCACCAGATAAGGATTGAAATAAGATCTGCTGTTGAGGAAGAACGAGGTTCTCAACCGAGTTACGAGATAGCAGATTGTGATGTGGAGAAGAGTGATTTTTTTCAGAAATGGAGGAGTAAGGGATGCGGGGAATGGGACAGCAGATGACATAGCATCTCACAGTGTTTCTCTAGTTCTAGGCCACAATTAAATTTGTGTTGAAGAATCTATACATCCATTTTTGGTGACTGCTCTTTCTGCTCTTTCTCTCACCATGATTTATTTTCGGTTATACTACTTTTCCCCATTTCTCTTATGAGATCTCATCTATATAATGGTCAAAAAAAGGATTTCCTGATTTTTTGGATTTTACCTTCTTAAAAGAAAGTTCCAGGTAGAAAATGATAAATCATTCCCTGTTGCAGGAGGTCAGGACTTTCTACAGAACGTGAGTGAGGAAAGTAGTAGATGAATGCAGCAGTGGAATAGCTAATATGATGTTTCATGGACTAAGACAAAAAGCACTTTCCAAAGAAAACCCTAGAGCATGGGGAGTTTTTCCCATGAGCCAGCAAATATTGCCAGAATCATGCAAGTTCACAGAAAAAGCAATATCTGTACCACAAAGACTGCTGCAAACCCACATTCACATGACTTATAACATCACCCAGCACTATTTTAGTTGATCTGTCCTGATCCTATAGCCCTACAGTCATTCAAATCCAAATTTGGCTGTTTTCCTTAAAGTAGACATGTTGCCACACTAGGTCTGTGAACCTGAGATTTTCAATTCATCACAAACAGCTCAGGGTGAAAATTAGTCTGTTTGGGGCACACTCCACACACTGTCAGTACAGGTGCTTCAGGACCCTCTGGTGAAGTCCCTACTCATCTAAGAGTCAGCTGGTTAGTTTTTCCTGGAGATAGTTTAGGTGTCCATACTGGTGGAAATGGTATCCAGGTTTAGCCAAGACCAATCAGAAAATTATCTTTCTACAGAATATCTCCATATTTTCTTCTGTTCTAGTATAAATTCCTAAATCTCCAAGTGACAGATATGCTAAGGTTGCAATTCACCTGTCTTTTCAAAGTTCAGCCTCTGTATAGGGTGAATACTCAAAACATAAAGGGAGAAAGGAGGGTCCTGGCACAACAGAAACTGGTGTTCAGAGATGGTGAAATACAAACACATTCTTGAACCAGCAGGAAGGACCACAGCTCTTTTGCTCAGATGAGTTCCTTAAACACTCAGTGCTCTCCTTCTCTGCTCTCTTCTCCCACACTTGACTGAACACTCACTACCAGTGTGTGTGAAAAGCTCACATTTCCTCACAACATTTCATCCTTACCCGTGACAGTAGGACCTGAAGATTATGACACTCTCCACTTCAGAATATTCTGTGGTTCTGTTATTTTTCATTTTTTTAACTACTAAACTTTGTACAGGTCCATTACAAGCTCAGTAGTAATAAAGAAAGATTATGATGAGTGGAAAATGGTAGAAAATTAACTTCCAGGCCTTCCATGCCCCATGGCTTCAGAATATGCTTACACCTCTAACAAAGAGCTTCCAGCATTGCTAGAATCCCAGACAACCATGTAGGAAGCAGCAGGTTAAGGGCTCTGTTGTAAGAAACTTGTACCTAGAAAATCTGCAGTCATCTGCTCCAGCTAAAGCCTTCTAAACTCCTCCTAAATTCAGAACTATTTTACTCTGCAGTAAATATTAACATTTAAATTTTGAATTTCTGAAAAGAGTTAATAAAACCACAGCCAAGTTTGAGAATGCTACTTTAGTATTTCCACTGTATTGTTCTGTTTGAGAAAGCCCTCTGTCTGAGAAAGCATTCTTAAAAGGGCAATGGATTCTGCTGAGTAACATATTTTTCCTTTTCAAAAATATTTTTTTCCTGAGTTTTTGTTATTATATACATGGACTCCTCTCTATCTCCAAAGTAGAGTGTTATAGAACGAACCCTAAGGATTTTTAAAGTAAATCCCCTGGTTTTACTAGAACTGAAATAATTTATACAAATTTAGAAAGTTTAGTATAAACATATATTTCAGAGATACCACTTTAATTATTTCCATAAGCATAGGAACTATATATATAATAAATACATGCACAATAGGCTTTCTCTTACTTACAATTGTAGGTTTAACTACAGTACATGTGACAGCAATTTTGGTCAGAGTATCTGTATTTAGAGTTGGAGAATTTTTAGCCTTAAGGAAATTCAACCAGCTCCATTATCTGCAGGGCATCTTTCAAATTCAGGAGAAGAAAAGATACTGAGATAGAGAAGGGCCTTTTGTTCAGAAGTAAAGTTCAGAAAATACTAAGGCCTTAACTTATGCTTTAGTTCCTCAGCCCAAAATGGGGGCATTGTGACAAAATAATAACACAGGTATTCTCATCTTCAATCCAAAACCTGTAGAATGTAATGAATGAGTCATGACAGCCTGCACCAAAGTATCGGAAAGAAAGAATTGGTAAGAGAGAGCCCAAGATCTTCCTAGCCACACCAAGACTTGGCCCTCACTTCACTCACCGCTACAAAATTCTCTCAGCTACTAAAAAGGAGTTAACTCTGCAGCAGAAAAATCTGTCCAGCAATGCTGAAAAGACTCAGACACTCTTAAGAGACAATAGCAATGAATGACATGGATATGATCAAATGAATCAGCAAAACACACAAAAAAATTCTTTTTAAACAATATTATTTGGGTTAGAAAGTCATGTGATCAAAGTGTAAAAAATGCAAATTTGAGGCTGCTCGATAGTTTTACTCTGGTGCAATTTGCAACTGCATTAATGATAAAGTTGCATGGCATGATCATTTATTCCACATCCTCTGTTTTGCTAAAATTCCTGCCAATAATAACATACTGAAGAGCAAAATCAAGACATCCTTAACATCCTTAGAGTAACCTAACAAAGTCCTGAAAAATGAAGTCCTCATGACATCCAATGTTGCAATTTTTAAACTTTATTTCAAGAGCTACAATGGTGACTTACAAAAATGGCTCTGGTAGTTAATGTTGCAAAATCTAAGTAGACTTTTTCTTCAACATTGATAAAAAAATTTAAATTCTTCATTTCATACAGGTTTAAAGTTTCAAGATCTGGAACTTTCCCTTGAGTCTTGTGGACCTGGTGCTCTATTTTTTACTCACAAATCTCGACAACCCATAGTAGTGTCAGATTCTAGTAGATCCAATCCATCAATGTCATATATTAAGTCAGATGTGATCTGTTTCATTAGAAAAAGTAAATCTCATTGGTTTTCTACTTAAGGTGTTCACTTATTTTAAGCACTCTTTCAGGTTTACTGATGTTCAAGACGCAGTTGGGTGAGATACACTTTAATCCAACACAGGAGCAAACAGGCTCCATAAAGGTGCCAGCACGTTGTCAGACCATTTGATGTGCCTTCAACAAGTGGTGAGCATCCTTTCTTCCTACACTTTTTACACAAATATAGCCTGAAAGTCAGAGTTGGCCTTACACAAAGGGTGAAAGAGCAAAATTTGCTTTTCATTCAAAACAAACCAGGAGAAAAGAGGAAAGAAACTTTGTTACTAAGTAACAATTCCTTCCCAGGGGTCCTCACAGAAAAACTCAACTGTCATCCTTTAGATTTTCATGTCCCTGTAGTGGAACAAAACTCAAACTCAGCTAAAAGTTCCTCATAACGGTCTTGTAGCTGTGCTTTCAGTCACTGATGCTTTATGAGCTTTAAAAAGAATACAACCAATGCTGTGGTTTTTGATGCAAAATGAAACCTGGAATCTAATTTAAGATATTGACATATAATTATTATTCATAATAACAAACATTTGGCTTTGATATTTTAATGTTCTTTGTTATGGAAAATAATTGGGTCTGTTTAGCAGAGTTATTTTGTAGTGATGTATCATTTATTGTTCTAAAGGAAAAAAATTATTAAAGTTGCATTACAGTTGATATCAGAACTTGGTTTTAGCATTAGACTTAAAACTGAGGTCCTTATTGAGATAAATCTCCCATTAAATTAACAGTGTTGCACCAAAAAGTGTGCATCAAATACAGTATGAAAAAGAAACCCCACTAGCTCTCAATATAAATGAAAACTCCCAAGATTTCCCCTTGTCTCTATAAGGGGACAAGACTCAAGGGCAGCCTGCCTCTGCAAATTTTTCCATTCACTTTTTTTTTTTTTTTTAACTGATTTTGCTCAAAGTACTCTTGAAAATTTAAAAAAAAAAAAGGAGAGAGAAAAAGATAAACACACTTTAGCAGTCTTTGGTCACTGTAGACTTGATATGAATTTACATCATCAAAACACCTCTTAATTGTGTTAAAAATTTATTGCACACATTCTTCTCCCAAAATTCACAGGACGCTTTTTGCTTTACAGTGCCTTCTCCACTTGCATGCCCGTTTTCTCTAACATTGGAACATATATCAATTGCTTATTAAAAAAAGAAGTGTCTTGGCATGGCTGACCTGTAGAGATACAGAGCTAAGCAGAGTCAGTGAATCCACTCACTCTGATATGCACACATGATATGCAATTAAAATCTCCATTCACATTCCTACAGGGTTGTCAATCAAGAGAAAAGCCTTTTTGACAACATCCAGTGAAGCGTACCAACTAACTGCTGAACAGGAACTTAAACAGTAACAGCTTTTGTTACTAGCAAGAACGGATTTTACCAAGATTGGGCTCAGTTTCTAAAGAAATAATTATGTTAAAATTTTGGGGGCTTTTCATTAAAAATTAAAATGTGTCACAAAGCTATTGTGTGTGAAGCTATCATATTATGTAATACATGAGGGTTATCAGATATATGTGGAAAAAAACCCTCTCCAACCTTTCTTAGCTGTAGGAAACAATTTATCCTTTCATATTTAGAACAATGAACAATGATTACAAGCTGTTTTTAGTGAGAAGAGAACATTATTCTAATTGCATGTTGTCTATTTGGTAGGCATTGAATATCTTTTATAACATGACATTATAAGCTGCCCAGACACAAAACTAACACTGAAAAAGGTCTGCTACTGCCAAAAATGATACTGTGAACAATTCATTCATGATACACTGGAAAATAATTATAGGTATGCGCAACTCCGTGAAAATATCCTACCTTTCAATTTACAGAGGAAAACAGAGGAAAAGTCTTTGATAAACATTGAAGATGCTAACATTTACTTTCTAATACGCAGTCACATAACACAGAAGTTGTAAGAGCATTAGGATAGTTTCAAATCCACTCTGTAAAGGTAAGACCAGTAAAAATACATTGATTGTCAATAATCTGATGTTTGTGTTTTGAGCACTAACCTTGAATTACAGTTTTCAAACATGCTAATATTATTAAATATTGAAATATTTGCCCTCTTGCTTATCACACTTCATAACTGAAGAGAGAGCAGATGCATCCTGACTATTAACAGTCATGACAAATTGCCTTACTAATGAATGTTACACACTGAAAGTGCCATAACTGATTAAACTACAATTTCCCACTACCAGATAGAGAGAGACTTGGGAACTCCAGCAGTGGACAACTCTGATGTTCTGCCAGCAGGCCTTCAGGGCACAGTGTGGTATTTAGAAAAACACACTGTAAATTCCATATGAATATATTCTAAAGGACTATGTGTATACAACAGGTTTTAAAGAACATTAGATGAAACAGCTTAGGTTCGTAGCCGATGAGCCATGCAAAATGGATGTGTTTTAACAATTTCAGAATCATTACAAGGCCGTGTTAGAGAATATTTCTGTTGGGTTCCTCTGCCCCTCTCCCCACCTCCCCAAACATTGCTTGTGCTTTGCTTTCACATAAAATCTTTCTTTTGTCTGTCTCTTTGTCGGTGCAAAATTGGCAGTGGTTCAAATTCAAAGTACTCCTATTCATTTACTGACCATTAAACCAATGTCATTCTAGTTCACATCAGCCAGAGAGCTAAGCTCTAAAAAACATAAAAGGCTTGCTTCACCACTGACGAATAATGTGTACATTTTTACAGAGCTTAAACCTTAATGCTTTGCCTGAAACTAACAATACAGTATACCTTATCATTCCTTTTTCACAAGCAGGCAGCTGCTGAAACGCTTGCCACTTCAAAATATCAATTGCTTGCCAGAGTTGTCCTCAACACACCCTGTCAAACTCATGTATATTGTGCAATGAAAATGGTGCAGGACTGAAAGCTAGAAATTGTGTCAAATTCTGCTGTAATGGTATGATGTGCAACGAACAATGTATGACAACCGTAGAGACTACAAACAATAGCAATGGAGCCAAACACTACATATATCACAACTGTCCCTGTACATATTTTATTGTATGTATTATATATTTAAAGCATGACAAATGTGTCATTGAAGCTATGTGCTACCCCAAAAAGAAACCCTTCTGCTAGTTAAGCTTTTTCATTGCTCTTGATGGAAATAGTAGTATTTTTCTGCCCTCTAAACACTTGTTTGTAAATCACACAGCACAAGAAAAAAATTCAGGTTTTCAAAATTGAGTAACAGATAACAAAAGACAATATTACAAGATGAGAAAATGAGATTTTGTTCAATTAACACTTTTGCTTTTCTATACAGACACAGAACCAGGCTACGTTAAAGAATATCTGAGGCTATGCAAGACAAATACAATATCACTACACCCATAAATTACAGTGTACCTAATTTTAATGTAGATAAGTGCTGGCCTATTGATTTGCATGTTTCCCTGGCAAAATGGAAATCCCATGTGAGTATGTTCTTTGTCTGTAGAAAATGCATTTTAAAAAACCTTTATGAATACAGCAATCTATGCTAAAAAGGAAAACATAAGTAACTAGTATAAAATTATGCAAGGAACCTAGGGGAAGCAGTGCTCATGTACGCACATGTATACATGCATGTCTCTGTGCATGTGTCAATGTCTGTTACACAGTCACACAGTTTTTTAGCACACAGAATTTCTACAAAGTGTCTTAAGTCATGAAAATTCAGCTTCTAGACAGAATCTTAAATTAGCTGAGGAAAAAAAATGAAAACTGCCAAACTAAGTAACAAAGCAAGTTAATCATAAGGTGACCATGAAGTGTTAGTCTGCATGCTAGTCTTCAAAAAACAACACATAGTTGTGATGAAAAGTGTTTAGGAGGAAAGATGAGTGCAGCAGCCCACAACAGCATGTAGGTTGCAAAACCTGAGCACAGAGTATTCCGTGAGGGTCATTAACTGATATAATCCTAACCAAAATGAATAGATACACCATTAAGGTGTTAATAAATATTTTGGAAAAAGAATGGGTGTTTTAGGTGCTCAGGGTTGCTGACCTTTGCTGTGTTTATTAGTGGGACAATGATGCATTATTAACACACAGCAGCTGTACCTGAACTGCTGCCATGAACATAATAGCCTTTTATAGCCATCAGGGGAGTGAGATAGGAGGCCTTTATTAACAACTACACATGATTAGCACATTATGTGAACTTTAGTAGGCAAATTATCTCTTATTGAAATATAATGTTGGTTATAACTAATTGTAAACATGATTTAAAAAACTTCTCAATGCAAAACGAAGTTTTACTGCCATTTAGCTAATAAGTGGCTAAGCCACTAAAAAAATAATTCATCTTTTCCTTTGTTCAACCTGTAAAAACAACCGTGCCTCACAAAAACCTACTGCCCTGTGATGAAAACATTGAAGTGACTGAATGACTTCCATATCTTGAATATTATATTTCAGAACCATAAAAAAAGCATAGACATTTCCAATACAATTAAGAAAACTGCTGGTGAAGAAAAAAGAACTCGCCTTACATTTTCCTATAAAGACTACAAGCAGTTCTTAAAGAATCATTTTCAAGAGTTAACTTGAAAAAATAACACCATGATTTACTTCAAAAAGCTTAGTTTTGGGTAAGATTATCCCATTAGCCTTTGCAACTGAACACAGCACTGAGAGTCCATTATGAGCAGTCTTTTATGCCCTAGCAGAAAGTCATTAACATAAAATAAATCATTAGCTTTGATATTAAGCCTCTACTATCTGCAGGTTTCTATGACTAATGTTCACAACTTTGTCTGCCAAACGATCAATTATATGTTTTTGAAAGGTTATCATCCCTTTTCACCATTATTTTTTTTTTACTATTTATTATTATTTCAGATCGATGCAAACACGACGATCATAGGAGAAACAAATGTTTTCTCTTATTCATGAACACAAACCTACCCACTTTTGGCAACTGTGACCAGAACAAGACTTCAAAGCCAATTACTTAGAGTACAGGATAGAAATTATGCACTCCCAGAGTATGTTCACTTCTTTCAAAGTCAGCAATGTATGTAATGAAGCAGAAATCTACATGTGTGTATATACGTACAGGGTAGCATAGATACAACAGACATTAACATGTTTACATACTCTTCTCTTCTAGCAGGAACTGTCTAGATAAATCTTTTACTTCATACTTCCTTTACAGACCCATTTCCCTAAGTACAGGTTATCACTGCCTGATTTGAGAGTTCTGAATTCTTGCATATAGAATAAGAACTGGAGTTCACTGCAGATTTTCTTAATATAACAAAAATACATACCAGCTACAATAACTTCTGTTTAACCTTTAAGACCATATAATCATCAACAACAATAGCAGGAGACAAAAGTACTACCACAGCAGCTCAATTTCCATGCTTAGCCAGCAGTACCTTTGAAAAAACCCACTTGTGCCACTTTTGATTGGTAGAGAGTGGTTTAACAGTCAAGAATGTGAATGCTAAAACATTCTGACATTTCCACTAACCTGGATTTGTCAGATGCTCATGTAATTCAAGTATGTTTTGCAACTTAGAAAGCAGCGTGTTCCTTGGGAGGAAACCATTCAACAAGGGTCTGTAGCAAATCAAATAGCAGCCCAGTGAGAAATACTAAATGAACAGTTCAAGAACAGTGTTAGCATATGTGCAATTGAAAGATAAGATATAAATATTATTAGAGCCATATGAAATTCAAATGCTAAAAATAAATTGCTGCAAACATAAGAAGCAAAACAAAACCACAGACATTACAAATGTGGGTTGCACCAAGATGCCTGCTGAAAAACAATTTTAAGTTTGAAGGTCTAAATCAAGAGCTAAACGTTTTATGTGATGATTTGCTAACTGAAAACTGATTGCTACCAATGAACATAAATGGCAGATACTCCATTAGAAGGGGGGAAAAGAGTTCCTTACGTGCACTCACCGCTTTGGAGGGGCAGAGTTTGTTGCTGCTGCTACGGCTACATAATCTGTGCCTAACCGTAGAATAAGGCAACGCTGCCATTTTCCAACTTAACACTGTAGGGAAAAGCATTATGATCAAGTAAATCTCATTTGGGCTGATGTGAATTCCATGCCTGAAAGTATTTTGGAAGCATTGCTATAATTAAGAGTCGGTTGGCGAATCTGCTATAAACCATGTTTTGAAGCAGTTTTTAACTCAACGCTTTTAATGAGAAATCATTCTTTGGGCAGAAAGTTGGTATGTAGTTGCATAGCTAAAACAGCAGAATAGACTATTTCATTTGGAAGGGATCTACAACAATCACACAGTCCAACTGCAACAACAAAACATTTAAATTTAGGTTATATTTAAAATTAGTATTTTATTGTATTACGCCCACGCTAGACATTCAAAGAGCATGTGTCCTCTTCAAAAAGATAAACAAAGCTGCCACTAATTGCCTCTGCTGTCAGTTCCAGAAGCCAAGGTCTGCACTGATCCAGAGACTACCCTCTCACCACACAAAGTTGTGCTTTAAGGTCACTCTTGAGCAGTGCTGAGAGTGAAGTCAAAGGAAGCTTTTTAACTTCCAACATCTAAGTTTTTTTATACCTACTATCAATACAGGATTTAAATATCCAAGAATTTTAATCTAAATCCTGCCATGATTAGGACAAATCTCTGCTTAAATATAAATTGTGTTTTACACACAGTCCATTTTTCAAATGCTTCTGTACATTTTTAGCAAGACAAGAAAGTCTTGCTAATGTGGGAATCTGAGGACCAGAGGGTGCTCAGTTCTTCACAGTAAAGTGTGACCATCCCCAACACATCCCAAACTCAACAGAAGCTGGAACTGCCCAGTCTTTCACAGTATCAGCTTCTCAAAATCAGCTCCAGCTCCTCTTTGGTTTAATGTAAACACCAAAGGTACTGCATGTGCTCTAGGGTTTAGTTAATTTAGCATTCTTAATAATTTACTGGTTTCACTTTTCTTTCATAAGACCTCATGATAGGCTGATTGAGGGTAATGCTCTAGAGATGAAACACATTGTTCTGGTATGAGACTAAAACATAATTTCTCTCTGGGTACTGATATTTGGCAGAAAGAAAAAAAAATAAATTACTGCAAATGCTTTGGTTTATAGAAATCTTTGAGGAAGATTTCTCAAAAGCACATACATAAATAACTTTCTATGTTCCACTTAATTGGGACCACTTCTTTTCTGAAACACTAAAATTTAGGGAGGCACACTTGAGACTTGCCCACAATTCTGAGACCACGTACTAAGATATGAAAGAAAAGACCAATTCCGTTCTTCATATGTGGTATTTTTGAAACTAAAAGACTTAACACTTGAAAATCAACAGTCAGCCCTAATGGAACTGTTTAATCTTTCCTTTATGAAACAGTAACAAATTACAAGTATGATTCTAACAGAGTAGAGGACAAGGAATTTTTTTTTAAGGGGGAGGGGAAATACATTCAGGATAAACAATATAAGCATAATCCAAAACGCTGTCAAAACAGTAACATAGTCTTTCAGCTTTAGAGCTATCCTTAAGAGAGCCTGCTTGCCACAACTCTGAGTTTGAGATAAAGACTGGATGGAAGCAAGCCCCTGGAAATAATGTACACTTTGTAAACAGCCATGGAACATTTTATTTAGAGTAGTCTCTATGGTAGGGTTAAGTTTACACAATAAATTACTCTAAACGCTGAGTATAAATAAATGCACTTTTGCTCCATGGAATTCTGATTACAAGCGGGATTGTTACCTGCTTACAAAGCATTGTATTATATCTCCTTATCCACTTCTACCCAATGTCACTCTGCTTTTTTCATTTGAAAGGTTTTGCTTCCCTCTCCCTCCTTTCACCTCTTTATTCCTCTTTTTAAAAACAGCTACAGTCTATCATTTTACCTCTGCTGCCTGGCTGTATTTTTCCACTGCACTGACAACTACCAGTGAATACAAGAAAGATGAGTTGTAGGCTCCTGTATTTTTGAACAAGGTAGCAAATCACAGAAGAATCCAGTGCATAATTCTGCAAGGCTAACCATTGGGAGCAGTAAAGACCATTATTTTCTGCCTGCTGATGGCAGAGGTCAGCATCCCTATCATTAGCTGTGTCAAACTACAATTAAATAACTGCACTTTATGTGAGCAGATATCTGAAAACACTGTGACGTTGCAAATATGAAAATTAAAATATACCTATCCTTCTTACAGTACTGATCAAAGTGGTCTTTGCAGGTGACACTGCAATAGGGAAAGCCACGAGGCTGTTATTTACTTCTCTCTTCCTAAACTTATCATCCGACTTCTTCAGGCAGCTTGAAATCACTGGCCATATTCTATCAAATTAAGACACTTGGATTATCAAAGTTATTTCTTTTATATAATTCAACTCAATTACAGAATGTGACATTTCCTAAAATAAACTTCAACTGAACAGACTACTCACATTAGCCTGAACATATCGGAACTGCAATTATGCTTCAAGTTTCAAGGGGCGAACTGTACAACCCCAACCCTAAATCTGTCCAGCATAAGAGCTCCACTATGTTATTTTAAAGGCTGACCTATATACCAAAGCATACCGTCCATTCTGTCTGTTTGTATAAGAGATACCTCTCACAGTTGTCATAACCAACATTGTTTGCATTGTTCCTTCACTTTACTCTCTCCATGGGTAATGCAAGAGAAACAAGGAAAAGCCTGCATAACAATATATGCAGAGCATAATGAGCTTTCACAGCAGATAGAGAAATATTAGGCTAAGATGCTTAGAATGCTATTTTAGGTTTATAAAATAAAGATCTAAGCAGTCTTCTGAAACAAAGCCTGCCAACTGAAAAATGTAAGATAAGAGGTGATTGTTTGAATCTACATTATTTTCCTCTGGCTACAGAAAAATGCACAGTCAATATCTCCCATGCATGTGCCTGGGAACTCATATGCTACAAACAACCATCTGATCAGGGAAAAGAACTAGTACTAACAGAACAACTAGAAAACTTAACAGCCTAAGTATTTGTGGAATACATTCTAAATTACCAGCAGCTCAAGCAGACTTCAAACGTAAAGAATCAAAGTCTGGCAAATCTGTAAAAGGAAAAGCACCACCAAAACCTAGATATGAAAAATAGGGCCAAATCCGCTAGTACGTGCCAAAAGCAAATTTTAACTAACTTTACAAGAAACAAGAGCCTAGAGGATCTTGAATGAGTTCTGAATGAGTCTTGCAGGTAGACTCCTAATGAAGACCACCACTCTGGCCCAGAATAAGGACCCATCACACTCCAGCCATCATCTTCTTTCCTGGGAGAGTTTAAAAGCAAACACTCAGCCAAACATACTGAACAGAAAATTTTGCAGGCCTCCCACCCTTCAAACTCCCTAAATACACACAGCCTAAAAATGAGTGACAGAGCAATACTGTAACATGATGACATGTTTAGAACAAGTCAGATAAGTTTTCACAGCAATGTTAATCATGCTGGGCAAAAGGAGAGAGTGAAGGGGTGAAAAATGAAATGTTCACTAAATGTACGCCTCCAAGGGGCCTGGCAAATCTACTCTGTCCATTTAATGTTATCAATGATCAGTGGTAAAGACATCTGAGAAAGACAATTGTTCTGTATTCGATATCTTATATTGAAACATTCCTGGTAAGTCTTTTCCAAGCATAAAACATATGTCTTATGACTGTGCACTTTTAAGCACATTATCAGTTCAGGCAAAGTGAAATAGAAGAGTTGCAACTTGTCTACAGAATGAGTGTCTCATTTGCATTTGAAAAGAACAGTTTGCTCCCTCATACATGGCATGACTTGAAAGAAGCTTTAACCAGCTAGTAAAGAAATTCTGAAACCGACTTTCTAAATTAATTTATTCGATTTGGAGTGCAACACACCAAAAATTATTTAAGGAACTTAATTGGAAAATGATTTAATATATTAAAGTAATTCCTGATTTTCCAAAGCATTTAACTTTTAAATTAAATCTGGCCACTATCTCAAGACTGATGAGTGAAATGTGTATTCAAGTCATTACCTTCCTTCTGAAGCTTTAAATCATTGATAGGTTTAATAACGTTTGTCCAGTTTCACTGCCAAACAGGTCTTCAAACACTTTGGTTCTTATGGCATTAATATCAGCCCAAGCTTTTCACATGGCAACATTTCACTGTTACAATTTACAAAACTGACAATAGAGAAAATAACAGCAAACCACAGATGAAAAGTAGCAGTAGCCTCATGAGTACTCAGAGCACTAACAGAAAATTAATGAACATATAAATGCTCCTTTGCATTTGAACTCTTCTTGCTGAACCAAGTTCACTCCTGGCACAAACTTCCAAAATATAGCGCACGTTTGCCAGATGCTGCAAAATAGTTACTTAAAACAACGCTAACAGTCATACCTCTGGGATCTCTCTTGAAATATCCTGGGGCATCCACCACAAAGGGCCCGATTTATCCCTGGATTCTATAACTCCATTGAGTATATGTGAAATGCAGCCAGGATGAATTTGGTCCTTTCTGTTGTGATTGGTAGATGCGACCATGTGGGAAACCTTTCCTGAAAACTGAGAGGGCTTCACCCGGGCGCCGCAGCCTCCGCGCCTCAGCAAAAGCACGCTCTATTTTGCTGTTTATCTCGGAATCGAGGCAGCTGCCCGGGATGAAAGGGTACGGCTCGGAACGTCTCTCTGACACGTGAGACCGTCACGACAATAGCCGGGCGCGGGACCGGGCTGTCCGCCGGGCCGGGCCGGGCCGGGCCGGGGGCTGCTCCTCCGAGGCAGAGCCCCGCCGGCCACCGCGCCCCGCCGCCGCCCTCCGCACCCGCGGCCGGCCCTGCGGAGCCTGCGCACGGCGGGGTTTGCGCTGCGAGGAGCCATCTGCTGCTGCAGCCCGCCACGGGCTGCCACGGCGGGCTTCTAAACAAGAACCCGAGCGCGCAGGTTTGAACGCATCGCTCTCTCCCGGCTTGCTCCCCTTGGCCGGGCTGTGCTCTGGGTAACTCGCATTTTCCGATCATTTCCTACGGCCAGCGTTTTATTCACGTGCAAAGCCCATTCCGTAACAGCAGAGAAAGTGCAGTTCATACATAAAGCACCAGCTGGCTCGGGCTACAGCGGCAGTAACAATGCAGGAACCCCAGCCCCCTTTCTCGGCAGCAAAAGTCACGCAAAGTGCTCCGGGATCGCAGCACCAAACTCTCGGAACCGGACTCAGGATTTGGGCTAGCGCACGTATCCTCTGCGGTTCCGCCTTCCCCAAGGCTCGGGGACCTAAAACTTAGCTCTCCTCAGATACTGACTCTATTTGTACAGGTTTAATCAAGTTACAGAGAAATTGGTAAGATAGTTGCACAGCCGGGACAAAGTGGAGCCGACGTTTTGAACCGACTTGTAAACACTATGCAGACTCATTATGCACACAGAGAGATGTGTATGCGTGTGTGTGTGTGTGTGTGTGTGTATACACACATATGTCACACACACATACACAAACGTGCTTTTCGGCTCTTTGACACATGAACTGCGGGGCAGAGTTTCTGCCGGTTTGTGGCGGACGCGATCTTTCTCATTAATAAGCGCCCTGGAAATTCAAGTCCCCCGCACCAACATCCCCGTCCACGCCGTTTCTCCGAAAAGATGTTATGGAAAATGCCTCCCCCACCCACCCCCCCAGCCCCCCCCCCCCGCTCCAGCCGCCCGCCTCCAGACTACTCCGGGGGTTTAATTTGGGGTGCCTGAGGGGGAGCCGGTGTGTGTCCCGGCGGCACCGCTCCGCGGCGGGCAGCACTGCGCTCCCCAAACCCCAAAGCCCGGCAAGTGCCGCTGCCCTCCCTCCGCCTCGCCGGGGAACTTGGTGCGCGGCTCGCCAGAGCGCAGCGCCCGCTCATGCAACGCGCCGCGACAACAGCACACACCGACAGCACAGATAAAACACCTCGGACGACACAAAACACGAGTCACCTTGTTGCAATAGTAGGGGTCCAGGCAGGGGGAAGGTCCCAAACAAGGCGTATCAGGAGCGGCTGCAGGCTGAGGAGGTGGTGAATAAAATCTTACGTCCATTTCACTAAAACATCAAGCAAACTCCTTTCCTTTTCTTTTGGTCGTTAATGTAGGTGCAAAAAAGGGGGGTGTGAGTGTGTGTGTGTGTGTGTGAGTGTGAGTGTGTGTGTGTGTGAGAGAGAGAGGGAAGGGGGGGACACACAAGACTGAGAAGAATAAAAAAAGAGGTGCCTGACTTCAGTAGTCAAACACCTTCCCTGCCTCACATCCGTTTGTGGTTTGTAAAGAGAGAGAGAGGAGAGGAAAAAAAAATCTCTTCCAAAAAAGCACCGGTCTGCAGATGTCTGCAAGAGAACCCACGAACCCTCCTTCTTCTACGGCAGGGCAGGTAACTTCGAGTACTTATTGTTTCCCCCACGCATCGGCACCGGGGCGCTCGCTCCGTGCGTGCCGCTCTTTATGGGAGTCTCGGAGTTGGTTCGCTTCTCCCTCCCTCCCTCTCGCTCGCTCCCTCTGTTCTTTTCCCGTTCTTTCTTTCTTTCTTTCCTTTTCTTTTTCTCTCTCCTTTTTTTTTTTAATATTGTTATTATTTATTTGCTTTGGTTTGGTGGAGTTGTATTTTGGTCGCCCACCACACCGAGGGCCTTGGGGGGTGTGAGAGGGAGGTGGCGACAGCAGCCGGGCCCCCCGCGCACCCCCGGGGGGAGCGGGGCGCCCAGGCGCTGGAAATGCCGCCCGGAGCCGCTCGGCTCTCTCGCCTGGGCTCTGCTCGGCTCGGCCCGGCCCGGCGCGGCCGGGCTGGGTTGGGCTGGCGGCGGCAGGGGACGCACCGCACTCCGCCGCGGAGCCGCCGCTCCGAGTGTGCCTCACACAAAGGGGCCGGCGAGGGAAGAGCCATTTGCGGCCGCCGGGGCCCCGAGCCGCGGAAAGGGGGCGCTCCCGCGCCCGCCATCCCGCCGCCGTCCCCGCCCTCGCGCAGCGCCCTCCGCCCGGCCCCCGGCGCCGCCCGGCCCCCGCCCGTTACTATGGCACCCCCTCGCGCCGCGGGGCCGGGCCGGGCCGCACGGGAGGCGGCAGGGGCGGCGGGGAGGGGCGCTCGGTGCGCTGCCTGGGGTAGGTCGGGCTCAGACTGGCGGTGTGGCCGCGGGCAGGTCTCTTGAGGGGCGTCTGTGAGACCCCGGACCGATTTCCGCGGACGTTTGGCAAAGTTGGGGTCGGGCGACCGCTCTGCCCTGTCAGCCCTCTGAGGCTGGTGTGGGTCGAGCTGTCAGCAGAGCCCGTCGTCTCCAGTCCTGGCAGAGTGGAAGCTATCGCCCAGAGTTTGTGGTGGCACACGTAGGCTGTGATCCCGGAGCGTGTCCCAGAAAACAGGAAACAAGTTGAAAGTAAAGCGCACCCGTGAAATACCTCACCATCCGGGGTCTCCCCCATTAATCGTGATGCTCAGGCCCGGCCGCACAGGGCGACACCAGGCACAGGATGAAGGAGGGACATTTGAGGAGGTGGCCTAACTGTGAGGGGAGGAAGGAAGGACCAGCGAATGGGGTAGGGAAAATTAAGAGGAGCTCAATTAGGAGCAAACAAGAGTGCTGACAAAGGAAAGTTCGGAATCCAGTGGGATGCGGGAGAGGGATTGATGAGCATAACAAGGTTTAACAGGCAAAAACAATGAAAGAAAAGGTGACTTCAAGACACCATGAGCAATCCCACTGGGTTTCCTGCTGAGTCTTCAGTAGTCTTAATCAGGGCAGAAAGGATGGAAGAGAAAGAATACAGGAAGGACACTATGCTGAGCTTAGATAATGCCTAAACAGAGGAATTGTGTTATGAAAAGAAAGGAATGCCTTTCCTTCTTCAAATAAAAACGAGTTACTGAGTGCCACACAAACAAGCTGAGATTATGATGATTAACAGGAATGGTTACATTTATCAATACTCATGAACATTTCCATCACAAACCAGTTAGAATCTAAGAAGATTTGTAATGCATGTTGTCACACAAAACTGTCTTCTCATCACTGAAAAAAAAATCCACGGTAAAGATTTCAAGGCAACTCAGTATTGTAGGGGAGCAAATCGCAAATTTCAGGTGAAAAAATCACTGTTTGTTTGAGGATATACATATATAAAGATATGTTATCTGCACCTCAGATATTTTGATGTTGTAGAGTCCTTCAAAATTGTGTTAAGTCATGACTTTCTTCCATGTCTAACAACCTGCTTTTATTAAAGCTTTATTATCTGAAAAAATACGTAAGTAATGCAAATGAAACTCTAGAGAAAACAGGTTTGAAGCAATATTCTTATTTCAGGATTATTTGATCAAAAACATCTCTGAAGATACTTCGTTGTCAGTTCAACAGAATTTAAGTTTGATGGCAATAAATGTTTTTCTTAAACCTTCAATTACAAAAGGATCTCAGTTGCTTTCTTTTTAATAATGTTTGAAACACTTCTGGCCTTGGAGAAAAGCTTGAAAACATGACCTAGAAAAAGCTCCAGAAAGCAAAGGAAAAGACATTAACATATTAAAAAAAAAAAACAAAAAACCACAAAAAACCCCAAACCCTCATGATTTTTGGCATCTGACTCATTATTTTACATGCTTGGGATTAGACATTTTGAAAGTTAAAAAATCCTAAAAAAGATTTTCCTTTGCAAGAGATGTACTTGACGCCTGACAGATATATCACTGCTGCAAATGGCTGATATGTGGACCATAATTTGACAAAGTGAATGGGAGACAGATTGCAAGCTCCGTATTGAAAAGCTGCTGTTGAGAAACTTGTTATTCATGGACAGTGGATTAGTTTTCAGCCTGTTGTGGAGAGAGGTGGTAGAGATACAGCAATTCGAGATGAGCTGTTCTAGGCAGCCAGTGTGTGCAGGTGCATACGAGTGCATACAGGTACAGAAATGCTAATACAGAGCTGGAGATGTCAATACCAGAATGATTAGAATGTCTGATAATAAAAAGTAGAGAATTGGCTTTTTATGAATGTGAAATATTACTGACTACTGCCTTAGGAAGGGCTTGGGGTTCCTTGGAGTCTGTAGGAGTTTACAACTGTACCGTTTGCTTTGCGCAGCACTTCAAGTTATTTTCAGCACTTAATGATGCAGGCCCTGAGAGTTATAAAATTTTTGCTGCTACTTACAGAGATGATTTAATCATCAAGATAGTAAAACACCTGAGATTTGTGGCAGTTATCTGTACAGTTGGTAAAAATTAAAGAGCTATATATATATTAATCTGTTAAAACATTCTTTTGTTTTGTAGGGAACATGTTCTCTAGGGTTTTCAGAATAATACATTTGTGGAGACCAGAACTTTAATTGTAAATAATATTGTAGGTTTTGCCTTTATGGACTGAGAAAGCAAGGGCCTTTGCAGGACAATCAATGGTATATCAAACTTGGCCACTTTAGCTCGTGGAAGTGCATTTTCCAGAAAAAGAGAAAAAAGTTGAAACAGATTTAAAAGAATGAATCAATTTTTAGAAGCTCAAAAAGAAGGAACATTTGTTCAGAAGGGCACTGAGTTTTTAAAGCCATTCAACATTCAAGTGAATGTCTCCAAAATAGTCTTGAAAGAGGTTGCTATACCAGCATATGAGGAGTGTTATTGCCTTTCTCGTATAAATAGGAGCAAATGCCTTGAGGAACATGATCTTTATCTGCCAATACTAAAAAAGTTATTCTTTTAAATGCTGTCTGCTGCAGTTAGACTGCAGTGTAAATTCTCTCCATGCAACGGAGAACTCGTATGGCATTCCTTGCCAAACAGTGTTGTGGATGCAAGAGGTTTACACAGCAGACTGGAGACCTAAGAAGGTCATTAGATAGAAGAACCATAAATGGATCAGTAACTCCTCTGGGCTGAAAATAGCTGGAGGTAGAGGACATAGAAGTAGGTAATGGCAGTATTTGCCCTCAGTTTGGCCTGTCACGCCTAGAGCTGTCACTGGAGGCAGAGTACTGCTAGGACACAATCTTGATCTGAACCAGTCTGGCCATTGGCACATTCTCATTTGAGAATGCACAGTTTTTGCAGTGGTCAGGTGAACAGAATTCAGTGGAACACGTAACTGTGTCTGATATGACAGGTTATTTTCTTGTGTATCTTACTGTCTGACCCAGCTGGTCTGTCTAGTGTGTTAGGGGGCCATCAGCAGACATGACTAATGTTCTCAGCCAAAGAGAAATAAAGTATTTTGGTTTAAAAAACAATAGTCCAACATCTCTTTGTTTAAATCTCACACATATATACCCAGTTTTATTTGAGAGCGCTAGATATCTAATCATCTATTACAAAAAGCAGACTTCCTGGTCTTCCTAGAAAGAAGGAAATGTGAGACTGTGATGATGGCTTAGTATTTATTATAGTTAGGCTAGGCACCACAAGAATTTCTTCATGAGGCTGGCTCTTCTTTAAAGAAAAGTTTTCAGCTGCATATTTTTAAAAATAGTTGGATTGGAAAATCATTTTGCTTCTTGCTTTGTGTGCTGTACTTTGGTAGCCAGGAGGAACAGATAAGCTAAAAGGGAGCCAATGAGATTTTGCTAAGAAAATCCCTCCTGCTGAAATTTTTGATTTACTGAGTAACTCACAGGACTGTTTACCATTCATAGCAAAGGCCAATGCTCATCCATTTCTAGATAGTAGTTAATTAAATAATAATAGGACAAAGGGTCTGTCTCTTTTGTGTGGATGTCCTATTTCATGTTCTTAAACTGGATATGACACTTGGATCTGGGAAGATGCAAATGATAATATATCAAGATTGCAGAATATTTTAAACAATGGAATTAATCTGGTTGTTTCATCAGAATGAACTCAAATCCTTTAAGAAATTGATTCATTTTAAGTGTTGACATTCTGTGTGTGCATTTATAAGTGAGCATAAATCAATGTGGAAAAAAGAGATCTTCAATACAGTATAAAAACTTAATAGGTGTAATATATATTTCAGAGTATTTAAACAGTTTGTAAGGCTACCTGATAGGGTGTCAAACAAAGTGTTATCAAACGTGTAATGAAAGAGCTGACTATTTTATTATTTTAGCTATTGCTCCTGTCCTATTTAATTTGTTTGTGGTGAAAATGATGGGCCCCAAATTACCATACTTGTATGAAAATAAATTGTTCTCTATAAGGAAGTACAAATCACTTCTAAAAGTTAAAGAAAGCCTCTGATTTCCCTTTGCTACAAAGCATAGAGAAAACCTGAGTATTGCCATATCTTCTTAGTCCATAAAAAATGATACACAGATAATTTAACACTCGAGGAGGAATTGACACATGGGTTGAAGCCGAACTGTGTTTTGCATCTCAGAAAAGATTCTTACAACTCATCTGCCATTGCCCACAGTAGGAATTAAGCACAAAATATCTCAGAGAATCAAGAACTTAAATTACCATGAAAGAAATATGAAAATGTAGAATTCACCTGTCAGAACTCAGGACATCCCTCTGGATGTCCTGAGTTCCGACATTCACCTTGCATTTTTGCAGCTTTGATCCATTCCCATATGTCTCAAAGACACTGCCAGCTGGTTCCACTCAAATTACCAAATTAAATGTGGCCTTGTAGACATGGGGAAGGCAGGCCAGTCTCAAAAGAAAATATTTTATTGGGCTTTAGATTATTTCTCATGGTCAGAGAAATAAAAGGAAACATGAAATTTCTTTTATTCTCTTCCTGTATCTCTATCTTATCAAGGTTTTTATGTGGGCTATACTGTCCACATGGTATGAAGGAAGGAAGGCTCAAAAATACATCACAGTGTGATGTATGCTAGTTCTCAATTGCAAGATATACTCAAGTGCTAAGGTTGCCAGTTTTCCGCTCTTCCACTTACTTGTTAGATCAATCATGAAACATCCAAAAGTATAAGGAATCAGGAATTTTTGGTTTCATGCTGGTTTTTTTCTGAAATGTACTGGAGGACTGTACTTGGGTTTCAGAAATTTAGATTTTTTTAAAGGAAAGTTTAGTTTTCAACAATTTTATTTGGCAGTTTAAAAGGCATTTTGGTTTCTCCTTAAAAAATTGAGGATTTGTATAAGTTGTATAAATGTTATCTGGAGACTGCATCATATACAGATGTCTTGAGAACAAATCTGTATTCATAGTACCATTAAAAATACCCATCTGTATTTGCAGGTATTTTTCAGATGTACATATTAATATGTCAGCTGAATAGTCAGGAGAAAGAAATGACTTAACAGAGGACTAGTCACAAGCAGAGGAAGGGTCTGTATCACCAGTTTATCATCAACAGGGAATTCTCATCTGCAAGACGGATGCCAAGCAGGTGATTAATCAGTTTCCAATTCAAAACAGTGATGTCATCTTTGTCCTATTTGATAAACCTCCAAAAAGAGCTGAATTGCTCCTGCATGAGCTCCCCTGACATGAGGGGATCATTACAGGCTTACTTAAAACCTCTTCTTTTCTGTTTCAGATGTCTTTTGCTAGAGAAAATTTTCATTTTCATTTATATTCACAACATCTCTGTGAAGAAAGGAATGTTTCTTAAATCTCCAGACAAGGTAGGTGTTTCAACAGGAGGCTCCCACCCCAAAGCATTGGGGCAAAAAAGTAGTCTAAGTACATTCTCCTATGTGGGTTTAATTAGTAGCTTAATTCAAGCTCAGAATTATAGATGTTAATAGAGAGAGGAGTCCAAACTCTATTCTCTCTGAATACATATAAGTATAGTAAAGTTCACATTACAGTTTATCTATTATCTCATTATCTAATTTTTTAGCTAGAGAAAATAAAGTTACTTGCTTGAATTTATTTTTCTCCCTTTGGGATTTATGATTGCTATCACAAAAGTACCACACAAGGGGAACAGTTGGCATTTAAAGTGCAAAAGGTTGTGACTGATGTATAGTAAAAGTATGTTGGGGGTTTCCATTAGAGCTTCCTCTTGTACCAAATAAATCCCATTCCATTCACACTTGATAGGCTGAAACAGATATGCCATCTGCATGTCATCTGCAGTTAGTTTTTAAGGGGCATAATAATCTGTTGGGTCTGCTGACTTGAGAGCAAAATTTACTTCCTTGCTGAGATTTTGGCATTTTTCTGGTGGGTCTCTAGGAACTTCAGATCCCCTTTCTTATAACTATTATGGGTTTTTTTTCTCAATGGAGCTGTCACTCTTAAGTCTAATAAAAACTCTCTGTCTTCCTTTTCTGGGCTTTCGAGTTTGACAGTTTCATGTTATAACTTTGTTCCACAATAAAAATAAAAAAGCTCTAGGTGTTAAGGAAGTCCTTGGAAAACTCTAAGTGATAGAGTCAGCATTTACAGAACATATCACAACAGGTCTGACTGACCTTGGCAGCAATAGGAGATCACCATTTCTCATGGATGAGCTTTTCTTGAATGTCTGTCTTTTATGCTGTATAAGGCAGAAATACCTTTTCTGGGTCAAGGCTACTGCTTTCTGTTTCTCTTACTCTTTAACAGAGATTGTCTACTACTGTCAAGTATTATCTGTTTAAGGAATTTCTCTCAATCCCCTGTGTCTTGTTCTCTCGTATCTTAGGATAAATCTACATCACTGGTATTATTTTATAGTCTTACACTATTTTGTTGAGGATTATTTGTTTGAGGATTTTGAATGGTTTACTTTTATCACAGTCAGACTGCAAAGATTAATGTTTGTGGATGTCCTCCAAATCATCTCCCTTTACTCTGGCTACCAGAGTGTAATCAACACTGTTTTCTTGTTGGAATGGCCATTGTCCTTTTTTTTAGCAGTTGGCAGGAGTACCGCTTGAATGAATCATCTGTGTTAGCTGTTCATCTTTAAAAATGGACTCTTCAGTAGCATGTGTAAGTATAACAGAATTAAATATACATATTTAAATACACATATCAGATGCTATGAAACACATGGAGGGGAACTCCCAGGCCACATTGGAAATGATCAAGTTTCTAACAATTTGTTGAATGCATATAGATTTATAATAGCTGCATGGATATCAGTTGCCTGACTGCATAATACACTGATAATAATTAAATAAAAACAAATAATAATTTGAAATAAAAGAGAATTAAAAGAAACTCAGACTTGTTTACAGTTGTAGAATATAGGAAAAAAATACCCACCATCCTCCTAAGACACCCTCCCCTTCCTCACAGTGGAATTTCCCTGTTTTGAAGTTATCTTGAGAAGACAAAATTTGCAATTTGCCCAAGAGGTCAGCAGGCCCAAACTACTGTACCACAGTGTAGGAGATGGTTTCAAGGCTGACAGCCCCCTGGAAGAAGGATCTGCAAGCATCTTTCTTTTGAATAAAGTGTGACCTCCACTGGTCGTTGTTGTATTCAGGAAAAGGCAAAAAAGTCCATCATGGAAGAAGGCCCCAAGGCATTTTGTGGCGCAAAGCCTTGCAGTGTCAACTGCAAGGTTCCTATTTAGTTCACTGGAGAAATATGTAATAGGTATTTACATATGTTTGAGTGGAACTGCATAGGGGGCAGGAAGAGAGCTGAAGCATGTGCTTGCACTTGCTGAGAGTCTCTCGTGAGTATGATTTGTTAGGTGTGTGTTGAAAAACAAAAGTAAGAATATCTGATTGCCAAGACTAATACATACATACTTTTGCTTAATTTTTCTCACATCTGTGTTTCTGTAATCACTTCAAAAAATGAAACCATAAAAAAAACCCCAAACAAACAATAAAACCTCCCAGACTGTCCAGGGCAGTATTCAACCCACAAAGAGAATGCAAACTGATATAACCTTAAAATAGAAAGTACCTTTAAGGAGAAATGTAACATAAAGAAGAAGTTTAAGGAACCTGAGCACAAGTCATTTTTGCTACAATACAAAGCCACACTGATGAGAGTAAAGGGTAGGAAGACACAAAATTTCTGAATTTCCATGTCTTTGTGGGTTTAAGTCAGACCCTTAACCTTATTTGAATATAGTATTTTTTTAGTTGAATACATTTAATACAGAATGTATAAAGAAGATTTAATAACTGTCTCTTAGCTGTGGTTTATCTCTACCTCAGAGAAAGCTAAAATGAGTTTCTAGTGAAATGGCTGAAAGATCATGCAGAGTAAGTCTTCTATCAAATTGTTTCCAGTCTTGCTGATTTGTAAAAGATTTTTTAGAAAGATTCTGGCTTTCTGTATAGAATGTTAAAGTTTGATTCTGTGCCCAAAATTTATAAAGCAAACCACAAATAACCAGTGAAAGTCTAGCTTGCCATGTTCTGTTTCTTGAAACTCCTGAGATTACTTTGCTAGCACATGGAATTTGTGCTAGTATTTAACCCAAGTTTTACTCTCAAAAAGAAAATTATATTATAGTGTATTATATATTTCTGGCTGTAATAGCAATTAAATATCTTGGAAGAAACTAATCAAATCCCCAGGCTTCTCTGTCTTTTTTGTTTTTCTCTTTCCGAAGTGCATCACAGATAAAGGACTAACTTTGTGAACATACTCCTGCAGTAGAAAGGACAAAAATGAACAATTCTTATGTAATTAGTCACCCGACACAAGTGTTCCAGGATAAGATCTTCTGAAGCATCATAGCAGAAATATAAATGGAATACTTAGAGTTGCTGTTGTCAGCTGTTAAAAATGGAAGTATTTCTGCGGCATTTCAGGTTCTCTGGATAGTTGTGCATCAAACTAAGGTATTCTTGTGGCATTGAAATGCACAAGGGTAATTAACTGCTTTCCTCCTGCCCAAGAAGCCAAACAGCCCACTGGCACAATTTAAGGCAACAAAATCAGGCTGGACCAGGCTTGTGTTTGCCCTACTTCCCTAGATTTTTTGCCTGTCTTAGGTGGTATAAAGGCATTTCTTACATTTGAATGTGCTGCAGTGGCTATTCAAATTGTTAATAGATGCTGTTTCCTAACATTCCAGCTCAAACATTGGAGTGCAGTAAACTTGAGCTGACTGGGCATCAAAAGGCATAAACCAGCAATGTTAATACAATTGGTCTCATGAGGTCACTACTGCTGAAAACTGGGGCTACAGCCCATGGGTATTATTGTGTGTCTTCCACCAGCTTCTCAAAGTGCTCTCCATGCACATCTAAAAAGACCAGACAATTTCTCCCTTAACCTGTTGGAAATAAATTTGTTGAGGTGCACATGTTTTCAAACACAGCTTAAGGGATATACTCCCATAATTACTAGCACTGCTTGTAAGTCAGGAGTTATGCAGGCACAGCATCCAGGTGTAGGGTGTTATTACTGGTTCTGCTTTGGAAACATATTCAAGTGTGCCTCTCTGCCATCTGGCATTTCTGATTCAGGAGAGTATCTGTATTATCTTATCTTCCTTGAACACTAAAATCAAGGGTCAAGGTCTGCTTTTTTCTTTTGTACAGTTTGGTTCATTTGGGAGTTGTTCCTAACATAACAAAGCTGTGGTTTTGCAGTAGGCTTCAGCAAAATTAAAATCTGTGCTGCTGCTGAAGATGGTGGTACAGCTCTCTCCCTTCCTGCTCCAGCTGCATATTCTGCTGTCTCCCTAGGGAGAATGAGCATACTTCTGGCTTCAAGGTCAGCTGTGTCAGGAACCATCTGAAAATTAGTGTGTGTCTCAGATCTTAGGTGGATCAGTTTGTATTTTTGATCTGGCTGATTCTGAGGCAGCATGAGAACTGATGTTGAAATGAGAGGAGTATTTACCTAGGTCTGAGGAGAGGAGGGGGAGGGAGGTGGTGAGTGGGCCTGCCTCTTGGCACACTCCATACTTAGGGTAGCTTAAGCCAATAATGAAACAGCACCTAAGAGTCTGCTTGCTAAACTCAGAGGTGAAATCTGCTTCTGGTATTAGGGAAGATCAAACAATGGAAAATTCCAATGCTTTTTTTTTTTTTTTTTTTTTTTTTAACTTTTTGTGTAGTGTAATTTCCAGAGAGCTTGAAGCAGGGCCATCATGCAGGAAAAATAAATAGTAGATATTGAGTGGAACAATAGTAAGAGCTAGACACGTCACATAGACCCAGTTTTCCAATTTTTTTTCCATATAACTCCACTAGTTTTCCCTAAAATGTTTCTTGGTGGGGAGAATGTTGAAAATACTCTGAAACACAACAAAAATTATCAAAAAGGTACACACAATTCATAAGCTTCAACTGGGATGAAACCTTATTGAAATAATTTTTTTTCTAACCTGTTTTTTTTTAAGCAATCCAATCTTTCTTCCTGCAGTTCCTACCTAGACAGGCCTATGAAACCTGTGGTACTGGAGAGGAAGTGATGCCTCAAAGTTACTCAACATGTGAGTTGGGAAGGGAGCAGGAGGACTGTGAGGGGAAGGGAGGGGGAGTGGGCGAAACATGGATGGGTGGATCTGAGATTATGCTACAGCTGAGATTGAAATAAAATTTCACCTTAAAATGGGGTGGCTGCTGCTTCTATGAAAGTCTTGGGGATAAGTCATCTGCCACTTGATAAATTGGCAGGGTTTCTTTCCAGGTTCTCTTTTCCATTCTCCTTTATGCTTTGTACGTGTATACATGTGTGTGAGGTATGTGTCTGTAATTTTCAAGAGATCTGGCCCTTTCTTTCTCCTTGGCTAACTTCTGAAATAGAGCTGTCAGGATGATTCCAGCATTTGGAGCCATATTCTTCCTGACAGAATATAACTCTTTTTCACAGTTTTCCTTTTTTATGGCCTGAAGTCAATGGGAATATTCAATGCAACCTAAGGTCAGGTTCCTGAATTTTAACACAATTTCCCATGAGAACTAGAAGAACAAAAATTCCTTTAAGACAGGGAAGAAAAAGGGGAACGGTAATGTCAGGACAAAACACTTGTTATGTGGCTTTTAAAAAGCAGCCTGAAGAGATTTCAGATCTAGGGGGAGGTGAGCTTCATTTAATCTGTCCAGGAATTTAACAGCAGTCACAGAGTTATCAGTCACTTGTACAAAAGGTTGAACTCTCATAGCAACTGGCTGTGCTAGCAGTCTTGAATTTCAGTAGGCCAGCTGCAAGAAGATACATCAAGTTAAGTAATTTCACAAATTTATTGAAATATAGCATATGCAGTCATATAAAACTGTATTATGTGGCAGGATTTTAAGCAATGCCTTAGCAATATGGCTGTATGTATAGCCGTGGGCTAGATAGAAATACAACCACTCTTTTCTAGAACATAGAAAAAGGGTTGGTTATGAGCTGAACAGGTTTGACTGATTCATTTATATCTGATCAATGATATTATTTGATGCCTTGGAAGGCAGAGGTTGTGAACATTCAGTCAACAAAAAATTTTGTAATACTGAAAAGAAATGGTGATGTTAATTTATTTTCTGCAAAGGAAGAGGTTTCATGCCTGTGCCCACCTCCACAGAGTGGAAATTCACAGAGACCTACTTTTTATCTAGGCAGAGTTTCTCATATATCAGTGGAAATTTTAGATCTCTCTAATATCAGTTGTACTTTGAAAAATCTAAATTTTCTTGTTTTACATATTTCTGATGTCAAGTCTTACATTTTGCATTAGTGAAATAGGATGAGAATGAAGGTGTTGTTATTTAGAAACTCTTTGAAGATGTAAGGTGCTGTATATATATATAAATCATCACTTTCATATGAGTTTGGATGTGCTAAAAATGCAGTACATTTCATTGGTGATAAAGTATCATGATCAATGTAGAATCTGAATATTAAAGTTAGAGGAGAGTATTTTATTTTTACAATGTCCCTGTATATGTTCATTAAGAAAGACGAAATATGCTTTATTAATGTAGTACTTCAAGCTGGTTTTGCTTTCCCAGCTGTCAACCTTGTTGCCATATTTGAGAACAACTAAAAAGTGAGACATTTTTCTGTTGGAGGCACTTGCCTTCCAGTAATAACCCTGTCTTGTCAATGGGTTTAAAAAAAGGTTTTAAATTAAAACATTGGCTAAAATTATGTCTTATGATATCTTTTGATGTAGAATTGCAGAGAGTAAGATAAACTCCGCAGAGTAAAACATGCTGTAGGTAAGAGAAGTGGAAGCAGTCTGGCCTGTGGCAAGATGAACTACAAAAAATCCAGTTTTATAAATGATGAACAGTCCAATTACATTTAAGTTTTTTATGGAAAATCTATTCTACAGAATATTTAGTCTTAAATGTGCCTCTGTTGGTTTTGTGCTTTCTCTTAATTTTTTTAGTCTTTCCATGACAGTTATTTCTAGTCTGTTTTCAGTCTGCTTCATGTTCCCTTGTCTTACCTCTCTATCCCTTTCCCCCTCCTCCACATCCTTTCTCTCTTTCTCATGTAATCTCAGAGCTGTTAGAAAAAATGCTGCTTTCTTTTCTTCGTAATGTTCTTCAGTTTTATTTAGCAATTTTCTATTTCACTTCTTTCTTGTTATACTTTTTCCATTTAATATTTTGGGAGAAAAATCACTCTATTTTAAGTTGAGCCAAATACACCAAATACACATTTTGGCCCATGTTAGGTTTTTTTTAAATATAAAGTTTATTTGCAGTTTCCTGTTCTCTCCATTTGACTGCTATTAAAGGAGGAGGAGGAGGGGGAAAAAGATCTTAACTTTTGCCATCAGCAGAAGGTGTACCTTTACAAATGACTCTGTTTCTCATCCCTCGTCTGTTTTGTAGTAGCATGGAAGCTTTGCAGGATTGTTTACACAGCCTGGGTCTCACAATAACATAACTTGTTTGTAGGATGGCATTGGTCTAGAGCTAAAATGATTACAGTATGTTTTAGGGTGCGATGCACTCTGAATGAGTTCTAAGGAGGGAAATAAGTTGAATTATGTACTACAAAAAATTGTTAGGACAGTGTAGTGTTGTGTGGGCAGCTGTGGGTTATAAAAGCTGGTTTGGAGGTGGAATGCAAGTGATTTTAAGTAGAGTCCATGATTTTTGAAATCAGAGAAGCTTTTGTCTAAAGAGCACCTTCTATTAGTAGCTACTGTATTTTCAGAGTAAATGAAGACCGAAGGAAACAGGATGATTAATTTTACTACTGATTTCTGTTTATTGCTACAGAAAGCATCTCTTTGCATTTAATCCATGACTGTTCTGTCCTAGCTGATACTTTTTTAGAGTTCATATAAAAAGGCTATGTAAAAGTGGACAAAAATGATGTCACCACTTATGATACAAGAAAGCTGGCAAATAACTACATGCCACAGCATTTAGGCACCGTGGTGATAGGTGCCTTAGAGATACATGCAAGAGTGACAAACAGAATGAGTCAACGTATTGCCCAATTTGCATAAAATTTTTCATAAAATGACTTGCAGTGTTTGAGAACGAAAATAAATATTTGGTGTTTGGGTTGCTATGGTGTTGTGGTAGTCAAAAAAGCAAAACTATGAACAAACAGTCTATGCTACATTATGAGTTTACTAAGCAGACAGTCTTCTAAGTAACAAAGTGAATATGAAAAAAGGCTTTAATTATGTAGAGGTTAGTTGTGATAACAGCTAGTATAATGACAGCTTTTTCTGTCCTCTTTACTTAGGAAGATCTTAAACACTGATTTCAGGAAACTCTGAAGAGGGTTGTGCAGCAAGTGCTGTGAATTTCTGCATTTACTCCTTACTTTGATTTACTTCTTTGGACTTTGTGATAGAAACAGCAGGTTTTGTCAGCCTCTGAGAGCATTTCCTGCTTTTCCTTTCGGTTGGGATGAACTGAACTGAACTCATGTTTTACTGTGCTTCTTTTTGATTCAGAAGCATTTTTAAAAGATTTTTCAATCCAAGGGGGATGAGTGCTCTCTTTTGCATGCTCTTGTACACTAACATCTGGTTTCAGCAGACCTCTTAAACACATGCCTAAGTGCATCCTTAAATATTTGGTTGGTCATATGCCTAAAGGAGTACAGTAGGCACATCAAAGAGCAGGATATTCTTAAGTGCTTTTTTGAATAGAGACCTAAATGGGAATGAAAAGACAATTATGTACTTTTAATTGCGTGCATTAATTAGCCAAGTATATGTTTCATTTACTAACATTATCTTTTGTAGTTATATAACTTTAAAGATTACAGAAAAATACTTAATCCAAATTTTGTTCAATAGATGTGTCTTAATAAGTATACTCACCCTCAGTATAATTTAGCTGCAAAGGTGTTGATAAAGAATAAGTGGTTGCTTCCATTCAGCACACATTTTTCTAGTAAATGAACTTGCAATACTGAGAAAAGTGTTTAAGGGGAATAAAGAAAAAAGAAAATTGAGAAATTCATGGTAACTTTTTGGAAGGTGCATCAAAGTTTAAGAATTTTGTGCCTTTGCTGCAGTGTAATTATTTTTCAATTGTTGCTTCTGACTAAGCAGGCAATAACCTAGTTTTTCTGTTAGGCATGAATGAATGAGCAAATTTAAGAATTAAGCACCCAAACAAAATAAACATGTAATTTTGTAGTTTATGAAACATGGCTCTGATAATGCAGCTCAAGAAAGCCATGCTCTTTTCTAATGAGTGAATGGCTTGAAACGTGTTCTGTATCAGTCTGAAAAAAGTAGGTTACTTTACCTAATTTGCAATCTTTTTTGCTAGGGGCAAGGGTAAGAAATTTAGGGATGAGTTAACATACCCGGTCCTCTTATGGAACTCTTGTAAGCTTCCATAAGAGGGGAGAAGAAAATCCTGAGCAGAAACGATAGCAAAATTAGACATCAGTATTACACTAGAGTTACTCAAATTTAGGCTCAATAGAATAGTCACCTGAAATATATTTTTTTAACTCTGCTTAACTTTTTCTGAAAACTCTCTCAAGAATGGTATATTTTACCAATATTTTTCCTTGCAGATAACTTTAAATAAAAGGAAACTATTCCCCAAATGCATACTTGTGTAAGCATTTGGAATGCAGTAAGTGTGTTTTCATTATGACTGAACAATTTCAGCTGTGAGCAACTATACAGCAAAAAGCAGAAAAAAAAAAGCATCTTTGGAGGTAAATTAAATTGCAGTACCCAAAGAATTGGGATCTGCCTTTTACAGTTTAGACATGAGAAAACTAAAATAAAAATAAAGGTTCAAACTAGATTCTCCACTGCTTTCAAATGCCTTCATAAAAATGAAATTGAAATGGAGTATAGGGAATGACAGAACTTAAAGATATTTTTCCCTGCATTTTCAACATGTACTCATCAATGTGTACTCTGCAAAGATTCTGTCTAAACTCAAAAAGCCTTTCAAAATGAAATTCAGCAAAAAACAATTGTTTGTCTAAGTAGAAATGATCTTATCCAGGACAGTCATTTGGATAGTGTATGGCAGTGTATTTGTGTACATCTATATCTGTGAAGACAATTTAGAGAAGAGGTAGGTAAAAGACAATCCTGATAATATTATTTGTAAAGTATCTCTCCCCTGAATGATGTTTCACCGTCTAAAAGACTAATTAGATTGCATGATTGAATGACTCTCCAGAGTTTTGCATCTCAGCAATAAAATCCCCACAGAGTCATTTATCATGTCAAAGGGTAAGTGGTATTTTTTGGGGTATTCATCCAGATAGACAAAAAACAACCACTGCAGTTTGGAAATTTGTAGATACATAGACATGCCCCGTGAATGAGTGACCTGCAAGATTACAAACTGGATGTTCTTTGAATGGAAACATGAAAGGCATTTCTGTGCATAAATGCTAGATGTCTCTTTTAAAGTTCAATATACTTTTAGTTACAGCCAGCCCTCAAACACTTCTGGATGCTTTCAAATGCAGTATCACAATGGCAGTCAAAAAATATGGAGTGAGTCCACAAAGGTATAAGGAAGTGGATTTTGCACTTTTGATTTTTTTTTTTTTTTTTTTTTTTTTTTATGGTTTGGCTCTATTAGCGCTAACCAATCTGTGTTGCAGGCAGGCCAACATGTCACTGCTAGTGTCATAGTTATGGTTATAGACATTTACCCTTCATTGATTTCAATGGGACTATATGAATTTGGCTCTATTAGCGCTAACCAATCTGTGTTGCAGGCAGGCCAACATGTCACTGCTAGTGTCATAGTTATGGTCAGCAGTCTTCTTGGCTGAAGTCTGATAAATATATCTTTGGAGGATCATATTTTTTCTAAATGGTATGATTTTTTCAGTGAGGACTTTGGTCTTGAGTCTGCAAAAATCAACACTTTTGATTGACTTTAAAAATACAAACAGTGCAGTCCTTTGGGAAAGACCCTTAATTTCCAGAACCGTGCCAAGCTGGACTCAACAGACAGACTTTTATGCTTTGTTCTTTGAGTGCTTATCTTGCCTAATTTCAAAATACCCCAGATCAGCTGTAGGATAAGGCCAGGAGCATTTTCATCCTGAGTTATCAATGTCTGCAGTACAGAGACATGTCTTTTTTGGATAGTGCCAGGAGAAATGCAAATGCATTAACCATGGATTAACCATGCAGAGCAGCATAGTCTTTTATATTCACACTCTATTGGAATTCTCAAAATAAGCATTCTTTTCCCCAACTAACCTATATAACTTAACTGGTAGCTGTTAGTGGTCTATCAATTATATGTGTGTAAATTTTGCCCTCCAGTATTCCCACTTCAGAAAGTTTCCCAGCTGATGGTTTCCTGAGTTTGCAGGGATAAGGGACTGCTAAGGGCTTAGTAACTATGGCTTTCTCTTACAGAAAAGGAGACTTAGTTGTCTTTTGGGTATGAGACATTTAATTTTGAAAAGTTTACTGTTCTATTTTTTTAATCAATGATGGATCCTGGATGGGTCTATCCTGCTGCAGGCTGTAATCCATGTCACTCACCTTGCTACCATCTTACTTTCTCCATTTCTCCTAAGGAAATTTTTTGGCAGGACAAGAGCTGGAAAATACTTCTGCACCTGGCTGTCTTTGGGAGGAAAGACTGTGCTAAGTGTGAGGTGTGAGGAAAGACTCATTCCTCTTTGGATTATGAAAACAGTGCTTATAATAAAACTTTATGTTGTGACTCTTCAGTGGATGGAGCTCTGTTCTCCTACGCATGCTAAATGCAACATAACTGTGTAGATTAATAGTCCTTTCCCTTTGGTATTTCCAGTTTCTCCTGAGTGCACTGACTTTCCTAGGTAATTTCTGTTGTGTGCCATACCTAGGTCTCCCCAGGACTTGTTAAAAATTTTGGTAGCTAAGCTGGATAGCTGGATGCCAGAAATTTTATTAAGTGGTAAATTGTCCTGTCCCGTCTCCTCCCCTCTTCCTCATACCCCACCCCCCCCCCCCCCCCCCACTAGAAAAAGGAATGTTTTTATATTCTAAAAGTTGTTATTATACAGTGCATTACTGGAGTAGGGAAAGACTGAAATTGCTACTTATGCTCATTCTTCATTATGTGGGTGGACTTTGGTAATGCAAAATCATTCAAAAATATTGCTACCAAGAACTTGGCAATAGATAATCCTGCAGGCAGAGAAACATCTTAATCTATTTCTCCTTCAGAATTTAAAAGCTTTCCTTATATTCAGTTGGGATTCCCTCCTTTTTGGTTTTTTTTTTTTTTTCTGGGTTTGTCTTTAATTTGTTATAAAGTACAGATCACAAGAGAGGAGCTAGGAGGTGGAGCAAAAAACATTGCTCAGAGTGATAGGGAAAAGATCTTCCATTTTTTGAAGATGCATCCAAAAGAAATTATATTTAGTCTGTAAGGTCTGATGCATCTCACCTAGTTTCAGGTGCCCCTGGTAGAGGGAAAAAAGGGGGTTACCCTGAATTTTTCTAATTGGATATGGAAACTGGTGGTCAACTCCAAATTGCTCACCCCACCTCACATTTTCTTGGTCCTTCACCACTGATTGTAAGGCAGAACAAATTAGCTTGCCACTTAGAAAATAGGTATTTTATTAAGGTTAAAACTCTGGCCTTAAAAATCATATTTCCTATGATATTTTAATGCTAAAGAATGGAAAGAAAAAAGACTGATGGGGATTTTTGGAAGACATTTACCCTTCATTGATTTCAATGGGACTATATGAATACTTTGGAATTTAATGATGTTCCTGAGTACCTTGAGAAACTATGTCTGCAAACCTGAGTTTCACTTAAAAGAAATAAAATTAAATAAATTAAAAGTTACATCATACAAGAAAATCAAAATTTGATGTTTTAGACAGGTCAGCTGTTTTCAAAATACTAAACTTTTGTCCACTCATTTCCTAGTAATTGGATCTTCAGTTTGTTTAGGATGGTCTGGATGCATCATAAGATTCTATGAAGAAAAAGATTTTTTTATAAAAATAAATAAATTCAGTCAAGATTTGTTGGTAGTAGGAAAAGTTAAAAATGTAACTTAATTTTTGCTCACCTGCTTATATCTTTTTTTCAAACATGAGAGATTAGGATTTTGCTTTAATAAAGTGTGCCTGCTGTGATGTTGCTGCTATTTCTAAATGGGATGTCTCATTGCTCGTGATATGAAGCTCCACAGTTCCATTTTATTGGGCAAGCAAGGCAATCCTTCGTTAACTCAGAGCTCCACTGACTTCAAGAGGGTGTAATGCCAAGGTGTGAAGTCTTCCATGTTGAACCTTGCATGAAAAATTTAGTAGGGTTGAGCCTGAACTTGGTTGTATTTGTATTTCTTGCAGGTGAAATATGCTGTCTAGTGATAACAGCATCAGTAATCTTTTAGTAGGGTATTGCAGAAAGTGAACAGCACTATGTTTATGACAAACAGGAAATTGTATACTGTTAGAGTTATTAATTAGTATAGAAGGACATGTACATAAAAAACTTATGAACTAAAATGGAGAGTGTGTTCTGATATAGTGAATTTTTGCTGGTTATGTTACTAACACTTGTATTATTATGCAAATAAGCAAATATTTGTAGAAATCCTGTATTTATGACTTAGCATTATTAGATAATTTCAGAAGGAGTAGCTGGCCCCTCCTTTCTTATAAAAACACTTGTGTAGTCATTGGAGTGATCAATTTTTTAAAGGATTTTGAATATAATTAATAAATAATATAAATATACATAAAATAAATATAAATAATAACAGAGAAAATAATGTAATATTTTTTAAGGATCATGTATTTATTGCTACTCTAGTTTTTCACCTATGTCATTTTTAGCAGCCGTATGGAGCAATTTCAGGATCTGTTTCAGCAGAATATTTCAACAACAACAAATCTGTTGCAAAAGTAACTACTTGAAAAAGTTCTTGTGCCTTATAAAGTGCTACTTATGAATGCAGTAAGTGACATAAATATGCAAATAAATCTGACTTGATCTAAATCACCCTAAATCTAGGTGAAATACCCATCTGTAAAATACATCAGAAATAAACTCTGGGTGCATCATGAAGGTGAAGTTAAGTAAGTTCTGTGGTGAGGTCTTTGATTAAACTTTATTTTGTTAATTATAAAAGGTGAAAATTAAATAAATGCTAGCTTCTGCAATGAATAAAATAATTTAATTCCAAATACAATGACCATAAATTTTACAGACCTAATTAATGTCGTCTTTCTATATTCAGGCATGATCATTAAATTTTTAACTAGCTTACTACTGAATTAATTAATTCCAGAATTATCATTACTGACGTGTTATTTGGCTAAAACAGGCATCCGTCTATACCTTAAAAGTATTTTTGATACATTTACAAAGACCAGTAACTTTATATATTTCTTCCTACTACTGTGATAAAGTGTTGATAAATTTAAGTAGCGTGTGTTTGCTAAGCATTTTTTGGTTTTCTTTTTTCAGAATAAAAGAAAAAATCTCTATTGAATGTGCAATGGAAGCAAATGTTTTTCCAGTTCAGCAGTTTCTGCTGAATTGTAAACAATCAGGTTGTTTCAAAAGGAGAGTAGCATGGTCCGTAACTCCGACAGCTAGTAGTAGTTTAGTTTACTGCTTCTACCACCTGCCTTCTGACTTAATATTGGAAGCAAGAAGCATGCAATTAAGTATGAGGAAATGAAAATAAATGACACTGTTCATTGCACATTACAAAGTGCCTGGCAGAAAGAATGCAGCTTGCCTGGACCTGATGACCCCAGGGGAAAACAGGTCTCGTGCCTGGGAAAGCGCCAGTGAATCAGACACTGACCCTGGCTTTATCCACTATCAAATGCATTGGGTTCCTTTTTAGCAATTTGAAATTTATTTTTTTTTTAATTATAATTGAGTTCTGAAAATCAGGGAGATATAAAATGAAACATATACTGAGTGTGTGGTAGAAGCTACAGGGCATCAAACATACAAGAATATTTCCTTTATCATTTCTTGAGGAAAGTTATTTGGATTACATCCTGAATTGGACTAATTTGAACTCGTTATTAAATTCTAAGGCTTCTAGAGCTGAAGAGGTTTTTGAAAGATTACTTCCATCTATGCAGCAATATTGCATTCAATGCAATATTACTGGGCATACAACTCAAAATCTCCCCTCATTCCTGAATCTGAGTGCTTAAAACCTGTTTCATTTTAAAAGGCCTGTTCTGTGACTGCTATACCCTTTTCCTATATATCTGGCTTTTACAGTGGTTAGAACACAAAGTAAGAATCGTATTTAAGTCATTTGTCCTAAATTGTCTATGCATCTTTACAGAGGTAAGTAAATGCTATGCTGATATTACAGAGTAGGAAGAAACTGCACCATAGAGAAATCTGATGGCTTGCTCGGAACACGTAACATATCAAAGAGTAGTTGAAAGTGAAATAACCAGTTGTACAAGAAAATAAAGGTTTTTGCATAAATCATATTATTTTGCTACAGAAGTCAAATTTGTCATTTTTTAGATGAATGTAGGTGCATTACAAATGAATTAACACATTACAGATTATTGTAATGCATTAATTCAGCACTACTGTCTGATTTAGATAGCTATATATAAACAGTGGGGAAACTTTCATAATGAAAGTAGAAGCAAGTAGATATTTTCATGTGTTCATGATCTGGTAAAAAACTATAACTCAGATAAGATATGCCAAAATTTGTAGACTTTTCAGTGAAGCTAAATAGCCAGAGAGTCTTATAGAACAGATAATTTCAGGTAGAAATGGTGCCAAGACTTGGTGGTTATTAATGATTTCATCTTGAAGAAAGGAGCATCTTGGTAGCTTGATAGGTATTGTTTTGAGTATAATTTTTTCACCCCATAACCCAAAGTAAAACTCAAGGGTGCAAACTCAGAATTGAAACCTTTTAGGGAGTCACAGACCCTCCATTCCAAAACCACCAACTTTCACATTTCTGTCTGTATGCAAGTACAATGATCTTCTTTTTCTTTAATATTATAGGCACACTCTGTAGAAGGATTTTTTCATATTTCAACCAAATTTTAGGTAAGTTCCTCACATTCTGTGAAAGGTAGTCTTCTTTACTGCACTTCTTCACAGGGCTTTTTTAGCCCCCAGTAGGGAAAAAAAAGGTATTTGGATGTCAGTCCCTGCTAGTTAAAAATCATGTCTTTCAGAGATGTTTTCTATCCCTAGTCCTGCACAACATGAAATATGGTTGACAGCTATATTACCACACTGCAGATTGCAAAGCAATTCACATTCACACTTCTAAGTGCCTCTCCTTTCAAGACTTATGGATGTATGCCAAATTACTTGCATTGTGGTATATGGCCTTCTATATGTACTTTATAGAATAGGTCTCTGGTTTCCATTAAAATCAATGAAGTAGAGACCAAAAGAGCTTTTCTGAAGTGTTTACTAGATGTCAGACAAGGTTAATAATAAAATAGTTCATTTATAATATGCATCTTCAATATATTTCAGTGTTTATCTTTAAAAAGATATTTTCTGAATTTAGGATGGAAATTCCTCAGCTAAATTAAAATGTTGAGTAGTGTTAAGTTCAGCTGTCATTGTTTGCCCCCCATTAGTGTCTCTGTAAAAAATGAATATATGATTTCATACCCTATTTAGGGAAGTGCTTCCAAATACTTAATGGACCAGTAGCCATTTAAGGACTCTGAGATCTTGTGCTAACAAAATCATCATGGTTATCTCAAATGAAATGGGAAAAACACAAGATGCCCTCCAATGCCATTTCTTCTAGACAAATTAGTGACTATGCCATGTCATAAAACCTCGTTCTTGTTCACTATTTCATTACAGCAGTTCTTTGTCAGACAAGTTAAGTTGATGATCAGCAATGATAGTATAATAATATGATTAATTTATTAATAATTATTAAAATGTTAGTGTGATTCTTTTTAGGCATATTACTATGGTAAATGATGCAAAATGGTGGGGTTTAAAAATAAAAACCTGTGACAAACATTATGGTGGCAAACTGAATTTTGGGGGAGAGGAGAAAAGAGTGAGATGCTCTAAAGTTATCTGAGTGAAATATGGACTCAAGTGAATTTAGTCAGTGTGATGAAAATTGACTTAAAGTGGGAGGAAAGACATAAAAATGAGTGTATGATGGTGGAGGGTACATTTCACCTTTCTATTTTTTTTTCAATTATATTATTAAAGTTTCCCTTAGGACCACAATACCTAGAAGAAAGCAGCAATACAATTTTAAAATTGTCTTGAGATTTAGAGTGGGAAAAAAAGAAATACATGGAAGCAATTATCACTGGCTTTTGTCAGTAATCCTAAATGCACGAGGTTTTTGTTCTTGTTAAAGGATACGTTTTACCACAGTGGGGTAGGTATAAGTTGGGCTAGTGACTTGTTTTTCCAAATAACATTGTATTTTTGTAGCCCAGGGTTCCACTAAGTTATGTTCTCCAAAGGATAAATGAATTATATGCAGTGTTTTTCACTTGAACTTTACTATTTGTGAAAATTGTTGGTCTGTACTTCAAAGACGTTCTGTAAAATCATCTACTGCAGCTAGGAAACGTCAGCATGTCCATTTACCAAAATAACTTGAAAGAAAATATAGTGAGCAGGGACCTAAATGTACTGGAGCACTTGTACTAGGTAATTCTCAACAAGTAAATTTGAAAGTGAAGAAAACTGATGCCGTTTAGAAAATACTGGTCTAGTTAGTAAGACGGAAAGTTTGCTAGCTAATTTCAAAATACAGAAAAGAAATTTCTGGATATTAAATTTAGTTTTTGAGAATTCCTGTACTGGAACACACTTCCCCTTTGTCTCTGAAAATAACCCAAGGAGGGTAGCAGTAGATTCCAGCAAACAGTGTGAGTACCAGCACGGTCTTTCATTTGATATGCTCACGTATGCTCAGCAGTTACTTCTTGTAGCCCTAACCTCCATAAGCCTCATCTAATCTCTTGCAACATCTATCAAGTGTGTCACAGCAAGAAAGTTTGTCCACTGAAGTGGTGGAATGGAAAAACAGAATCTCACAAGTGAGAAATATTTATGCTTCCTTCACCAAGCTGTAAAGAGTCAACCACGGTTACATAAGCCTTTGCTGCAGGGTTTCAGCAGCTCTAAACATCCTCAACTAAAGTGACAAAAATCAACAAAAGTACCCAAAAAGAAGGTGTAAACAGCATGAAAACAAATGAAGACAGAAAAATTAAACTTACAAAAAAAGTTGCAGCCATCCTTTATGTTAAAATAGCTAAAATTTAAAAAATAGATTAGAGGTGTTCTTAGTTCTTTGCTCAGGCTTTCTCTAACATTTCAACCAGATGCTGGAGATGAGGAAAATGTGGACAAATGAGATGTCTGAAGTGGTTTAGAATGAGCATTAATGCAAGATGTATTTTTGAGTCTATAGGAAGTTTCTTGGTAATAGCAGTGAACAGAGAAAAATTAATTTCCTCTCAAAACTACTGATGCTAAAGTTGAATTCTGCACAGATTGCTAGAGAAACAACTTTTCTAGAAAATAGAGGAATATTATGGCACAACAGTGACTGCCACCTGCTGCAGTCCTGAGATAAAATGTGTATTCCAGGATATTATTTCCCAGCTGTTATTAGCTCATTGGTGGTTTCTGTAAATGTGCTCCAAGAGAACTGGTCTGGAGACAGCTAACCAGATTTTCAGTCCTGACAAAAAAAGACATTATGAGGGTGAGGAAAACATCAAATTCTTGCTTCAAGTCCCTGGTCTCCTGTGCAAGGACCTCCTGCCAAAATATTTTCAACTACCTCTTTAATTTGTCTATTTTTGTCCTTTAGCCCGAAAGACAACAGCAAGTCCAGAATTATGGTACAATAAAATCCAGTGTTTCTTAAAAAATACTGAGAGCAAGCTTATATACTTATCCAATAGAAACATTGGAGACAGCTCTCTGCATGTTTGGTTTAGCTTGAAAGCATAGACCAAAGTCATGGCTGCTGGTCCAGAGCTGCAAAATATAGCAAAGCCAGCATTCAAACATGGCTGGTAGAAGCCGAGGATGTTCATATTTCTTCACAGTGGACACGTAAGTGTGGTCTAGTATGATGTCAAGACTACCACAGAACATATCTTGCCTTTTTGGCTCAGAATTTTATGGAAAATTAAGAATTTGCTATTGGCAAATGCATATAAAACAGTGTTAAAAAATAATGGGAGGTAGTAAGTTTTTACAGTGGAAAGGAAAAATCTCTTGAGAAGACAAAAAATATGATCTATTAGCATAATAATGTCATCAAAGATCAAGTGTTATAGTATTTTATATTTTTACACTGCTGTTCCATTGGCATGCAACAATAGCAGGTTAATATATCAAATGTATACATAAAGTCTTCCCACTGTGCATAACTGTTCCATATATTACTGTTATATCTTCTGAGATTAAGTAAACACAGAATGTAATGTACTGTACATAAATATAGCACTACTGAATCATAATAAAAATTTAAAAATACCTCTTTACCATGAGAACTGTGTCTGACTCTCAGTGAAAATGTTGGTTAGCTGAAATGAGACGGGTTTTTTCTTTTACCAGAAATATAACAATTTCAGCAAAACTTGAGTTTCAAGAAGGATTTTCTGGTTAAGCCTGAATAAAACCTAACATGGAAAACCAGCCAATGGATGTGTGTGAACTAAGAGGGAACAAAGGTCAGTTTGTTCTTCTCTCTTTTTTACATAAGAGGCTTGAACCTGGATTTTCCACATAGGTAAAGGCCCTCCCTCTTCCTGGTAGTTTCAGTTTCCCCCACCAAATGTCTTCCCATCATTTTAAATACGTAAGTGACCATTTGAAAGGTGGAGCCTCAGACCAGTTCTAGCATAGCAACAGGGGAACTCAAGGGGAGGAAATGATGTTCATGTTCTCAGAAAACTTTTGCATATTTCCAAAATCAGAGTTCTGACAAATTTCAAAGTAACAAGGGTTTGAAAGTTAAAAAAAAAAAAGAAAATTTGAAAGACATTCATGCATTTGAAATAGCAGTATTTCTATAGGTAAACACTGCAACAGTAAGCAACCTCATTATTTACTGTAAAGGAAGTAGCAGTGCATACCAGAATGTTGCCCATGTTTGTCATCTGTGGAGACAGTGACAACTTCTTGTTATGGCTAAGAAGAGTACAAATTCAATACTTTCTACAGACTTCTGGAAAAGCACACCCCACTATGCCAGCTCTGGCAGGTCCGCCCATGCAGCAGGCAGCCAAATGTCAAAGCCAATTGCTAATCCACCAAAGTGACAATGAAGAGTTCAGGGCTGCATGTGCTGAAGACAACATGAAAGACAAAAAAAATGAAGCCACTATATTTACTTATGTGGCCTTGAATGAGTTTGCCATATTACCTTCTTACCCTGCATTCATTTCACTATCAGGGAATCTCCTGAAACATTATTTCTTTGCTTGTCCCCTTGATAGAACGTTTTACTTTATTTAAAATGTTTGACTCTATTTGCAAAGGCAGGATAAAAAAGCATTTTATTTGTGCTATGAAATGAGAGAGTGAAGCAAGCTCCTGCAAGCAGGCTGCTTTGTTGAGTCAAATTTATACTCTCATTTTGAGTGTGGCGCTTATACCATTCTTCACTTCACAGGAAAAGATACGCTTTACGCTAATGCATAGTAATCTCTGTACAATCCCAGCTCACTTTCTCTGCTTTCAGCCACACCCTAGTGGGAAATTTCTCTGAGAAATTAACATGGGAATCAGCTTTTAACTGCATTTTCAAATATATTTATTGGTTAAATTTTCTTGGTAGTATTATTGCAAAGAGATTTTACTAATTAATACTAATAGGTCTGTGATAACAGATAAAAGCCAGACACTGGAAAGTGCTACATGTGGACTGTTTACTTTCCTGGAACATTTTGAGCATGAAATAAGTTAAATTGCTGTTATTTCCAAAACACATTATAAATTGGAAAAGTGGTGAGTGAAAAAAATAAGGCATTCATCAAGTATTAACTATTAAGAGTAAAGTTTAGAGTTATAGATGGTCTCACACTGTTTTTATTTTCTGTGATCAGTATAATAGAGTGGTTGTATATAATATATAATGCCAGCTATTTCAGTATGGGTGTCTTGCAAAAGCTAAATAAATAAAAAGTGACTTAGCTTTTATTTACTTTGCAGCAGGTGAACAAATAAGGTGACAGTGAAATAAATTATTTTTTCCTGCCAGTTAAGCATATCGTCAATCCTTCTTACTAAAGTAATGAAGCAAGGAGACAATATTTTGTTTTCTTTTCACTGTGGTGGAGTTTTGCATCAAAAAGGAAGATAACACCTCAAATTTGAGGATAGCTGTGGCATGGTATTACTGTCTGCCTTCTAAGTCAAGTCCTGCTTTCTGTTTTAAAAAAATCTGAAACGGCTCTAGACTGTCCTGTCATGAGTATTGCCTCCTAGAAATTGTTTGCATAACATGTAAAGAACACATATGAAGAATTTATTTGGGCCTCAGTTTCACTCTGTTGTGGACATGTTATTTATGGAACACAGGATTTCTTTAAGGAAATGCTTTTGTCTTCTGTCCATAATCAGATGCTCAGAATTTCTTGTAAAAGTGGGACTGTTGAGTGCAAAACAAAAAGAAAAATCCTCATTTATTTCCTTCTAATTCATTGTTTCACTTGGGAATCCAGGCTTCAGTTTAAATTTCAGGGATGCCATTCAGAGCAAAGTATTTGTAGAATTTTAAAAATGGCCTTTTATAAAGGCAGCAGTGAAAATGGTCATCTGTTGTTTACTATCCGTGGCAAAATTGCAGGGTGGCTTTTCTCCATGGGCCCTTTGATATTAGACTGCTAAATCCACTTTCACTACCAGTCTTGGACTTCTGAAAACTTCTAGACTACATACGTATGACAGCTTTGAGAAGCAGTGGGAGGAACGTGAAAGACGGTGCAAAACTGAATTCTGTGGCAACTGGGCAAATTGCCAGTAAATTCAATGAAGCTTTTCATTAAATTCAGCATGTTTTACATTAAGGCTGAATTTGGCCCACTGTCTACACCTATTAAAGTTATAGAGATTTAAAAAGTTACATGAAATTTAATGTACTTGAAAAAATTCAGTATAGTGTTGAATCTATTTTAAACCAACTTGAAAATACTTTTAAATTATCCTATTAAGGATTCATATGGTGTGTGGTTTCTCTCTTTATTTGCTGTCTGGATGGATCAGATGAAACACATGGTGATTGGTTCCCAGAGTTTTCTGTATACACTTGGCAGCATCAAATGAAAATATACATACATCTGTTTATAAGAAAATTCTTCTGTTGTTGTGAGATTTCTTTAATGACCATTGTAGAGTGATAGATAATTAAGATTGCTCTCTTTTCTCCTTTAAGTTTGTCTTAGATTGGTGTTATAATAATGGCCGGCTTCTTTCATTAGTAAATGTTCAGAAGTTAAGGACTTTAAGAGCTCTACAACGAAAGACATACTTTTATGTCCTAAAGGATGTGGAAAAATGGCATTCTTTTCCTGCCCATACTAAGGGAGGATGAATAGAGAAGTTAGAATAAGACAGACAAATAAGTCAGTGAGACCTGCTTGCAGGATTGCGGCCCTATTTAGGATCCACGCTTCTAGTTTTGCAACTTCTGTCTAAGCAATAGGAGATGCTTGCAGACAGGAAGTGTTATTAGTGATTTTTTTGATGGAAAGCCTTTGGACAGCAAATCATATGGTGATGTGTAAGGAGATACAGGGAAGATATCAAAGCTAAAATTTCCCATTTGCATGTAAATAGCAGTGAGTTTTGCAGTGTACACTTTGCTTGGCTGAGAAAGCTATGTTCATTAGGTCCTAATTCTCCAGCCAAACCCAGAGGGGAATGCAGTTGAATGCATCAGGTACATTCAAGGAAATTATGTGAATAGAAATGTTTTCGTAGTGAGAACTTCACAGCTACAAAGCCTCAGGTCATACGTTTGAATTCCACGCTATGCAGTTCCCAGATCAGAAGGCAAAATTCCTGACCAAAGACTGTGTGCTGACACTTTTGAAATAAGCAAATGTCATCCATTTATTCCCTTGTGTCTGGGTGCCATTTGCATCTCAGAATGTTATGAATAAGAGGGTAATACGATCCCTTAGTACAGAAGACAAAGTTATATTCACTGATATTAGGTCACTAATATGCAAATTATGCCGTGAATTCATTCAGGGACACCAGTTTTGAGTGTTGCCAAGTTAATTTATATTGACAACACATCTGTAAGATGAAGAACATTAGCAGGATTTGGCTCATAACCAGACAGGTACCGAGTTATCCCAAAACACAAGAAGAGTTGGCAATTACTTAGGGTGGAAGTCAGCACATGATGCTCAAAGCACTGCTCAGGGGAGTTCAGCTGGTTTACCTACTTCCTCACTGGGTTTTTTGTGTGTAACAGGGTGGTTAGTCCTGCATGAGGCATGAGATGGCTGTTTTTCCAGCAGCATTCACAATCTTCAACCCAAACAACTGCAAACGCGACAATGTTTTCTGTAAGCCTACTCCCTTGTCATAAGTTTTTCTCTCCATGTTTTGGTCAAAATCCAATTATTTTCTTTTTAAAATATAATTTTTAAATATATCTAGTTACTTAATTTTTCCTTAATGAAATTCCATTCTATTCATTTCAAGAACACCTTTTCATTGCTGGCCTTCGTGACAGTAAAGTGAGTTTTGTCCTATATTGGTTATGCTGCATCAAAGTCTAATTCAGGCTTAAAACTGTCCTCTAGCAATTATTCACTACTTGAATTTATCCCTGATTATTTAACTAATGATGGAAAAACCCCAAAAACTCAAGAAGAGACAGGCAATAATGTGCAATTGATGGTTTTTATTTTTATGTTCCTCTGCCACCACAAAGAGTATCCCTTAATTATGTATTTGAATTATTGATGCTGCTCAATTGTAGAGAACGCTATCATCTGAGTGCCTTTTATTTGAATTTCTATCATTTTACTCTGCCAAATCTATATAGAAAAATACAGCATTCACTGTAGTTTACTGTATGTTGTCAGTAAACAAATGAAGTAAGACTGCATTTTTCAGTGACTGGAAACACAGTTGAAAGAAGAAAAAGAAATTACACAATGACAAGAAGAACTGTGAGCCAATAGGAATATAAAACGTGTTCACCTTCTTGTTATCTCACAGCATTGAGATGATCATAACAGTTTAGAAAGCATAACGCCCACACCACAGGATCTTGCTCCTCTTTAATTTTCTCTAATTTGTGTAGTGAATAACCAAATACTCATAATGCAATTAGAAGATAATCAGGCTTGTAATTATGTTAATTGCTGGAGACTTACATCAATCCTCCAGCAAAGTGATAGGATTTCAGGGGAACTATTAACATGGGAAGAGAGAGGAAGCACACATGAGAGAGAAAGAGATTGGGGGAGTGAGTAAATTGATGAACAGCTTAGGCTTGTATCATTGAGCAACAATGAGAATACAATGGTGCAACAAATGAAAAGGGCCTCAAGGGGAGAAGCTCAGAAAATGAGGTTTTAGGTACCAGCAACTCAACCTCTTTTGTCTGTTTTCTTCCCATAAATAATCATGTTGTGCATCTATATTTATTGTAATAAGCCCAATTCAGAGAAATCGGATCCATAGCTGAACAGAGAACAAAGGGGAACTGTTCAGCTATGCAGCAGTTTGCCATGTCTCCCACACCACTGAAAGAGCCACTGTATTACCTTCTGTCCTCGACTCCTGGGGGTATTCTTTTCTCATGGTGATGTCCGATATTACATTTAAAGCCATAATACTGCAACTGCAATGGGCTGTCTCAGAAATGTCATGGATCAGTCATAATCTCTGAAGAACATACAATACATAGTGGACTGACAGAATTTATAAAGTAATCCACAGTGGAAATGGTTTTTTTGTGTTTTTATTTACCTTTTTGTCAGTACCTCATTGAGGTTGTAATGATTGCTTAAGTCTTTTGAAAGTGAGTTTTGGCAGATGTAGTCTGATATAAGTTGTAGATGATGACTGTACTCTATTAGGGTGGCTATTTCTCAGTTTACAGAACAGTTTTCTATGTTTACGCTACCTGTCAGAAATTGACTAGCTGGCTTAAAATAAAAATAGATTTTTAAAAAGACTATAGTTATTATTATTGTTACTTTTTTGTAGTTTAAAAATTAGTTTCAACACGGAAAATTAAACTAGTAAGGATCAAGAAAGTAAGACTACCCTAAGACTAGTATGATCTTTTTGCCCACAGCTGTCATGATAAAGATAATGAGTAAAATCAGTTGTTTTCTCTTTAGATCTCTATGTTTATACATGCAATTAAACAAAATGGCATTTTGCAACATTTGATTTATTCCAGGAATATACCTAGATGTAAAAATACATTAGGTTTTGCAACCCCATGGAAATGCACATTTTTTTCATATGTATTTTAGTGGGCATTAGGCTATTATGGACTATGAATTATGATCTAAAGAGCTGGGGGGTTAAGAGAAAATATTGAAACATGTTGAAGTGCCCTGTTTTGAAATATTTCCTATAAATGACTTTTCCTGTAAATTTGATTCAGGTTCAACTATCAAGTGTCATCGGTCATTCCTACCATATCATGTCTTTAAATTCCAATTAAGTTTGATTTCTCAGTTCTGAAAAGCCTAGGAAGTGTCAAAAGAAACTCTTTCCAGGGCTTCATCTACTAGAGATTTCTCCCTCATTGTTTCTTCAAACAGATGAGTGCTGCATACCTTGACTCCAGCCATGACAACACAATTCCCATGAAGCAGCCCTTAAAAATCACTCTGGAGCTCACACAGCAGGAGGCTGAAGAACATAAACCCAATGTAAGCCCAAGCTTCCTTACACATAATTCCTCAGCTCTGTGGGGCTCCGTGCCCCTCTTTGGCCCACCCTGGTGTACCCTTGTTGCAGGAGTGTGGCAAATATAGGGGCTTTGAATCGATCCAGGTCTATTCTGAGCCTCTGCAAGTGTCTGAAGGAACTGTGCCTGTCTGACAAAAACACTGAGCATGTAATGTGCTCAGAGGACATCTTCAAATCTAAGCAATCAGGGTGAAAAACCAAAAAAGGGAACAGCACCTTCTTCTTTCCATGCCTTTCCCTGTACACAGCACCCAGTGCAGCGAAGAGTGGATGTGCTACTCAGCAGTCCTCCCCATCAAGGACACAGCAATGCTCAGTTTACTTTATACAGACTGACACATTTAGGCCTTCATGGAGCTGTAAAATTTCATTTTGCCTGAATGACACCTTCAGTGTTCTGAAAGTGTAGCTTTGAATGCCAGTTTTCACCCAGAAAATTGCTACCCAGAAAATTTAAGTAAAACAGAACAAAACATAACACTATATACTTGCATTTGCTTCTTTTTACTTCTTACATGAAAGGTATTGACTGACATCTCTCTCCCTTGTTGGTAAGCTTCACTGTGTGTAGTGTACCTAATAATAATCTTCACATAAATGCAGTTGTGAAGATATCACAACCTTGTTGTTTCTAAATTTCTTATAGATATTGTAATGAGCAATAAAGGATAATTTATTTTAATTTCACACCCAGTTTACGTATGATCTAATTTTACTGTCTTTTGTTGAGCTGTGCACTGGATTCCCAGCCAGTCTTAGGGGAAGAAGGAACAAAAAGGATGATACAAGTAGAGAAACTGTTAAGCAAGGAAAATAAAAGTTTAAAAGTGTACTCCAAGTAGAAATTTGAAAGAAACAAAGTTTTCTTTACTTTCATGCTTCTTTTGGAATCTTCCTTGGATTGTACCTGTCAGCCACAAGCTCTTTAAAATTGGGCTTATCTGTGCTTGGAATTTGGGTTTGCTTGTGCAGGTGGGGTAAGGGTTGGACTTACAAATCCCAGTGGTAGTATTAAGTGAAAAGGTCTCTTCAGGGCCTCTTGGCACTTTCTGTTGGTAGCACAATAACTCTATTTCATGACATTGTCCAGGATATGGGGCCCAAGCAACAGAGAAGGCATTATTATCCACAACCTCCCTGTACTGGTTCAATACCCTATTTCTTTTCACCACAAAATGTCTGTTCTCTTGGCTGTCAAATCTCAGGATTTTTCTACAGATTAGATTCTAGATTTCAGAGATTCTTGCCTACTCCCTACCACTGTTCCTATAGCTGTCTTTTTCCAGTTGTTCATTCACAGAGTGTCTTTATAATTGAAGGCCTTGGAAACTGCTGCCTGACCTGCCCAAGTTTCTGCAGCTGATGTGACATTTCAAGGAGCATCTCAAGCCTGAAATAACTAAAATATAACCAGTGGAACACAGTGAGGCTCATTGTCCTGATACCCAGTGCCCCCAAATGCAGCAGGTCCCAGCCTCTTTTCAATTAATTGCATCTACCATACTGGTAAGGGTGGTATCTGAGAAGTTGTTGTACAGGGATGAAATAGAGGCACACAAAATGAAAACAAGTATCAACGTCTGCCTTTGTCAAGATGGCAGGGAGGAACTTTTCTTTCTTCTGTGGAAGAAATGACTGTGCCTTTGGTAGGACATTCTGTCCCAGCCTATAATGTAAAGCAATAACAATCCACACAGAAAGAAATGAAAGAGTGAAAAAAAAAAAATTCTGTGAATTGAATGAAGTTCCCACCACAGATCTATGTACCAGAATCAGCAGCAGAAAAAAGCAGAAGAAAAGGATTGCCCTCCCTCTATTCTTCTTGGGACTCCAGCTGGAGTACTGCAATCACATCTGGGAGAAGAAATGCTTTGAAATTTTCAAGGCCAGATTGGAAGGGGCTTTGAGGAACCTGGTCTAGTGAAAATTCTCCCTGTCCACAACAGGGAGGTTGGAACTAAATCATCTATCCAAACCAGTCTATGATTCGGTGATGTCATTGAAAACCTGTACATTTAAAAGAGCTTCTTCTGCAAATAATTTCACACACATAGTCTAAAGGTAAAACAGCAAAGCATCATTTTGCCCCATTGTAACATCACACATCTCCATGCCCATGACTGGATTCATTAAAGGAAATGTACATAATTAAAGGAAATGTAAATAATTCTTATTTCCTGCCTTGAACCTACCCTGAACAATGGCGGGGGTGGGGAGGGCCTCAGGTTTGAACCGGAAATGGGATGGCTGCATTCTTTTTCTTTTCTTTTCTTTCTTTTCTTTTCTTTTCTTTTCTTTTCTTTTCTTTTCTTTTCTTTTCTTTTCTTTTCTTTTCTTTTCTTTTCTTTTCTTTTCTTTTCTTTTCTTTTCTAATTTGGAGAACGTAAGCTAAATTCAGCATTCAAAATTAAATTGCATCAACAATTGTCTTCCACGTTCTGTTATCTCAGTATTGACAGTTTCCTTATCAGTATAGAATTTGTCTGCTGCTGCCTTGTAGTGATTTGGAAGAGCTTGCTTTCAGATATCAGCAGTCCCTAGCTTGTGAGTAGGTGGACATATCCTTGAGTATTCATGTGTCAGTATGGCAGAGGGTCAGAGGCAGCTGTTCACACAACTTCATTAAAATTGCCTCAACTCTCATTAAAATTCCAGCAGTTTTGGAAGCATTTCTTGTTACTGTTTGTTAGTCAAAATGATGTTATGATATCATCATGCTTTTCATTGTCCTGCCACAACCTTCTCTTAGCATATGAATAGAGAAAATGTCGAGATTGCAATATACTCAGATTTCTCAGCATTTTCCACATATTTATCTGCTCCCATGTACTTTTGCTCCATGATGGATCCACGCTGTGGCATTCTTATAAAAGTGTCCAGCGGCAGTGGCACATATGCACCCCCAGGGACAAGCCCCTTACTCTGTATCCTCAGTACATGGAAGTAAATACAGCAGCACACTTCCTCTGTAACAGAAGATGATGAGGCTCACATGTGGATGCACATCTACCATGTGTGGGACCAGCTGTGCCAGCTGCTGTAATTACTGCCAGTGGAGGAACAATACAGAACAACACAATTCTCTTTTGGTGAGAGCAGTATCTGAGAAAAGTAAGTTTGGAGTTTATATTATAGCTTTTGTAGAAAGGACATCAGCTTCTTCTAGAGCACAATGTGAAAAAAAAAAAAAATAATGCTCTAATCATCCTGTTAAAGATGTTAATTACCAGTGCAGGTTGGTCATTGTTTTAGGAGGAAAATACATGGATACAAATCAAGCTGGTCTACAGTGTGGATGTTCATTTGTGTGTTTATAAAACTAAACTACTTGTCACTGAGCGCCTTGGTCAAGGTAAGCTTTGCAATGAAGAAAGGGTTATTTTTTCTAAATATATCTTCTTATTCTAGGATTTATGTGAAAATCACAGTTAGGCCAAGCTACGGTAGCACCACTAGTCAGTCAGGAAAAATGCGTTTAATTTCTTTGGAGACTGGGAAGTAGACAACACAGTAGAAGGTCTTTTCCAAAACTCTGGCCATACTCAGGAAGGTGAAATGTATGAGGAGAGTTTGAGATGAGAGATAGGGGTGTAATTTCTTTTCTTTCTTCTGAAGGAGTATTGTGCATAGAGGAAAAAACAACAACAACAACAAAAAAAAAACCCCAGACATTTCAAGGAAGAAGGTGGAAATAAATCCAAGGACAGACAGAAAGAGGTGAAAATCTCAAAAAGAGCTAAAAAAGAGTGTATTTGGGTAAAACATGAGATAAATCTTTAGTGTGGGTACTTGGCTTTGGTTTTGTTTGCAACAAAATATTGCACACATTCTTGGGGTAGACAAATGATTATATGAAAGAGCTGCCTGACTTCCTCAGCAATTCTCCAATATGTGAGGCACTGATTTTAGCTAAGTGCTTATTAAAAATTAACACTATTTTCCATTGGCTTGTGAGAACATTTACTGAATTTAGTAAGACTTTTCTTTGCTTTTACTTTGTTATTAATACATCCTCAGATATTCTAACTCATATTATTTGGATTCCATAAAAAGATGCTTGTAAAATTAGTTTTAGAGCCATGTTTTGAAACAAAGGGTTTAGAGATAAATAAATTGAAAGGTTTTTTTTGCTTTTCTACAGAATGGTGTCTTGGCACACAGCAGAATAGCTTGCTTACTTATTTGGATTTACAGCGTAGAATGGAAACGAAAGAAAAGCTATGTAGAATAGAAAGCAGAAAAGAATTAACTTCAACAAAACTGGAATGAAACTCCTGTAGATTTTGCCAGGTCTATTGTCTCAGCTGCCAGGTTTCTTCATCTTGTGCCAGGTTCTCTCTCTGGATGCTGGTTAATTTTTCCATACATCAAATGCTTCACACCTGATTAGATTGGCTTTTACACTGCTAGAAGGACAGGACGTTGCTAACCTGCCATGACTAGAAGCCAGACTGTCTTTTGAAACATTGGCTCTGTTTTGAGGCTCTCTTAGGGACACCTTGTGGAGGGTAATCAATTTCCATCAGGACAGGAGTTCAGCCTCTCTCTTGTGACCGTCATAATATAATTTTTAATTATCCTCAAGAAATTTTACTGTGTATTTCCACCAGCTGTGCCTGACTCCTTTCATTCTGCTCTTCTGACAGCAGTAGTTTTGCCCACCTCAGACGGTCTCCAGTGAGCTCCTGCATTCTGAAATGTACTGTCTTCTGTTTTAAGTGGCCTACCAAAGCCTTTCTGTCAGTGTCCTAGTTTCTTTTCCATGCACTCACACATTTATTAGATTGGCTTCATCATGAATCATTAATTACCAAACTTTTTTTGTGGTTTTTTTTTCCTAGGAGTTATTTGTAACATGAAGAGGTTTCTTTTTCACTCTTCTCACAATGACATAAAGTCTAAAAGTTGTGTGATAGATTTGTGCTTAAAGGGAAGCCACTGGGTCAGTGGTGACTACCTTTTATTCAGCCGCTTTTTGTGTCCAGACCTTGTTTTAGAGAGGGATATGGTGGAGTTTATTTATCCTTGCCCCTCCCTTGGAAAGTTGTCCTGCAGGAGTTCAAATCTTATGCTATTTCTTGGGCCATCTGGAAGGCAGTAGAGGTGAAAAAATGGTCTACTATCTCTCTTCAGTCCAAATGGAAGACTTTTCAACCAAAATTGAGAAGATTCTTGAGGAATTTCAAGATCTGAGAATCCAGTTAGACTGCAGAGGGAATGTGCTGCTAAACCAGCAGCAAAGGCATAATTGGGAAATATTGTACATTTTAAGCAGATGAAGTAAAAAATAATCAGCATGTGCTGCAGAATTTGATTTGAGAGATTGCACCACGGCCACCCTGCCATGAAGTTGCATAAGTGAGTCCTTCCAGGAAAATAAGGTGTGGGGCTCAGTATGAGTATCAATTTTATACACCAGGCTTAGTTCAGAATTTCTGAGAGATGTCTACTCTGCAAGATTTCAGACTCACTCATCCAGTCACTGGCATATCCTTTTGATTAGATGAGGTGTCTAGCATAATTAGGTGAATCCCATCCCTTGGCACCAAACCATCCTTATCTATCCAGGAAGAAATGAGTACCCCAAAAGCTCAGCAGCCTCTTCTGCAGGCAGGAGTTCTGGCTTGCCAGTGTGAGGACCAGCTCCCACTCCTGGACTTGTGACTGTCATCAGCCTGCTGTGAAACAGCCTTCAAAAACCTCCTCAGGCCCTCCCCTGCTTTGCTCAGGAACTGCATTTTAACTGCATTTAACTACATTTTAACTTCATTTAACTGCATTTTAACCCAGGCCCCGGACCATGGTACTCACCTGAGCTGTGCTGTGGCTGTGTCTGCCTGGCCACAGACCTCTGAACCCAGGATCTACTGCCAGTGACTTCCTGGCTCCACTTTGGACCTGCCTCATCCCTGTGGTTCTGTCCAGTGATCTCCTTATAATTCCGGGCCCTGCTCCACTCTTGACATTTGTAACACTTATATGTTCCCCACTATACTCACTTTCTTCTCCTTTCAGTTTACCATAAAGCTTTTATTTTATTGTAGAAAATACATGAGGTTCAGCGTGGAATTTAGCATATTTCTCCTTCCTTTCAGTGCATTACTTTATTTTTTAAAATTGTAAGGGCACGGAATTTTTATAAGATGATGGGCATTAAGAAAGAAATGCAATTATATGCTTAGAAATGAAACTTATGGACTGAAAGTCTGAGATGTTAAATTGTTCACTAGGGAGATGTTCAATACTTCTAAAGCAATGATATGGTTATTGCATTTATATAAATAATGTAGAAATTTATCTGTCTCTCTTTGTGTATCTCTATCCTTTTACTATGATTCCATGATTGCATGGTGTGATGTAAGTCCTTTTTCAAGAAAGACCTCAAGCATGTCTTCAGGTTCATTCTATTCAGGAAATCACTTCAACATAAGTTTCAAGGATATCCTTTAATGCCTTTTCTGCTTTGTTTGCTTTACTGGGCCTACTTTGAAAAGTTTGAGTGGCCTGACTCTGAAAAAGAGAGTCACTCCTAAGAACTTACATTGCTGGTAGATTATTAAGGTAATCCAAAATGTGTGCATAGTATTGAAATAAACACAACATTCATTCTGTAATATATATGGAATGAATGAAATATGTAAAAATATTTTTTTTTCATACAGATTGACACTCTGAAAGCATTCAGGTGTTTCAAAATAGTTCATTCAATTTTGTTTTCTTGCTACAAAAGTCAAGAGCCTGTCAGTTGTTCTTTCCTGGAACACCAAACATTCACAACTCCCTTCTGAGTCAAGCATCAGTGAAGGGTAAATGGATATTAGGAGAAAAATTAGTTACATAGTCCAGAATTTTTCAAGAAGCAACTTTCAACTGTTGAAAAGATGTTCTTGACGATTACTTTACTTTTGAAAGTAATGAATTTGCCTTCACATTAGTTTGGTGTAAAGTGTTGGGTACAATGTACTCTTCTGCAAAACTTTTAGACAGAAATACAAGAAGGTTTATATATATACAAATATAAATTAATATTATTTTTATATATATCTATAAAATTATTATTTCACTAGCAGATTATATGTATAAGCTTTAGGAGGAGCTGCATCTAGTATTCCAATATAAATCAATTTTCTTCTTGGAACCATTTAGTACCTGCAAAATACATAAAAGAAACTGCTTATACTGTGTATTCCTAAACCATATACTGTGTATATGGTTTGAAATGGAGGAGAGAGAAAAATCTTAATCTAATGTTACTGATCCACTACATGTGTTTAAGTGGGACTTGGCAGTTCCTGTGTGTTTCTCAATGTGTTTTTTGTTCATCAATGCACACAGTCACACATAATTCACATGCTCAGGGGAGCCAGACCCTTGCTAAAATGAGATTTAAAAGAGAAATAGTTTCACTCTAACCTCCAGTTTTCTTTTTACTAGCAAGCACTGTTGTACCCTGTTCTTCCCTAGTAGCTGTGGTTGCTTTTTGTGAAGTGCATGTGGCCCAGTCCAAGAGCATTTCCCAGACTTGGACTGTGTATTATGCACATGATACAGACCTCCCTGTGTAGGGGTGTCTGTGCAGAAAATTTTTCCCCTGCGCAGGGCAGCCCAAGGCTGCTAGTAGTTCCCTCTCCTCTCTTGACTTTTGAGATGTTTTAAATACATTACAAGACTCTAGTACATTTGTGAGCTTTGGCAAGTGACTGGTAGGGTGAGGAGGACTGATGAACATTGCCATAGACCAGTCCTGACAAAAATTCATATTTTGGAGGCCTTCCAACTCTAGTACTTCTCTTGTGTCTAATAGTTTACAAAAATACTTAAATGGGCTTTAGGAAAGAGAAATTGGCTCCCTTTGTCTTCAGTCTTCAGGGATACAGGCACAGTTGCAGAGAGCCAAACCCACCATGGTTCTGACCATGGCCTTTAAGCCCTTCCTTGTTACAAATACCCCCAGCTGTTTTGTCAGACCTGTTCCAGGGAAATGCTTTTACTGTGTCTGCCAGCCTGTAGGACATTATACATTCAGCAGTGCACAGAAAGCGCTGTAATTTTCATGTGAAGAAAAACAGTAAATCTGGCTGTAGACTAAATAGAAACAAGAAGAGAAGCAACAGGCAGTCAGACTTAAAATACAGTTGTCCTAGGTACACAGAAATTGCTTTATGAGCCCAGCATGTGCAGCCAATTTTCTACTGTGCATTGAGAAAAAAAGCTTGCAAATATGGGATTTCTGGCAATGGAAACTTGTCTAATATAGCAGGTCAGATGCATGTGAGAAGTTTTTATCTGCATAATGGTGCATGGTGGCAGATTACTTTTCTTAACCTTATATAATTTTATTGCAACATTAATGATGTATAGCTTTTAAGGGTGAAAGGTATAACCTAATATCATTTGAGGAGGGAAGGACAGACCCAATCTAACCCATGGGAATGTTTTTCTACATTATATGGTATAATATACTCTTGTTTCTGTTCCAGGAAGGTACTGCAAATACTGCTAAATTTCTTTGTCTACATATATGGAGGTAGCACTGACCAATCAGTACAAGTAGCAAAGGAGAGGGGCAGCTCTGACCAACTGTGGCAAGTTTAGACCACTTGTGATACCAAATTGGGTAGTTAAGACAAAAGTGCATTATCAGTGATCTAGGAAAATTATATTTTATACCTCTTTGTAAGCATTTTCTTCTGAGTGAATTTTTACATAGTTCACATCAATTTCTTTCAATAAATATAGTTCTTCTCATGTGGTGTCCTAAACACTCACCCTGATATCAATTTGTCCTAAATGTAGCCCTGTGATCTATATGCCTCTTAGAATGAATGATCTTCATTGTCTGCTAAGAATGATCATCTTAAATATAGTGTGTTTTCAAGATCCAGTGACACATTTCAGAACTATTTGGCACCTGCCTGACCCCCAGCCTACTCCTAGACTTATATTTCATGATACTTGCTCTGTTTTAGATGCTGTTGAGCGTTACTAGGCTCAGCCCTCTTCCCAATCCACAAGAGAACTAGAAAACCTAGAAAAATCAAGGACTTCAACTTTTTTGGGTGTCCTAATCAAATTCTACTTTGATCTCAACAATCCTCCCAGCTGCAGGTATTGCAGGAATATAATTTCCTCAGTTCTCATCAGAAATATTTGTAGCTCTATTAAAATAGTCAAACTATAAAGTCAGTTTTTCTATCTAAATTTCCAAAATCCCTCACTTAATGTAACTGCTTAACAGGCCAAAGCCACATCTATCAAAGCTCTCATCAATAAACATTTTTGTCAAGTGATTCTTGACTGCATTCAAGCTTTTGGTCTTTTAAAAAGCTAATGGCAGTTCCAGATCTTTCATCTCTGGTCTTCTGAAAACAAGCCATGGCCACAGTCTCAGACCATCCACCCACAAGTCATCCAAAATCATTGATGTCTGATATTCTGAACATGAAACCCAACTGATAGGGGGCCCTTGCTCATGACCTGTGGTGAAATGAGAGTTATGTATGGATCTCTATCTATATTTGTGCTAGATTCACCTTTCAGTAAAACAAGAGATTTATTTCCTTGCATTCAGGAGGCAAGAAGCTAGGATGAGATCCAGAGCCAGCCAGCTGTTAAGAGCTAGAATTTAGTTAAGGACCATTTTTGTCACTGTGATTCAACCAAGTGACTGTAATCTCTGCTCTGTCAAAGCCTTGTCATTGCATCCTAGTCCCATGAGCAAGTCATTTGTGCCAAAGAACTTACAAAGGGATATTTCCCATCAGGAGCAGCACTTACTCTAGAAATGAAGATTTCTTAGGATTTGTCCACACACCACATTGTGTTTGCCACTCTTCACCGCAGACTGAGCTGAAGGATTTTATGATACTCGTTGATCCAAAGGAGACTCAGAATTGAAGAAATGTTTTGCTCTGCTGGCAGTTAGATCTGTGGCTTTGGGGATTACAATTTCAATCTAACTCTTGAAGCCCAACTATCCTTAACCTTGGCTTAACTGTAGCTGTTTGATCCACATCCATGAAGAACTGACTGTTTAAGCATTTGGCCCTATTGAAGAAAGAATGAGATTAAACCTTGTGTATCTGGAATAATGATGCTTTAGTGTGGTCCTACACTGGATTGTTTGAGTGCACATTCTCAGATCAGGATTACTTCTGGAGTCCCTCTATGGCAGCCTGAATAGGCCTGCTCATTTTGAGCAAATCACTTAGCATTTCTGCTCCTTAAATTGTTTGGGTGGGGACAGATGGCTGTGACAGACCTTGTATATTCTCCTCTTCACAGCTTCTCCAATAGTCCGTAAACCCAATCTCCAACACCCTAGAATTTCAGTTCTTGGCTTTGTATCACCAAAAATTGCTACTGTGCCAAATTTGGGAAGCAGAGTAGGTTTTGAAATATGGAAAAGTATCCAGTAGGGACCAAGCTAAAGCTATCATATTCATTGAACAGATTATAAACCATATTTAAAACTATTTCTCCATGGGTTAAAATCAGGTTCATTAACAAAAGATTTAAATGTTCCCCGTGCCTTTGTCTTGGTGCAGCAGAAAAAAATTCTGAAAATGTGATAGCTCTGTGCTGCACTGAACAGAATAAAATCTTTCATGTAAGTCAAACTTCAGTTCTCTACTAATAAAATCCTACATGCCCCTTTATAGCACATGTTTATTCTGTAGTGGAAACGACACAAATCCTTAATACAGCATCAGTGCTGCCTATTGAGCTTTGTATTCTTATAAATGTTCCCATGGGAAATCTGAAGTTTGGCACCAGTAGACTGTATTTTTAAAATATCACAGATGGGGTGGAACCCAGCATCATGTTGCTTATTACTCTGGTGATCTATCTAAATGGTATTCTTTGCTGCTGAAATCTAATAAAAAATAACATTTTTGAACTATTAGAGATTGGATTAAAGCTCCTAATTGTCTCTTTCATAACCAAGGAAGGTCCATATTAATAATTCTTTCCAGAGCCATTGAAAAGAAGACATCTGTTTCAGCATACATTGTGAAACTCAAATCTGTCCAGTGCAGTTTTATTCATTTGTTACTTTCCATGAACAAATGTGACTGCACATTTATTTAAATCTTTAGAAATGTGGATGAACAAACAGAAGACAAAGTAAAGTTAAACCTGAATTGGAGACATGCTGTTATGGAAGAAACATTTCCACCCACAGTAGGTGGTTTCTGCCCTTGCAATAACCCACTGCAATAATTCTGATATGGTCAAACTGTGCCTCTCGTATTCACTGCCTCAAATGGATGGACAGTTCCAAAAAGATTGCAAATATCCTACTTGTTTAGTAAAAGGTCATAGGAAAAAGAGAAGAAATGCCAGGCACAGAGACTGACCTATTCAGAATATAATCACACCTTTCTTTAGAAAGACATATACATTAAAAAGTGTAGATATCTTACTGCAGACTCCCTGATTTTGTAATGCAGCTGCCATGTGTGAAACTTTCAGAAGTGAAGAGGGTGTGGCATCAAATTTTATTAATCTGCCACCGTCGCTATTTAAATTATTGACAGTGTGCAGAAATATAAGGGAATTTTATTTTTAGTGTACTCAGGCAGCAGTTTTCTGGATTTGAGTCATTGCTAAGATGAAATGAGGGTGACAGTCACAAAAGTGCTGCCCTCAGCTTCCTATAGGTCCTACAGAATGAGCATTTTCAATATCCTCAAGCACAGATTTGGCAACAATACCTCTTTATGACTGAAAAAACTAAGTTAATTCTGACCCACAACCCCCAGAAAAAAACAAACCAATCAAAGGAAATGACTGACTGGCGGAGAGGACATGGATCCATACAAGCAAAGGAGAAGATTACAAAGTAAGAAAAAAAATAGGTGAAATAATGTTCCAAAGTGACAAATCTGGAATGCATGCTCATCTTGGTTTCACAGACAATGGTAGGAAAGTAGAGGCTCTGCTCATGTTTTATTAGAGACCATATATTGTCTAAGCTGAGAGTACAGAAAAATTACTCTTCTGTTGATTTCTTGATGTCTGTGCCCCTGAGGGGCAAATTTGGGAGCAAAATAAACCTTATTTTAAGTGTAAAGATGTATGTCTTATTGCTGTAACAGCAGAACTAAAGTCCAAAAAACTAGAGGTTTTTTCCTATAAATGATCTATTTAAATTAGGAGGAAAGAATGGCAGCCCTAGTGGAGTAAAGAAGAGCTTACAAGAGCTTCTACTAGGTAGACTGTATATTGATGATGATCCTTATTTTCACTTAATAAGATTTACAAAGAGACCTGTTGTTGGTACATCAAATCGCCAGAAAAGTGCAGGTTCATAGCACAGCAAAAAATTAGGATAATACTGTTTTAATTAGGTATCAATTGTCAGCAGCCACTGCCATGAAACTAGTCAGTATTTTGTACCAAAAGCCTGGCACTCACAGTTGATGTCTCCGAAACTATAATAGTCCTTTACAATTTTACACAGTGTCTTCCACCCCCAGATAGCTTTAGCATTTTGTATGTACACAATATCAGACCTGGTAGGCTGTCTGGAGGAGGCACTTAGCAGGCAGCTGACCTGAAAGCCCCTGCATGGAGTGCAGAGAAAAAAAAGCCAGTGTTGCCTCTTGGGGTTCCCTAGTATATCTACAGTGTTACCAGAAGGTTCAGGAAGTTGCATCTGTCAAGTGTGAAATTCTTAAGCTCAGAAAATGCCCACTTGGAGAATTAGGAAACACCTGGACATTTTCATCCGCCAGAATGCTCTCATCTCTTCATCATAAGCAATAAATGTAGCCTATATATGCATTTTTTCAGAAGTGTTTTATTGCCCATTTGTTTAAATCCACATTTTATGTTTATAACCTTTCAAAGGTGTGAAAGCAGTACTTGTTCTATATTAACAATATGTTTATTTATTACCAATGGTATGATTTTTGGCCTTTTAATGCCAATGCTCTGCTCTCGAATGTTACAAAGTTGTATACGCTCTATTCTGTGTTTTTATAAATCTCAAACTAGGATGACAATGAGGGGTTAAATGCAGCTTAAAAATTATTAAATAACTTGTTTCTCTGATGTTTTAGTTTGCAGCCTTGACCATGATCAGGAGAGTAAACAAATTTATTACAGCTGTGGATGAGTATTCAGCACTGAGACCTGAGTTTTGTATTCAAAGGGATGTGTTGAAAGTTAAACAAACTCATCAGAGTCACCTTAAGTACATGAACTTTTCTGCATTTTGCAGTTACACAGATTGGTCCAAAAACAACACCATGAGGTTATACAATAAGACACTGAAACAGCCAAGGGACACAAAAACACTGTCAGAATCACTACAGTGCAGCTACAGAGCACTTTATAAAGTAATATGAGTAATTGAATGTAACAATTGCCAATATCCACAAGTACTAACCACGTCTGTAGTGCAGTAGGTGAGGAATGCTGTGGCAGACTTTTAAATGATGATCGTCCTCAGCAATTCCAACCGTGACATTTCCCTGCAGAAATTTCTCCTGCATCTGACCTGCATTACTGAAAGTGATTTAGTACTGATAAATTTTGTAAAGTTGAAGTATTTTGAATCCTCATTGTTCTAGCTAATTTTCTGTTAATTTTTTTCTGATTTACAAATACCTCCATAGACTTCTTTTAGCTGCTACGCCCCCCGGTACTGTGGAGATGGGCTAGGGAGCTTGGTTTTGTTTTGTTTAAGAAACAAACCCAAGACAGTGTTGGAATCAGGTAGTGGTGGATTTTCCATTAGTATTTATAAGAAAAATATTTTGGAATAACCTCAGGATCTAGACATGCAGCAAAGGTCTACTGTCATTTCCTCAAAGGAGTTTCTCAGAGTCAAAAGCTGTAAATTGCAGAGAAAAACAAAGAGGATGCTTTTACTCAATTAATTAACTGCAATTTCTATAGAACAAGAAAAAATACAGTAAGCAAGTTTTTGATGCAACAGAAAGAGTCTTAAAATATTTGCTGTGCCCTTCTCTAAGTTAAAAAATGGCTCATTCTTTCTCTAAACTTCATGCTTTATTCCCAGAGGAGTATAGAAAATAATAATAAGAATACTTAAGCCTTTTTGCTAACTAGAAATAAAACCATTTACTGACACTGTCAGATTGTCAAAGGGATGAACAGTTCCAAACAGAATAGCGGTTGTGTTCTTAAATCCAAAGATGGAAGAGTTGGTGTGTGGAAACCCAAACTATGAAGTCAGGCTTTTAGTGCCATAGTGGCTCCTGAATTGTATTGACAATCACTTTGGTCAGTGATCTCCAGAGTGGAGGAGTACTGGACAAGAATTAACTATCAGCTTCAGAACAAGCTAATATCTGAGGACTGGTGGTGCAGATGGAAAATTCAAATTCATGTATCAGTGACTCAGCTAAGAAGCCAAGCATTCCATTGCAGAATTTCCCAACTAAATGTTTGGTAACTGGTGCATATCACCCCTAATTCTTCATTTTGCATAAAAGCACATTTTCCAGCTAGATACCATTCATTAAAAAAAACCACCACCACCACCACCATCACCATGAACAAAACAAAACAAACAAAAAACACCACCCCAAATTTCAGCCAGCTTTATTTGGGAGTAAAGGGGCAGACTGTTATGAACACACACAGGAAAAAAGAAAACATGTCTAAACATGCTACTGCTTGAAAAATGGTCATGTCAATTGAGGACACTGGGAAAAAAAATTTCCTTACATACTGAAGTGTTAAAGCCAAAAGATTAACTAGATGTTGTTCATAGTACTTTTTTTTTTTTCTTCCAGGGATAATAGATAGAACAGTAAATAATAGTACAAATGAGAATAGAACTTTTTGCTGTTTGCCATAAAATACACAATGGAAAACTAATATAGTTACAATAATAAATCTTTTAAATGTAGAGAATTCCCTCACTCCACTGTTGTGTTATGAATTCAGTAGCATAACACTTTATGTGACAGTTGGTAGCAAAACTTGAACTCAGATTATTAATAACCTTTCCACAGCCTATCATTAATGTCAGTGGGTGCGGTTTAGGAGTTTTATTTTGGCAAGTGTAATATGTTAACATATTAACTGACTGCTCCTATAGTCAGAGCAGGGATGTTAACCAGGAAAGGCATTTCACGCCACTTCTGAAGGCACTAAAAATAAACTGCTACTTACCAACTCAGACAACTTGGTAAATGTCTGATTCCCTCAGCCTCTCAAGTGCTACATCAGCACTTAGTCTAGAATTTAAGACATTTCTTTCAGTAAGCATTTACACAGAAGAGGACAGTTTGGCTACAGGACATTTGCAGCAGACAAATCATGTCAGTGATATCTTGTCAAGTTTAACATCCTGTGAAGGCAACCGGTGTCAGTATGTGCTGCTGAAAGGAGGCTGAGATCGGTCTGTGGAACTGCTGCCTGTTGACCCAGACCAAGGGGCACAGATTCAGATATTTGCATCTTTCGTTAGGCAATGGGGACTGCTTTTGAGGGATTCTGTCACATGTAATACCTTTGCTGCTGATACAGTTGGTACTCTGTAAGAGGCCGCTGCATGAGCTTGGAATGGCATATAAATTAAACTTCCTGCATGAAAAACTGGACTAGCCCTTCAAAATTTGCTCTGATTTAAGAAGTGAGCACAAAAGTAGACTGGTAGAGGTCAATTACAATTTCCCATTGCCATACTTTGCTCTGGAAAGAATAAAGTTCCTTTGCCCTCTTAGGTGTACAAGTACCACAGGGTAGTAGTCATTATTCAAGGCTGTCCAAGGCTCTCCTAATTCATAAGAGACATTACCAAGGGAGGGTGTATGCTCCCTCTTTTGGTATTGATAAATCTGGAGTTAGAGAGAATATAAAAAACTGTGCATGCAAGTTACCTTCAAGAAATCTTGTTCCTTCTCCTCTTACTAGCCTGGGGATGCACATGTAGATCATTGCTGACAGATGCTTACTGAAATTAGTTTTTAAAGGACAGAGGGTCTCTAAAAATCACTGTGTCTCACTGCTAAAGGTTGGTCAATTATTTTAATACTAGGTGGAACAATTTTTTCATCTCCTAAGAACCACCATAAATGTCTCATGTTACAAAGATTATTATTTCCACTGCTCTCACTGGATACATAGAAAGTTGATCACTGTCTTCTTTATATTTATTAAAAGAAGTATCACTTTTCAGGCCAAGCAATCATTTTTCTTTCAACTTTTCTTTATGCTATATTTTCTACCTCTTTTATAATTCTTGGTTGCTGGATTCATATTTTATTAATTTTCTTTTCTAATGGGTGATGAGATTGCTGAATTATCCTTGGTCTGTCCTCACAGTTTAATTTGTTGAGTCCAATTTTTATTACTTTCTGTCTCATAGTCTTTTCATCTGAGTTATCTTTTCTCTTGTGTGTTTATTAATGCATTGTTTAGACAGGCTTAAAAGCTTTACTAATAACAAACTAATTTAGATCTATTACTTACCACCAACAAAAAGAGCAATTTTTCTTTCACAGAGGAAAATTATACAGGCTTGACATGGTGCTTCCTCAAAATCTGTGTTTCTTGTCAACTTATCCTTTTAACACTTAGTTTTGGATAGATATTGTGTAAGAATAGGGGTAGCAACAATGGTTTTTGTATGTGTTCTGACAACTGTAGACACTAGTTTATCTCATGAGTGTGGTGGTGTTCACAGGGGTCCCAGGATGAGGGAAGAGATGAGAATGTTGACTCTATGTTTCAGAAAACTTGATTTATTATTTTATGATATATGTTATATTAAAACTATACTAAGAGAATAGAAGAAAGGATTTCATCAGAAAGCTTGAAAGCAAAAAAAAAGAATAAAATCAATAACAAAAGCTCATAACTCTCAGAGTCTCCGAGGCAGCTGACTGTGATTAGCCATTAATTAGGAGCAACTAACACAGACCAATCAAAGAGGGACTTGTTGCATTCCACAGCAGCAAATAGTTATTGTTTACATTTTGTTCTTGAAGCCTCTCAGCTTCTCAGGAGAAAAAATCCTAGCAAAAAGATTTTTCAGAAAATACCATAGCTACACATGAGCAGCACCCTAAAACTGCCTCATTCCCTTTGCAAGTTGACTACTTTATTTTACTGAGAACATTTTCTCCCACGTGGAATCATTCTGCATCTCTAATAGTTGTTTGGGGTTTTTTTAATAATTCTAGTATTCTACATATAGAACTTCAGTGCATTTACTTAACCTTAACTTTTCTGGTTTTAGTCTACTACTTTCTTTTTCTGACCTGATACCTTTTCTTTTGTTGAAGTTTTGTTGGGTATCTTTTTGTATTTAACCTCTTGTTTGGGCAAAATGGCACTGGGTAGTACAGTCTGCACTTCTTCATAGGGTTTAGTTTCTATTAACAAATGGACCTGATTTGCCTGTGTTTTTCTTTAACTTCTAAAGGGCTTTAAAATCTCATTCGAGATGTAAAAGTGTGTGAAAGGAGATCCAGGAGAAATCATATTTGATGATTCAGTCCTGCTTAATATTTTGCCTGAATTCAGAGAGATGGGACAGCTATAAAATAATGTTATTAGTTTGTACTGCAGAAGGTTTGCTTAAGATATATAATGGACATATCATGATACTGATGGCAACTTTCTCCTTTCTTCTCTACAAGTATTACTGCACCTTGAACATGTAATTAACTTGATAGGACTCTTGTTTTCCCAATACCAATGTAAAGACAGCACAAAAATAGGAACTGATATTAAACATTTTTTATATAGTTGATATGATCATACTGCACTGTTAATGTTAGTAGGCTGACTTGATGGAGTGATATTTCAATAAATAATGTCTTGCAATAAATGATGTATATTGTGACAATTATTTCCATGATCACATTCAACTAAACGACAAGTAATTTTCCCAATTTTCATACCACACCAAATGCTTTTCTCTATGCCCAGGTCTGATTTCAAAATGTACTTCAGTTTTGAACTTTCTTTTTAAACGTAAAACTTGAAATTCCAAAATGCTTAATGAAATGGACTATTTTCTTAAATTGTAAATGTACTATATTCTTACACTCTGTCCCCATTTTAAAGTTCATTAAAATATATTTAATTTTTTTTTTCAGCTCAAATAATAATTTTTTTTTGTGAACAAAAAAGTGACAGACTGAGATTTGATTACAATTGCAAACACTTCCCATAGTCCTAGTTCAGAATTTCTGTACATCTGGAACATATGAGTATTACTTTCAGTGGTACAAGTTACCCAAGGCAATTAAAGACAATGAGATAGTTGAAAATCAAAAAATAAATATGAAGTTAAGGGCAATAAATAGCTTCCTATTACTTTAATGCCACTGGACATTTAATAAAGTTGTTCTGATAACATGGAAATTTCATAAGCTTCTTTTTTTAATGTCCTCCTTAGAGATATTTGACTACCATCATTTGATGAAGTTTCTGAGTCTTAGATGCAAAAACCCTGCCCTTCCTTTTCCCTCCTGATAGCTGGTGAGAAAACTGCCAGAAATCCCCGATTTTTTTCCCATCTCAAGGTCATACTTCTGCAATACACTTAAACAATATTAGGACTCCTCAAGTTTTGAGTGGGACATGAAAGATTTTTTTTTTCTTGATGTTATTCCTGGAGTATAAGACATAAGGATGCAAAATTACATAGTAGGCATCTCAAAAATAATGTAGACCTGTAGGACATATATCCCTCATGTCATGCTGTCTCAATGCCAGGCAGGTTGCAGTGTGCATCCAGGGCTCTCCCCTTGTAGGCCCTATAGAAATCCTGAAGTAATTATTAAAATCTTTTTGTTTGACACAGAAAAGCTGCAGGGTACAAAGCATAAGAAGCTAAATGGAAAGAGACAGGTAGGCTGTGTGGGCTTTTTTTTTTCTTTCATCCCTCAGAATAATATATCCAGCAGTAGATGTGTAGACATGCCAAATGAAATAATAATATGGTTATTTTGGAATTAGGAAAAGCTCCAGTTCCAAAGACTGAAAACTGACAGAAAGACAAAAACAGCAGAGTTTGTATTATTCTTGCATATAATGTTCACTTAAAAGCACAAAGAGTTAATCTTATCATCCTACACATGGCTGCATTTATAAAAGATAAAAATCACAAACAAGTAATGCACAGTTACTTGTTACATATTCTTCCCATTACAGTTGACAGGTTCATTAATCATAGAGTGTATTTTACTATTAGAAGCTGTAAAGAAGATCAAATCTCTTGTAATTTTTCTTCTTCTTTTCTATTTGATAAGTGTGTTGTTTCAATGTGCAGATAAAATATAATGTCAGTCACAAACTGTCCCAAGGGAATTGCAACTCTCCAGTTAGAAAATTCATCCTTATTTGCAATGTAAAATTCCAAGGAAAATGCATCATTTCCTTTTTAACCTGACCATCAGACTGAGTAAAATGCACATGCCTGGGTATTCACAAAAGAAGCAATCCAGAATGTAGTGCCTGTGGATATGAGCAATGTTTAACTAATAGAAATATTGCTTACTGCATGTTGAAAGCATTAACTATGAATACCCCTATTCATAACATCACATTGATTCATAATTAAAGCCCTGTGAAAATTATAGAGAAAGTTGACATGTTTCACAAGCTGTTCATGGTAAATGTAGCAAATTTTACAGTTTGTTGTGACTTGCCAATAAAGAAATCTCAGGAAGAAAGATTAAAAAATGATTCTACAATACTGAATCTTAGCAAGTGTGACTAAAACAAATGATGACCTATGTAGTAGCCTTAGACCCATTTTTTAAAAGAAAATTATGAAAGCTTCTATTTTAGAATGAGCAGGCTAACATGTCTAATGAAAAACATTTTGGTTATTGTGCAGCAGTAAATTCTCACCTATGTAAGAAACCGGAAAGCCTCAAGAAATAAAAATAACTCAACCTTCTCAACCAATGAAAGTGAAACCCAGGACTGCGAAGCTGTATGAAACTGTGAAGGTACATACTGAATTCTTACTCTTATTTCCTTTTTAAAGAGGATCAGTAGTAATTCATAGCCATTCTGATTTGTGTGACATTGTAATGTATACATGGTCTCCCTCATGTTAAGATTTCCACATCAGATATCCCTCTAAATATTTAGAAAGCAATGTTTTGAGCTAAAATATAGTAGATGGTATCCTGAAGTGGGTGGGCATCAAGATGCTTTTCCACAAAACTTTTCAGAAGAATCAGGGAATGTTTGAAGACCTCTGTTTGAAATGTCTTCATGAAGGGAGAAAAAATACCATATGGTGTGGAATATCCCTTTGTTCAGTTGGGGTCAGCTGTCCCAGCTGTGCCCTTTCCCAACTCCTTGTGTACCCCCAGCCTCCTCACCAGCGTGGCAGCATGAAAATTAGAAAAGATTTGGCTCTGGATAAGCCCTGCTCAGCAAAACCAAAAACATCTCTGAATTATCAGCACTGTTTTCAAATCAAATCCAAAACACGGCCTCACACCAGACACTATGAACAAAATTAGCTCCATCACAGCCAAAACCAGCACAGGGAGACCTAAGCTTGCTAAGGTAATTTATTAGGTGAGTGAATAGTTTGAAGTAGTTAAGGAGGAATGTAGGGCTGCTGTACTTTAGAAAATGAGATGAAATGACTGCCAGTCACTTGTACTTTAAGGTGAGATATGCAAAAGGGCTGTAAAACCACCTCCTAGAGCAGTTGTGAGACTGGAGGAAGCTCAGTAAAATTAGGAAATCAAGGTTATTAGCCACCATTAAGTGTAACATTGCTGATATCCCTTGACTTTTTTTCTCTTGGATTTTCAATTTTTTTAAAAAATGTATCCCTAAAAGAAATTGGCATGTCAAAGTCTAAATTGGTAGTGCTTAAAATAAAAGACATATTTGGGTAAGACATGACAACACTTGGATAATTGTTAATTGTTAATATGCTAGTTGAAGAGGTAAGGCCAAATCCTGTGGTTTTTAAGGAGACATATTTATATGTAAAGCTATAATCTTACACTGACAGTGACAGTCTTTTTGAATTTAAACTGAAGTCCTACCAGTGTGTATAAGAATGTATTTAATTTGCACTCAATGCAAATGAGTATGGGCCATGTGTTCATGAAAAATCAAATCAGCAGGCTTCTCAGCTGGTGACATAGGAATTTAGCTGTTGGAAGCTTTATCTGTGGAAGGCAAACCAGCCAATGATATTTGAATGAGAGAAGGTGGGAAAATGCAGCCAAGCTGAAAAAGTGGTAAAAAATTACTTCAGCAGATGTGAGCAAAGCATCCTCTACAAATGTTAGGCAGAGAAGTGAAAAGTATCCAGAGGGGACATTTATGAAAGTGATGTTACTTTTTTTAATTTTTTTTTTTTTTTTTGTGTAGCAGTAATGATGCCATTGATTTCAAACAAAAAGCAAGCTGTGACAAACATTGTGAGAGATAGTCATCTAAGAGGTAGACGCAAGCAGTTGAATCTACAGTAGGAAAGTACAAAAGATGGTGAATGATTTTCTGTGAGAAGAAGAAATCGCAGAAAAGTTTACAGATTTAACAGGGCTTTTTGCACTGCTAGTGTTTTACCTTGTGCTCTGCACTATCCTACTATGAAAATCTATTGAAAGATTCTTGAGAAAAACATACCATATGCTGGTGCCATACCTGGTTTAGATCAACAGCAGAAAAAAACTACTTACCAAATCTTCTTGAAAGTCATATGAGACTGTTGCTGCACTGTTTCCATTCAAAGACTCCTTGACCTTTTGGGAAAAAACTCCACCAGTCTATTTCTCTCAGGATATTTCTCATGTACAATCAAATAAAAAATAAGTTAAACTTAGAATTCTTCTTCTTGTTTTACATACTTTGTTTTCATGGTCATGCATACAGAAAAAATGCAAGTACATTTTCTAGGTTTGTTCCCTGAATCATTTTGAGGAACATCTGTTGATAGTTGTGACATAAAGGAGTTGAAAGATCTATCTGAAGGACTGTCATGGTTTTTGTGTATGACAAGCTGATGCACAAGGGGTGATACCTTTGTGTAATCAACACCTTTCATAGCAGCACTATCTTAGTCCTGTGGGAAAAAAGAATTATCCTTTGGCAATGGACTCAAGCTTTTTAAATCTCTTTTAGTTTGTTTTGCTTTTTCAGAAAATATCAGCTGGGGGAGGGGGTGAACATTGCATCCTTGCAAGAGACCCTTCCTGAAATTTGAGACTTTCTCGCATTGGCTGAATGTTTTGCTATTGCAGTGTTAACTTACTGAGGTAGGGTGCTTTGAACACAGCCAAGCCAAATACTCTTTGTATCAATTAGGTTTTGGAATATGATTCCCATTTTAAAGACAAGGATAACTTATGAACTTCATAAGGATGAAGTTCAGTGCAATTTATTATGAGATACCCCAAACCAAATTATTTTCCAGTGCTATTATTGCTTTAAGGAGTCTACTTGTGCCTACTAGGAGTGTAATAATTCTTTTACTTACCAGTATGTTTTTAAGAATGACATAGCAAAGAATCAGGAAAGACAAACCCAGCAAAGTTTCATTTCAGACCAAAGCACCTGTTGGAAGGGACCCACAAGGAGCATCAAGGCCCTGCACATCATCATCCCCAAGCATCACACCATGTGCCTGAGAGCATTGTCCAAACACTCCTTGAATTCTATGAGTCTTGGGGTCTGACCACTTCCCTGGGGAGCCTGCTCCAGTGTCCAAACACCCTCTGGGTGAAGAACCCTTTCCTGAGATTCAGCCTAAACCTCCTCTGACACGATTTCAGGCCATTCCTTCAGGTCATGTCACTGGTCACCACAGATCATTGTCTTCTCTCCCTTTCCACCTTACAAGGATATTGTAGACTGTGGTGAGGACTCTCTCAGTCTCCTCTTTTCCAGGCTGAACAGACCAGACCTTCCTCATATGGCTTCCCCTCAAGGCTCTTCACCATCCTCATTGCCTTCCTTTGGACGCCCCTTTTAAGAAAATAAGTTGAAACAAATCCGCTGAGTAGTTCTCTTTTTCTTGGCTATGACAACCTTCTAGGAAAAATAATACTGTCTTTGTGAGATTCAGAGGAATCTAAGAAAAGTGTTAAGCTGGAGCTTATTTCTCAATGTGTGAAATAAACTATATACTGAATGTATACCTATGCATTTATGTAGGTAGGTATCCTGAGGACATGTTTAGCAAATCCTCAAATACTTCATGCAAATATAAGGAACTCTCATTTCCTTTAATAAACTTAAAAGCATTTGAAATATTTTGATGCAATTAAACACAATAAATTAAATACAATAATAAGCACTCTTTGTATCAACAGATTTCACCACTCTGTTGTACTTTCTCTGGCGTTCTGTTAGCTTCTTGGAGTCTAGGGTACCGCCTCAGGGCGAAATATTTATTGCAAGTTATGCTAGTAAAAAATTGGTATATTCTGCAATGTTAGCAAGAAAAACCTGGTGGTGACAGGCTTTTGAGTGTCTTCAGGGAGTCTACTTGTGCATGAACAATTCTGCTTGTATTTCTCTTCTCTGAGCTATTTAGTGTTTCTTCCATCATGTGGTCTAAAAAGATATCTTATGAAACCTGACTTATCCCTGCTGAGTTCTCCTCAGGGTTGTCCATGTTGTGTGTGCTCCAGTGACTCATTATTGATGAAACAGATAATAAGGGAACTAGAATATTACACTCAATATGTGTTTTGGGCACTTTTCTGTCCAGTTAGGTTTTCTTGCCAATAATTACCCTTGCAGCTCTATAGCCACCATGGTTCCCCATGTTTTTCTTATAAAGGAAATCAAGTTTCCACCTAATATCTTCATATTCCCACTTCATATCTGATCACCCTGATAACTCTTAATCAAGTGCAACTGTTTCTTAAACAATCCCACTCAAATATTTCATGTCAATGAGAAGGGAGGAGCCCTTGTAAATACCACCAGCTACCAAATAAATATAATATCTACCCCCAAAGAACCTAAAGTATCATTTCACTTATGAAATGTTACCTTTCAGATAAGAGGCACTCAAGTTATTTACTTCAAATGTCATAAGTATCACTTATATCATTAGTTTAAGAAAAACAGAAAGGACTTTTATGGTGGGATATTTTCCTGGTAATCTCTGCCTCTCCCTCACCAGTAGGGACTGAAATAATTTTCTGCCAATAATAATGACAGTAAATTAATGGAGTAAGAATCTGCTTGTCCTAAAACCAAGAGATTATCCAGATACCCCTGAAGTTGATTGTCTTAGTGAGAGAGGAGGGAAGTACCTCTTAACAGTGCTTTTACAATAGCTGCCTTAATTTATCAGAGTACAGCAGTCTTTTTTATTGTTGGGGGTTTTTTCTTCCTTTAGGGTAGGATATGTAGCATAGGATATTTTCTTATTGGGAGTTAACAAATGTTAAAATGTTTATTTTTTTTCTTGAAGTGGGTGTAATCTCCAAAATCCCTTTTCTTAACTCTTTTATTGATATTACTAATTTTTAAGAAACTTGGAAAATTACAGTAAATTTAAATGGAAGGTATCCTACTAGATGTTCTCTTCTGTTCTGACACATGCATGTCCATTTAGAATGAAAGTCTATTAGAAAACTCACTTTTGGGGGCAAGCAACTAAATTTTAAGGAAAAATGACCAGACTGGATTTAATCTCTGAGTATATGACTGACTCATCCTCATCTTTTTTTTGTTGTTGTCATTTTTTCTTAAACACTGTTAATATTATCCAACTCTTATACTCTTATAAGCTGATTCTGAAGAACAGCTTGTTGTTCAATAATCCTCTGAGACAAAATAGGAGAAAAAACCAAGAATGTAGATTAACCACCAAAAGACAAAGCTTGTGCTTGCATATTGAAATAATTTACTTCTAGTGACTGGATGGTGGACAATTAATTTACAATTTTTTCCCACAACTTTGTCTAGAAAGTTTCCTTAGACACTCTTACACATCTGTAGTGGAATTGCAGTTATAAATTCAATATTACATTGTTTAAGGCATTCGCAATTTTATTGGCACACCTCCTCCTGCTTTAAAAACAAATTCTTTTTTGATCCATTGTGATTCTTCTCGAATCAGAATAAACCATCAGCAAACTTTTTTAGTTAGCATTCTTTTAGCTGAATACATGGGCACTTTATTCTGGCATCCCAATGACTGATGGGAAAATTTCCAATCTCTATCATTAATGAAAAAGGCACTTTTAAGGAGAAAAATAATACCAGAGAGAAAACAAAAGGAGAGAATTTTGTTGTGCTTCTCCACTTTACAGCTGTAGGGCCCTTGCCTTCAGGGGCCTCTTCTTCTGACTGACTTGTGTGAGACTCAGTATGGAAGCACAGTAGCCACCCACAGGTGAGGAGAATGCTTTTATTAATCAGGCATCAGTCTTGGAGTTTGCAAAACCACTTGAAGCTACTGTGCCTGCCTGATAACCATTTGCTTCTAATAGCTCACAAAAAAACCCTGTGTCTGATGAGAATGTACAACAGACCACCTGCTTCAATTATCCTGGAACAGACTGTATGGAAATGATCCTGAATTAGAAACATTTGGATCTATTTCCTTGTCTAAAAAGTCCCCTTGGAATTAGACAGCACACAAGAGCTAGCACTTACAGGTTATCTGTTACCTTGCACAGTCAGCTGTTGTCTCCTTCTTTGTCACACTGTGAATTTTATTCTTTTTAAAGGTCTGGTTGTAATGTAATTTTCAGAGTTACCTGTGTGACTTGTGAAATTTAACATTATAATAACATACATGCAGAATATTTTTTAGAATAGAGATGTAATTCTGGGTCAATGTATTCAACATGATGTGTTCTCATCCTATTTTAAATTGCACTGTTGAAATTGTCCTAAGTCAACAGATTGAATTGCCCAAATCCTATTTCTCTTATTGGAAGTAAAATAGCTCAGAAATTTTTACCCAGTGATACATAAGGTTCCTATAACTGCTGAGAGGGTATTCTAAAATGATTGCGAGTTGAAAATGTGTTGCAGTATAATATTTATGATGTTCAACTTGCTTAGACCATCAGAAAGAAGATCAAGAAGTGATTTGATTATGGTGTGCAAGTATCTACATGAGGAAGAATAACTGATGCTAAAGGCTCTTCAATCTGGGGCAGAAAAGACCCAGCATAATAAAAGCCAATTGGCAGTTCTTAAATATATGCAAATTCAGGGGAAAAAACCCATTTCACTCTATTTTAATAGGAAAAATAGCTAAATATTGGAACAAACTATCAAGGAATATTTTAAGTACTTCCACTTCTGAAGCCTTAATAAATCAAAACTAGGTGTCTCTGAGAGGAATGTTTTCACAAACACAAGCTTTTGAGTTCACTTTGGTGTAAGTATGAAATTTGATTGCTCATGTTTCATATGAGGTACAATTGACTGTTTGGCCTTAAACCCTGTGTATCCAGGAATAAAAATTTTAACAATACCTCTTTGCTTGTTTTGTAAATTTGCCAACAATTTGTGTCATAATGATTTCCTCTCAAAAATGCATGCTGATTTGTTATAGCTACAACTGTTTTCCCATTTTTCTTTTTCTACTAATATGAGAAAATATTTATTTGTGTTGCCTGCTTGAATTTGTATGCAGACAAAAATTTAGGTCTATTAAGACAAATAATAAAACAGTCTTTAAAATAGCACTGATAAAGTTACCTCAGGCCACGTATTCCTTCATTTACAATGCTCTTGTTTACTGGAACTTTCTCAAGGTTACATTTTATTGCTGTTATCCAATCAAACCCGGTAAATGTTGCACTGACTTATCTGATCTAGACATTATTCAGTTCCATTTCATTTCTGTTGTTTGTTTTTAGTTCTTTCTTTATCATGTCACTGTAATGGATATACAAAAAGCCTTGGAAGTATATTTTTCCTTGGCTCCTCAGTGCTGCTCCCTGTGGTAGTTTACAACTATAACTAGGTTACCTGTGGTGTAGCTGTCCCTTGCTTTGTACTTCACACAATTAGTATACCAAGTACATGCAGGCAGTACTCTCTTTATAATACCCAATAACCCTGATTTTATATATAAATAAATAATGTTTTATACCTTTGACTAGACCTTAGGCATTGGATTTCCAAAGATGGACTGTTTGAATATCAAATTTAAGTTAAATTCTCTGTTTTGCTTTCAAACCTTAAAACAAACTGGTCAAAATTTGAGTCTTATTAACAACAGACTATTAAAGTCCCTTGCTCTTGCTAAAACATGATCTCTAAACTCCATCTGTAAAACACGCTGTTACAGAATAATGCAAGATGATAGAGATTAACTAACTTGCACAAATGTCACATTGTCACTTTCACATTAGTCACATTGCAAAAGGCACTACTGGGAATGTATGGATACTATTAATGAAAATCAGTATAAGAGACATGCACTGTCCAGACCTAAAGATGTCTGAAACTTTACCATGCAGATTGAGGGTCTATTTTAAAAGAATCCAAAAGCACAGAAGCTTCACAGCTTAAATGAGCATTGGATTCTTTAAAATTGGGGTTTTTTTCCTTTGTCATTAAAAGTATTGTTTTATTATATACTCTATTATATTGTTTTATTATATACTCTACTGCATAGTAGCACTGAAAAAGTAGCACTTAGTCTCCTCCAGAGCAATATTTGCTCAGTAATGTTAACTGATAATGTGAATTGCCAGTTTGGTTCCTTTCTGTTTTGTACAACTACTTTTATAGTTGTCTTTAGGGTAAGCCAAGAAAAATGTCTATTGAAAGCCTTGCACTGTATCTTTTTCTTTTAGAAAACAGTCACCTTTTATAGACCACATTTGATGAAACCTCGAATCCTGAGAGAATAGATTTAACTGTGATTGTTTTGTTTTCAGGACAGGGCATGAATTCTCTGAGAGAGAGCAGGCCAGGCAGTTCTTGACTACAGAATCCAAGAAGGGTGGAGTGATTACCGTCTAAAAATGGCAAGTCTGGAATGAGTCGTTTGTATTAGTTTTCTTTTTTGTTACAGCTGCTGTCATGAGAACAGAATCATGTTGTGGCAGTTGATATTCTCCTTGCAGAGGCTGTCACAAGCAAAAACATGAAAGTATGAATAGCTACCCATGCCCATGAAGACATCTGAATGCCAGTCTTCTTTAACCTTTTATAGACTTAGCATTGTGACTGATGAGGCATTCCAGTAGGCATTCTTCCTCCTTCCCCAAAGTTGTTGGGCCTGTACAGGGGAATCAAAGAATGACAGATAATCAAATGGCAAAGCACAGTAAAGGGCAAAGGTAGTGAAATTTATTCCAGTCTTTTGCAGCAAGTATGGGACTTTTCACATTTACAGCCTATGTAGGCAAAGGTTGCAGAGCTAAAAACATATCAGGACATGAAGATATTGGGTCAATTATAGTTATAATGATAATAGTAAAAATTATCATGAGCCCCAGGCACCTCTTTAAAGTGTCTGCCTTTAATAGAGTAAGTTCAGCAATGCTTCCTTCATGCTGTATTTCAGGGTAGAACCTGTCCAGCAAAGATGTTGAAATATTATTTCTACATATTCTTTTTTTTTCTCTTTCTAATATCACCAGCTTCGTGAATGTCTTGTTCTCTGTGCTCTCACATATTTATGCCTTTGTAAAATTTTTGAAAATCTTTTCCATGCATCCTTGACACCAGTCCAGAATTAACACTTTTGAACTCTCTTCCTCCCGATTTGATTTGCTCAAATGTTGCCTGTTGAATTCAGTTCAAGGTGAGTGGGGAGCTTGGCCATTGTCTTGGCTGAGGGATTTTTTTTTTTGGCTTTATAATCCATGACTGTACATACTTAATTTCAAAATTCTAGAATGTACTCCAAACAGAAAGTTGTGCGGGAGCAACAACCCCCAGTTGCTTAATGCGTATTGCAGTAGGAATTGTAAGGAGTTGTAGCATTGCAGAATATCATACAAGAAATCACGAGGAATTACAAGGAGCATTAGCTGAGCACTGCTACTTCTAAATATATTTTTTACTCATAAGAAGTGCACATTTCAGGCTCTTGGGAAGCTCCAGCTAAATGAGATATCATAGACCACTCTGTCAAACAGAATGTGTAAGAAATTTTAAAATTTATCCATATATGAAATTTGATTTATACATTAAAGAAGTATAGAAACAATTATTGACTTTACCTCTTGCCCTTTTAAAGAGATGGAAGTCTCTGGAGGTTCTTTCAGGCAGGTGTAACTTGAGAATTTGCATTTTCTTTTTCTGTCCTAGTGGAGGGTTGTAGTCAAGGAAAGCCTCATTGCATGAGTGAGTTCTCAGGGAAGAAAGCCCTATGCCTCCTTGGAAAATAAAAGTAAGTTTCTGGTAAAAAAAGTTAGTATCACTCTTTAAAGACAATAAAATTATATTTCTTAGCAATACAGCCACTTATCACTAAGCTCTGATGCTGTTAATACTTACGACTGCTCATTCCTGCAAGCTTGTAAGTAAACCTGAGTTCAGATTCTAAGAGGACAAAGTTATACATGTGATGTATATCCTAGCTGACCTTTAAAGGTCCCTTCCATCCCAAACCACTCTATGATTCTACATGAATAAGCATTTCAAGCATAAAAAGTGTCATTCCAAAAATATGTGAAAGAACAAACATTTGTTGTCTGGAATAAAACACAAAACTTTTCCAAACAGTGTTAAGACAATAATATAAAAGCAAATCTTAAATTGAAAGCCTTCAAAGTGTGCAGTATGGTGGTATGCACATGTGATGCAGTGTTTCTACAATTTTTATAAGGTCAGTTGATTAGTATACCTATCAAATATTGCCCAGTTAGACAAGCAGATGGTTAGGTAATTTTCCCCCTTATACTGCCCCATTGGAATTGGTCCAGGGCCTTCTTTGTCCCATTTCTTTTTGTGTCTTCTCGGATTCCGGCTGGAAAACAAAACGTCCTTGTAGTAGGCTCTCTTCTTGAAGACAAAACTAAGCAATATTTCAGGAATGTGTTAGAAGGTTAGCACATTGCTCTAAAAATGTAGGAAAAGGGTAGGAAAAATACTAGAAGCTACAGCCATGTATTAGCAGTCTACAAAGCTACAAATGTATATAAAATATATATATAAAACTTAAAAATCTTTGGTCACAGTATTCACTGTTCCCATTCTTTTTAATTGTATTTATTCTTCAATTGAGAGAATTTTTTTGCCACATAAATCTCTAGAAATGAGAAATATTGACATTTTATAAAATATTGTAAATATACAAAAATTTGCTAAGAAAGAGAACAGTAGCACGGGTTAGGTGCAGGTGACACTACAAAATGGACAAGACCACCACAACAGGACTAATGTTCTGCAATAAATACAATGTACCAAATCAAAACACCCATCCAAAAAGTAAAAGACTGAACAAATTGTACTTGGAGGACATTTTTTCTTTAGTGAAGAGGTTATCTGTTTGTTTTCCCTGTCTAATTTAATGCAAATATATCATGAATGACCTTTTTTTTCTTTTTTCCCCCCTGAAATGCTTTTCCTGAAATATAATATCAAAACATCTGGTTTACACTATAGCGTTTTTGATGATGACTTTCTGCTCTAGGGAGGTCTTTGTTATGTAATACAATCTTAATTTGTAGTAACCAATTCTTTTCATATTAGCACAACAACATAATACCATTGGTGACATTCAATAGATTTGCCTTGGTAGTGATGGGAGTCAGATAAAGCAATAAAAAACTCAAAATGCAATTGTAAATTTATTATTTTACATACTGGCCATTTATTTTTGCAATTACATTGAAATAACTAAGCATAATATTCTCTCATAAAAGTCTTAGCTGGTCTACATGTCAATCTAGATATTTAGAATACCATTTTCTTTTCTGCATGCTTTTGGAAAAACTAAGCATTAGCTAAATATTTTTCAATTCTTGAAATGTGACTTTCTAGGAGGATATCAAAATAAATAAGCTGAGGAGTTAAATACTCATACTTAAAGGTGTTATCTTTTGTGATTTTGAACATCTCCCCTCAATACTGTTCAGTCTAAATCCCTGAAACCAAATTTTTATTGCTTCTAGTTTAAAAAAAAAAATCTGTTTTATTTGAGATTGTGGCTTTTTCTTTAAAGACACTCAACTGCCTCAGCTTTACAAATCTGCAAAAAGTGACTCAGAGGCAGAGAGGAACACAATGGCTGACACCTTATAACTGTCTTGGGAGCTCACCCTTGACACTGGGTTTTCTGTCCACAAGGCTGAGTATTATCATCAGTCTCAATGAGTGCCAGGAACTTGTGTTAGATCTTACTTTTTCTATTATGAACATACAGCAGTAAGTACATATTGAAAACAAAGCAAGAAGAACAAGAACCTTACCAAACCAGAATATCACACTGAATGCCTTTCTTTGTCATGGCAAAGGAACAGGGAGAGTGACACTCACAGGCAGTACTGCCCTGGAATGCATCTCCTGCAAAGTGATAAAGCCCTATAATCACAGAATATTCTGAGTTGGAGGGGACTCACAAGGATCATTGAATCCAACTCTGAAGTGAATGGCCCATACAGGGATTGATGCCATAACTTTGGTGCTATTAGCACCATGCTCTGACCAGCTGAGCTAATCTCAGGGCCATGATATGAAAACACACATGGAAGAAAGTGATTTCACTGAGTTTTTCATTGTAACCATCATTTGATCAACCACTATCTTAGGTGGTACGACTGAGACAAGCTGATAGATTTTACTGGGCATTGTTCTTATTCTAAGAGAGACATTAATTTCCTGAAAAATATTCCAGTGTTTTCTGCCTTTAGCAGCCAAATATGACAAATATTTTATAGTAACAGATTTTGCACAAAATTTATCATGTTTTTACAAACCATCTAGATAATTTATGCATTCTATAGCGTGGTAGCATGTCACAGACATACCCTGCATTGTCTTCAGGAGGATTATAAGCATTGATAGATATTTATCTGCTACTACTTATTTTGAAGAAAACATCATGGGAAATTTCTTGCGCAAACTTCTTTTCTTTCTTTGGCCTAACAAAATGAAATGTAAGCTGTGCATCTTGTATAGTATTAAAATTTTTGTGCCTTCCTTCCTTCCTTCCTTCCTTCCTTCCTTCCTTCCTTCCTTCCTTCCTTCCTTCCTTCCTTCCTTCCTTCCTTCCTTCCTCCCTCCCTCCCTCCCTCCCTCCCTCCCTCCCTCCCTTCCTTTTTAAAACTTTAATGCAATTATCATGTTTTATACTGATGGTACAAAAAAGGTAGCAAAACAAAAAGTATCTCTTTAACAGAAATTTGTTTCTCTACCAACTTTTGCTATGAAGCCTGTAAAAATTTTTAAACCCATTAGCTGTTCCCATTTTTTTAAGAAAATGTTAAAGCAATTTCTAGTAATCAGCATGTTGTGAAGAATTTGATATTTCAGTCTTTTCTTCCTCTACCAGAGCAGAATACATTTTTAGGACATTAAGGCTGTGAGAGTCCTGGTCTCATCATGTGACCCAATGACCTCACCTACAGCCTTACAAGCCTTGAAAATTCTCTGCCTTTGAGTTCCAAGGAGTTCTAGTAAATGTGCTGAAGCCTGTGGGTCAAACTCTATATTCTTTCCTTACAACAGGTAGGAAAATTACCATGTTTAGTTCTGCTTATTTGGGGATTGAGAAGGGAACAGCAAGATACAACTAACTTGTAGATGGTATCAAGGGTATTGAGAAAGAAGGTGGAGAAGAAATTTCACTAGTATTTTGAAATAAAGTAGGAGTACCTTGAAGAAGATATTTAGAATAGAAAAAACAAGATTATTTGTAAGTTTCCTCTTGTGGAATAAAAATATTTTTTAAATTCAATCAGGAATCAAGAGACTGCATATTTGCTGTGTTGAATTATTTTATTTCAGTAGTGTCAAAGAATTATAATGAAGTGAGAAAACTTAAATTATCTAGTTCAGCAGTCTCCCATTGACATTTTTCCCTTCCAGTACTTTGATTTCAATGAAAGTACATTTTCATAGGAAAGGTACTGTTCCTCTCACCTTACTTTGTTCTAAAATAGCCCAGATTTGTACCCTTCCAGGTCATACTGTGTAGTCTTTTTTTCCCTTGGGTGTTTGAAAATGAGTTGGAACTGAAAGGATAAGAAGTTATTGGAAAAAGAAGGAATTTGATGTATTAAATTGCCTGTGTTATCAGCAGTGGTGGTTATATTGAAATTGCATTTCTATAATTAGACTTTATTTGTGATACATTTTTAACTGAAATGTAATGTGCACAGTCATAGGAATTATGAATCCTTTCCACTATAAATATATAACTATTTCCAAATGTGTAACTATGATGTCTAAACTAACAGATAACACTTGTTGGTTGGAGTCACATACCACATTCTGGATCTCTGTTGCACCATCTCAAAAAAACAGGGGTGAGGTGCTGAATTTCTGCAGCTTTATGCAACCCTGAAGCTGTGGATAGTGGCCTAACACTTGGGCTGGCAAAAATGCAATTATTTTACCATGGTCCACAATTCCCTATGATTTTCTCTAACTCATTAGGCCAGCTTGTCCTTAGTTGTCAGGAAAGGCCTGGGGTACTTTGTAGCAGCAACAATGCCAGCCCAGATGCAAAACCAGAGCTTGCTCTCACCAGTAGTAGCGTGTGTTATCAAAGGTACAGACCACACGGAGAGTATTCTTCACTAGGAAATTGTTTGATGGACCCAAGTATGGCGAAATGAAAGCAGAAAAGCCACGCCTGTGGCAGCAGCATGCTAAGAGCTGTTGTTGTGCCTGTGGAGTGCCAGCTGCTGCTGAGCCAGAGCACTTCTCTGCCTTCTGATCTCCTGGCCTGTGGCTCACAAGCCACACACAAGCCTCATGATCTTTACATGACAAGGCAGAAGTGTGAAACAGTCTATATTTCTGTCAAAATGTGCTCTGTTAAACATATTGACCGGCCTTGAAAAAGATCATTAAAGCTGTGAGTAATATCTGTTAGGTGGTACCAGAATTTGAAGCTTTGCTAGAGCTTTCGAACAGCTAAGAGCATCGTTACTAATAAATCATTGGAAGTACTTAAAGGGAAAATCAAAAAGATGAAAGCTCATTACAGAAAATGAACAGCCATTTTCCACTGTTTCTGCAGCAGAACCTTGTTATCTATTTACATACTATTTCTAATATTAATATCAGTGTGGTAAGATAAATCACTGCCCACACTTTTACATTTTTAATTACATTTTACTGCACTTGCTCTTTTGTTTACAGTTATCCAATAAAATATTTATTTTATCTTATATATAGGATGAGGTTTCTGTATTTTAATCAGATTTTCCACATAATCTTCCCCCCCACCTTCCTTTACTGTCTTTTTTTATGACCCTAAACACCACAGGATGTTTTTTTGTAGAAAATCTCATTATTTTTTAATGCATGGCTATTTATTAATGTATTGTGTATATAACACTCTATGCATTTCTTTGCATTGATGAATACATTTACATCCACTTGAGAATAAGAATTCCCTTAAGGGTCAATCTCACAATTCTCTGAGTATGCTGCCAAAATGTTGTGCGTCTGATGTTTTTCTGGGTTTTTGTGGTTTTATTGTAGTTTTTTTAAGAGGCACAAAGGGGTCTGCACTGATTTGCTGAGAAGATCTTTCTACCAGTAGACAACGATCATTATTCATTTTCTGAATGTTGACCTGCATGTGCTGTGGCAGAGATTACCAAAAAAGGCAGTCATATCTCAGCTGTGTTCTAATGAAAATGCTCTGACCTGTTCTTTCTTACTGTGAAAGGGGTAAACTGCTCCCACATTGCTCTGATGCCAACACTGTTGTTTTGCAGTGGGAAGTAAGCACAGTTTTGTGCTAACAGCTAACAAAATATTAAAGAAAATATTTGTCTGAAGGCACACCTTAATAGCATAAGGCCTTAAAAAAATCCTACCAAAACCAACATGAAGTCATATGAATTCATCATATGGGAACTAAATGGAAGACATCCATTTGTGGGAATACAAAGAATTCAGTCATTTTCTGCATTTAAAATAACGTGCATTGGGTACAGTTACTAGTGGGCTTTTTTGTACTTCAGTAAGTTTATTCATAATTGGGAAAATTAATCTTGATTTTTAATTTTCATATTTGGATTTAGTTTTTTTCATATATTTCATTCTTCATCTTTGCTAAAAAATGAGCTAACTGCAATTTTTATGGCACTTAACTGTGCCAAAAATATTATTTTAAAATAATATTTAACATTTATTTTAAAATATTATTTACCAAACCCTACAGACAATTCCTGCTTCTTTTAACTTTTAAAAAGTAGTTTGGTGTGAATATTTAATAGCTGAACTATATTAAGTCAGGTCTCTTAACAGTTAGCTGCAGAAACTTTTCACCCCAAGAGAGTCAAGCACAGACAGCCCTGCATCTCATGGAACCTTTTGAACAGTACCTAATGAATCATCAAGTTTTCAACACTCACTGCAAACTCCACAGAAATTCATACTTAAAGCTAGTGAGCAATAGCGGGGCCCAAAAGAAGGATAGTAGTTCTGGAGACTGTCTGTCTCTATGACTCAAAATGCTTTTTGTTTTTGGGGTATAGGTCTACAGTATAAATGAAGAATAACATTTTCTCTGTACTACATGCAGAACTCCCTTAAGCATGTGGTGGGATAATTTAGCATAGTCTGTTCTGGTGTTTTGAGGTGGCTGCGAAGGGTAAGGAAAATGGTTCCCCCACTGCTGTTTAAAAACCAAACGAATGCGCATGTGTAAATATTTTCTTTAATCATCTAATGCGCTCAGCTGACTCCAAACTAGATTTATCCAAGACATTATTATGTCCGGAATCTCTGTAACTGCTCTGCATGGAGCCTTTATGGTCTATTGGGTAAATAATACACATTTTTAAAATGATGCAAATACTTACATACTTGAGAAATCCTAATGTTTCCAGTGGAGTAGTTATGTTGTGTAAATAACATGCAAACTTAAAATTGTCCTATTACAAATTTATGCATAGTGTATCATATGTTTGTGTTTGTGGGAGAGATTAAAGAAAATAAGCTGATCTGTTCCTGATACATTCCTCTATTTTTCAGATGCTTTTAATTTGATTTAGGTACTAAACACATTGTTTTTCCTTCTAGATATGTTTGTGCATTCCAGAAAACTTGATATGTGAATGGAAGAAGCAAACAAAAAGCTAGTATATGACCTAAGCTAATACTAATTTTAATTTTGAAAACCCTTGCAGATGAAGAAATATATAATACCACCTTCTCACACAAAGGTCCAATAAAAATGAGTCCAATATTTTAATGTGGTTGTCTTATCAATTTATGCCTCCTAGAGAATTTTTTGGGTGAGTTGGCTTCATTTATCCATCTCATGCTAAAAAGTAACAAAAGTAGATGGAATAGCATTTACACAATTTTTTTCTGTTCATTTTCCTGTAAAATAGTAGGGAATTAATGTCATAAGCTTAAAGAGCAAAAAAACAGGCTTGCGTATCTGTGGCTGATTCATCCTCTGCATTTTGCAGAACACTTACAGTCCTGTAAAATGTAAGGCCACTAATAATTTACCTAAACAAGGTTACAATACTTCAGCACATGTTCCCCATTCCTGCTTTTATCTCAAAACATTTTCTCAATTCCTCTTCAATATTCTTCTTTCCTACTGCCAGTCCATTAGCTCTTTTTTTAGTTGTTTCCTTCATTCATAATGTTATCTCATTGTCATTTGAGGCCTATTATCCTCTCTTGAATCTTCACTTCTCTAAATAAGGCTCATCAAATTCTTCCAGCTCTGGCAGCAGCAAGCTCTTCAATAGCTTTTGTCCTTGAAATCAAACAGCTTTGGTGAAAATGTGGATCAAGTGAAGCCAAAATCCTTTATATGAAAATATGGGCTGTAATCCACCAAAAAAGGGATGGTAGCATGCCACCAGTCCAAAGGAGTTTGTAAGACTGGTTTAGCTCCCTCCTTACAGGTTTGTCTCTCTTTAAACCTGTAACAGGAGAACCAGATGTTACAATACATGGGCATCACAGATCCATGAGGCTGGTCCTTTTTTTCTTTTCCCTCTTTTTAAAATAAAAATAATTTGTGGGTTTTACAATTTTTTAATATGGTGGGGTTTTCCATTTATTATCAGGATGTTTCCTTTTAAGCCAGCACTTACTGTAGCTAATAACTCATTTATTAGAGCTTCTGTGGGCTAGATATTTTATCAGGATGATTAAATAACAAATAGGAAATTACACACTGGTAACACCCAGCTTTTAAAGATTTGTAGAGGTTATTGTTGGGTAAATAAACATTAACAATGACCACATCAATGCCTCCAAAGCGTTTGGGGAAAGTTTATCTGAGATAAAAATGCATTGTGACATAAACTATCTATCTTCTTAGGAAGATTGCTCACACTATGATCTGAAAATTATTTTTATATTCAGGGCACTAAGCAGCAACAGACAGAAGAAAGGGACGAAGGAAGATGGACACATACATGAGTTTTCAAAATGAATGATCTGGAACCATGATTCTTCTTCCTGTCAACAGCAGAGTTACTTCAGGAAATACAACTCACACATGTGTTTCTGTAATTAAATTTCTAATTTTTGCAGATTATTTTTAATTATATGCTTATTCTGATTTCACAATTATTCTGCATGAACATTTCCTATTGAGTTCAATCAGAGTGTGTATGATGGGTCAATAAGAATATAGGGATTATTAGTCACTATAACACATACACATGGACACATTTGCCCATGCAAATAATTGGATATATCCAAAAAACTAGTGAGGTTGAAAATTATTGCCATTTGCTTAGTCTGAATGTCATGGCATTAGTGTGCATTGTTCCAAACTATATGTGAATTCTGCCAAATGAGTAGCAAAACCTTGCTCTGAGACAAATTGGAAGGCACAAGCAGGTAACAATAAAGTATGCTACAGAACAAAATAGAATCTTGTCTTCATTGTGGCAGTGCCTCAAGAATGGGTAGAGTCTAGAAATTTTTTGAGAAGCAGAGAAAGAGAACTTTGCATACTTTAACCAAAAACCTGATACATATATTCATACATGTAATAATAATAATGAAGTAAGAGTTCTTCAAGAAAGCTCTCATGATCATGGATACAAGTTGAACAGAATAAAAACATTTCCTTAAAGATGTAGCATCATCCCTTCTCCAAGGCAGTCTCACAAAACTATAACAGCATTCTAACCATTATGACCATGGTTACAGCACAGTCCTTCAACTGGAAGATGGATTGGATGTAACCAAGTAGACATGGCAAAAATATTGACATTTCATAAGTTGTCTGATCCAAAGTTCTGCCTCTTGATGTGTAGAGAGCACAGTAAGTCTTGACCCTTACTATAAAAATTCACAATCTAAGCAAAGCTGATTTTAGAAAGACACAGTAACTGCAATTTATTGCCTGAGATCCTGTAATCCTGAGATCCTCGCTGGATTTCAGTAAGTTTCCATCTTGGCAGCCCACTAGTGCCACATGAAAACTTATGGACCCAGAATATCTTCATAGGTGAGAGAGAGAGACAAGATAGTTTAAGGGATGGTTCCTTTCATCTACACAGAATGCCGAGTTGAAGATTAAATAAATTACTTTGTAGATGAGCCTATTTTTCCGCATTGTTGACAAAAGGAACCTGAAATGTCTGGAGTTATCTATACTGTCCATGTTTATAGTTATGCCTTGATTTGGTCAGCTAAATCCAGTCCTAAGTATTTTTTCTCAGGGTCCAGCTGACTTACTTAGCCATTATTATTTCATCTGATTTACCCAGTCTTACCCATTTTTTTCCTTTTCAAGAGCAGCTTACTCTGATTCATCAGTGAAAAAACAGGCACAGAAGGGGCAGGAGGAGTTGCCCTGTTATTCTTGAAGACTTCAACCTCCTACAAATTCTTCAGTACAGGACAGTAGCAAAACAGTATTTAAGGAACGGAACAGACTTCCTTCTGTTGTTTTCAGTGATAATAAATTATTTAGGAATTTAATCTCAAATTTTTAATGCTTTCTTTCCATCTCCCACTGGAACCACTTAGAACCTGATCCAAAGCTCTTCTAAAGTTTATGTTTCTAAAGAGTTCAATGCAAAGATAATTTTATTTTTGCATACACAATTTCCTTCAAAAATTCAGAGGAATAAAAATGAATATTCCTACATAAGGGTGAAAAGAAAAATTAGAACCAGATGACAAAATATGTAGCAACTTTAATTCAGCGAGTACATTTTGATAGCTCTGGTCTTTCAACTGATAATTAGAAAAGGTTATGAGCTGTTCTTTAAGTATCTTAATCCCATTTGTAGATGGGTAATTAGAGAAAAAATATTTCTTTATATCAATTCTCATCTCTAAAGTCCAAATTTCAACCTTCAATTTTGAAATGCGAAGGCAATTTTTATAAACCAAGTTTTTCATATCTGAAACATGAGAAAATGTCTAAATTCCTTCCACAGACCAAGAAAAAAGTAGTTTGCCTGCTTGTCCAGCTACTAAAAGGAAATAATTTCTCTCTTAGAAAGGGAAGATTTCATTTTAGCTGCACAAGCTGTGGCAAAGTACTGGATTATATCAAACACAAGTAAAATACTGGGCATTACTAAATAAGCAGCAAATGTGTATGAGGCACTGTATAAGGCACACGATGAAGGTACTGTGAAGTTCTTTGTGTACAAAATGAAAAAGAAAGACTTTCAGTTCTCAGGCAAGTGCCCATGTGCTCATGATTCACCATTTTAGGTGGCATTATCTCGTAAAGATGTACTATGGGATATATCACCTGACTGAAAAATAGTGTCTCTTCCAACACACCATCCATATTTCACAAATCCTGCACTGATGTTACAAACGGACCGATTATCTCAAGGGCAGTTTGTAAATATTTTCACTTCTGGTAAACACTCAGATCTTGAAATGGTGTTGTATGCACTTGTTCTCAGATATTGCTGCCTGAGGTTGGAAATCCTCTCGTATGACAACTTTCAAGCATGCCTTTGAGATTTTTCGCCAGACCCCAGCCAAACTGAGGTCTGTCTAACACACTATTTGACACACATGCTATAATTAATTTTTGTGTCCCTAATAATGTGTAATTACAAATATATTGCTGCTTGAGCATAGTGACAAACTCTAGTGATCTACTGCATTTTGGCTTTATTGAATTGCTCTGTGTATTACTTAATGTTCTGAAATAGGGAATTTATCCCTACTCAAAATTAAAAGGGAGAACTGAAAAGCGCTTTCGTATCAATGACATATGCTAAAACAACAGGTGTAGAGATATGAGGAAATTTTATTCTCATTAACTTTATGGTGCAGATGATTCTCTTGACAAAATCTTTTCATTTGATGCAAAATTAAAAATGCATAACCCTGTGAAACTTGTAAAGATTTTTCAGGAGAAAAAAACCCACCACCAAACACTGAAGGGTATTTTATGTTATGTACATTTGGTCTTGTTTGTGCAGTTCTAGAAAAACAATAAAAAAAACCCCTTTATAAAAATTCTTTGACCCTGCTTTTTGCCAACTGAATGCTCATGGTTGATTGGAAAATCAATGAAGTGCTGTGAGAATTGTACCTCACTGTTGCAGAAAAGCCACACAAAAATCCAACTTTTCACATGAGTTGAAGATTGCCTTTGGTTCATTTACTCTCTTAAGACACATTAAAATCAAATCTATCACCCCATTTGGCCATCTGTCAATTCTCACTACACAGTAAATGAGTAGACTTTGTTCCTTGATCACCAGAAATGGAGGATGTTTTGTTGTTGTAATAAATGGTCGTAGGCCTTAGAGACAGAAATAAATCAATGCAATTTATAAAGTTGGGGTGAAAATGTTAGATCCAGTTTTCTAAACTACAGAGAATTATGTATGGATGAATTGCAATAAATAAAGAACAGCTTTAGCAGCTTACAAAAATAAATAATAAAGATGAAAGAAATTAATGTGTAGTCCTTTATTTTGAAACCTTTTAAAGTGTAAAATAAATACAAGAATAAGTTGCACATCAAAGATGCATCTATATACACATTTCATTTTATCTGGTCAGGTAATAAATAAGAGAGTTTATTTTCTTCTTACCTTAACATAAACTTAGTTTTTAAATTGCAAAATACACGGGCAACTAAAAGAAAGTCTCCTCCTTCTTGCTCAATAATTGTTAACATGCACAATAATTATATCCTAGGACAAAGTATAAGTTTCACTGTAAATTTAACTTTTGAGGAGTAGTTTCTGTTGAACCGAAGTGCTTTTGGAATCAATGAGCTTTTGGTGTTAGAGGCTGATGCCCCAAGAGTCCAGGTGCTGCATTCACTAAAAGCTTGGTGTCAAGCTCCAGTCAGCATAGCATCTTTTGGCATACCATCGTTTGCACTCTATTCTTTGTTTGTTGTCAGCAGTCTTGTAAAACGGAACTATCTTGTAGGTAATTAGCTCCAAAGCAAAATGTATGAAAATACGGAGACTAAACATCTGGAGACAGCCATTAACAAAGCCATCAATTCCATATCCCAGCAGACTACATTAGTGCAACAAAGTTATTTTCAGGAGACTAAACCATCAGTGCTCAAATGATGGTCTGTAACAACAAATGGTCTTCAGAGGTTTGCAGAAGAATACCACCTTTGTATTGCTCAGAATTAAAAGTTTGATGGCAAATATGTACAGTTCAGAGATTGAGAATCACTGAAATAAACTATCAAAGTCACAGGTCCAAAACAAACTGTTGCAATAACAGATCCAGCGCTTTTTTCTTTAATATGTAAATTTGAGGGAAAAAAAGAAGCATAATTGTTTAATAATACACGTAAATATGTAAATATTCTGATGTAATTTCTTTTTTTTTAACTTTTAATGGAAGCAGAAATTTAGGAATTGGTTAGAGCACTCAGTTTGAATTCTGCAACAGTACAGATTTTTGAATATTGCTAAATATAGAGATACTGATGAGTCCAGTGACTTCTTATTCTAAAATTTAATTATCTTATATTGCATATATATACTTGTAGAATTATATCTTTGCGAGTTCTGACTCAAGATGCTTTCTGCAGAAGTTGCAGTGGTTCAAGTGTAATATAGAAGCTTATCAGTTTCAGCTTTGCAGATAATTAACACTCTTGCTCCTATCTAGTTGAGATAATCAGTGTTCAGCAGAGGCAGCTTTTCAAAGTATTTAAATCTTCTTGGAAAGATTTTGCACATGATACCAAGTTCCAGGTGGTCAGATTGTGGCTGGCCTGCCACCCATATGCAAGCTAGCAAGTTAAAAGCAAGCTGTGACTTAAACATAAATCTTTACTACACAGTTAATCCAAATTGAATGGGATTTTCAGTCCAGCCCCATTTTACATAGACAGAGGAATGGCTATAGGTACTTAGAGTAGTTTTAAGCATGGTTTTATTTTCACATAGCTAAACTACATTCTAATCATGATTGTGACAATCCTCACAGTAAAAAAATTACTTAGGTGTTGGTAGTCTCCCAAAAATTGTATTGTGTTTTCCATGGCAGGGGAACAGCTTTGCAGAGTGAATTTATTATTAGGAATTCTTGAGCATCTCTGGGTAAGGAGCTGAGAAACATGTCCCCAGACACATGAGAAAATGTAAAAAGGAGTGTACAACAATGTAGATTGAACTCCTTTGGAGACAATGTTCCTTAGAAAAGCTGCTGATTACTTGGGCTAGGCAGGTGGTCTGTAACTAGCTTTCAATGTGAGATTTAAAAATGAAAGGCAGCACTAGCCCTTGGTAAAAACCATTTTGAAAATCTTTATACCACCCTACTGTTCAGTACATCCACATGTGATAGAAAAGGGTCCTTGTAATGAAGAAGCAGAAATGTGACATCAAAACTAAAGAGCAGCAGCTCAGAGCTTGTTTGGGAATGATGAACTTTACACTGTTTGCCAGCCTGCTATTGTACCACTTAAACTGTTTCTTTTATTCTTTAGAGATATCATATAAAAAAATAGTTTGACGAAATAGCTTTTGTTCAGAGTGCTCAGAGCATTTTATTGACAGTTCAGTCAAAAGGAAGACTGATAAAAGAAATAATGAAGTACTGGCTTTATTTTATCAAACTATCAGCTCTTTTTCTTCTCTCACTTGAGCTCAGATTTTTAACATGGTCAGTCTTCCTATTAGTCTAGCACAGACGTTGCTACTTTTTTCTCTTGCTGCTCTGTCCGCTAGAATAGGACAGGGCAGAAGCTATGACCTTATCACTGAACCTCCTTTACTTTTTAGCCAAACATGGTAAAACCTTCATTCTCTAATTTTTTGGTGCACCGAGGATAGCTAGGAATGGTAAAAAGGCCTTGTGCTACAGAGGACTCCCCTCAATTTTATTATAGAACTGTGTTTTTTGTTTGGAATTGTTATAAATGATTGAATCCGCAGCCAAATTTAAAAAAAAATTGACAAAGATTTATTATATTAATTACAAATTATCAAAAATTCGCCACTGTTCCTGGCGCTGTTTTTCCTGAAAGGTTGAATCATCTCAAGGAAGACGACTTTCATGGCCCGTGAAAGCTTCATTCTTAAGCTAAGGACTTGATATTATCTTTAGCGTATTCCGGGAACTGATTGAATAGAAATAGGACTATGCTCCCAGCCAGAGTGGTCAAGGGCATGCAGTGGATTCCTGTAATATTTTATACATACACATATTTACTTATAGCATGAATTAACCATACATCTAAAACAGAATGAAGCTTCATTACAACACTAGAATGTAATGTGTAAAGAAGAGTCTCTGATTGCTCCCAGCATTTCCCTTAAGCTTTTATTTTGTTCCTGATTTCTTTTTCTGTTGGTTCTGCTTTCGACATAGAGTCTGAAAATCCATATTGTGACAATACTCCCTGGGAGAAAGCAATGAGTTGTTCATGAGAACTTACTTTTAATGGTGTTAATGTCATGAGAGAGCCAAGCATTACATTTATCAATGCCATCCCCTGATGGTAGTCCAGGAAAACAAGGAAAAAAGCAGAAAATCAAAGCAGCCAGTAAAAGCAACACAAAAAGACACAGAGGAATCCTTTCTACTGAAAACTCTTGTTTAGCTGAAAATTGCAGGATGTTTTTCAAGGCAGCATTAAAAAAAAACTTACACTGAAAGCTTAGCAAGAGTGAGAATTATGTGCAATAAGAAACTCAACAGTGAAGCCAAAACACCGAGTTTTGTATTTCATGGTAGGAAACTCCACTTGCGTCAGTACTTGTATTAACTTATTCCTATGGTTGCAGCCCCACAGATGTGAAGAAGTACAATCCATTGTGAAGAGCTAGCATGGGTACAAATGGATTAAAGCCATCAGAAGAACTAAATAGCTAAAGGCTTGCAACAGCATTAAATAGCACTTTTGTGAAAGCAGCATGCAATTGTGCTCATGAGCATGTGGACTTTTAAAATGGGACTTTATGGACAAACTGATTGTCTTGGAAGAAGAAAAATATGCAGCACAAAGTGAGGTGATGAAGTACAAGCAGAACAGCAAAGCTTTGATGGTTAATGCCAACACCATCGAACATTAAGAGATAACAGTCACTCATATATGCTTATATGCCCTGACATTCTCAGAGGTTTCCAATGACTCTTATTCATACAGAAGGACGACTGGAAGCCACACAGAGCCTTTATAAATTCTTAGGCCTTTTTAAAATTATTATTCTAACTCATGACAATGACAATGCAGGAGATTGTAAAGAAGGCTTGCCGTAGTTTTTCCTTTTGTCAGAGTACCTGGAAACTGTTCTTTGTCTGTGCTGTGAACAGACCAGTGTAAACACACATAGCCCCATTGCAGCTATTATAAAAGCAGGAGTCAGGATAAACAACAGTACCTCTGCTACAATTCTGCTTGCTCAGACTACCTTGGCAATGTTTTCAAAATATAATTTTTTGCTTTCTTTTTTGCATGCTGGAGAGGAAAAGTGATGTTAAGGGGGCATTTTTACATCACTAACATATTCCACAGGAAATGTGTGGATCCCAGCTGAATACTAAAACATCATTAGATTTACTTTTTCTCTTCTATGTGTTATGGATATGCTATTTCAGACTTATGTTTCTGTGCCACTTCCTTGGTTGGTCTCAAAATCTCCACAAATTAGCTATGGCGATGCATGCATTCAACACAGAAAATCCTCAGTTCCATATTGGGTTCAATATTACACTGGTAGATTTCTCACTTGAAATCTATTTGTAAAAGGATTACTCTAACTTTGGGAGAAAATTTCTGCTGGCTAAGGCTAATCATCAAGTTATTAACAGGATAAGAGACAGTTTTACAGGGATTATTTGTAATAATCATTGGTGTTTTTCAACCTGAGTTATTATTTGATCCTAATTTGTCAGAGACCATCATGGCATAGAGTTGGGAATTGGTGTGCAATTTCCCATAATACTCTGATTAAAAAAAAGTTATGTTGGCAGGGTACTTCTTCAGTAAACCACAGGTGGGCTTCATCCAGAACCCAGGCATTGAAATCTGCACTAAATGCTGAGTTGTTCTTCCCAGGGGAATCTGGCAAATTGCTACTATATCAGTACGAACCAATTTTTTTTGAAGAACCCTAAAAATATTTAAAACCTACAATAATAAGTGATTATGGTAATAGAATTAACTAAGATTGTTTAATTTGAAAGTCACCAAGGCATGATATGTTAAACCAACATAGTGAAAACAAGAACTGTCAGCTATAAGTTCTCACTTTAAAATCAAAGGCAAATGATGGAGATGGAAAGTAAAAAAGTAATTGTAGTGCCTACTCAAAAGATGTTTGGTGTTTCAACATTATGTCATTACATATAAAAAAAGTTGTTGAGCACTATGAGAATGGTACAGAAAAAGTTGTCATAAAATTGTTATTTTCCACTTGACACAACCACTTGGTTACATATTGGGCATTTAATCTAACACGGCTTTCCAGAAGAAACACTTTTTCTTCATCTAGCCAAAAGTTTGGGTTAGCTGCCGGGAGTACCAGGTGGCTGAAGTGATAAACAAAAAGAACTGAAATGTTCACAGTACTTATTTCTGGGTTTATGAAGTCATTCTATATCTTTATGCCTTAGTTCTCCTCCATGTGTAATGGAGTAATATAATCACATCTGCCCTTTTCCAAGCATATTAAACCAATTCGTATATTTTTGAGCACTGGTGCCCAGCCTTTCAGAGACTAAAATCCTCTGAGAATTTCCTTTCAAGCAGCAAATACAAAATATGCTCTTCTTACAGGCCAAATGGCTAAGCAGCGTGGTGATTTGATTCTTTGCAGCTATTAATACTGATACAGGATGAGGAGAATGGAGTTTTTGAAAAAGTGTCATTGAGCTCCAGGCCTTGCAAATCTGTGCTGAGCATCAGAATTGAGCACCAAGCATGGAACTCAACACAGCTAGAAATCATATAATCATAGAATATCTCGAGTTGGAAGGCGCCCATAAATCATGTCACAGGCATGATGTGAGCATAGCACAGACTGTGTCCAATTGTCTACACAACAACTTTTAACTGAATATGTGAGCTGCAGTAGTTTCTCTCACTCAGGGTATAACTTGAGAATATATAGTGTTGCTAGTACTTGTGTAGAGGTGAATGCTATTTTTCAGTCTTACCAGATCTGGACTAACACATTTACATATATATATATATATACACACACACATAATTAGGTATTTTGCAATTTAAAAAGCCCTTTTTAACTGGAAATTAATAATAGACAAAATCCGGCTTTTTGAGCATCCAATTTTTAAAATTTTATTAATTTTTCCAGGTTTCCAGTCACTAAAAGCAGGTGAGGGAAAAGCTTCTTCTAACTACTGCAAGATAAATTTTAACTAGCTATAGGATTGATACCTAACAGGGTCTTTTACAGGTCTGTTGGAAGGAAGAGCCTTGAAATCTGAAGGAAATATTCTTTAATTTTTCATCCACTTTCCTGTAACTTTTTTTGGATTATGAGTGTGTCTTCCTAACTTACTTTTATTATTACATCTGACATTCAACCTTTTTGTAGGACTACAGGGAAGATCTTTGCCTGGAATTTCCTAGATGGCTCAATTACAAGCAGATGTAAATGGCAGGAGACATGAACTCACCCTTGGGTTTTATGTTGCCTTATTTGAAAAAGATTATAGGCAGCCAAAATCCCAACAATTAAATAAACAAAAGTATTGTTCTTCTGAGCTGGTTACCACAATGTAACTGTGTATGTAGGAACTGTATGTGTCATATTTAGAAACTACTACAGGAGTGGACAAGTTGACATGGTTTTATTTCTCAAAATTAAAATAAACACAGGACTCTGGTGTCAATTTTTAAATTTTTTTCATCTTCTTATATTATTATTTTAAGTGTATTGATAACCCTAAAAAAATGAAAATGTGCTGAAGAACCATTTGCAGGGCTGTCAGCATAAAAATCATTATCAGATTTGGAATGTGGAAATATTTTCAGTTAATTCAGAGTTAAGGCAGCTGCCAGGGCACTACATAGCAGCTGTGTGACAAAAACTGCCTTCCACTTTGTGGGTCTGTGGCCTGGTCTGTACCTACAATAAAGACATCAATAGTACAAGCTGATGAGAGACTGCAATAACCCTTGAGGGACAGAATCTTCCCCAAGGAGACAGGTAGGTAAGATACAAGTCACAATTTCCCTGTAAGAAAACACTTCCATTTTGTTTCACTTTGGGCAAAATACATCTCTTTTAGTGGCAAACATTTTTGTTGTGGAAATTCCAATTTCCACAGAGTGGATTTCCATCCAGCTTCACCAGGATGGAAGTTTTCACCAGGACAACAGTCTGTGTGAGTGGGAACCACTATAAAAACCTGAGCATTCATAGAATCACAGAATCATTAAAATGGAAAAGCCTTCCAAGATCATGAATTCCAACTGTTAACCCAGCACCACTGTGTTCACCACTGCACCATGTCCCCAAGAGCCACATCCACACTCCTTTCGACCACTTCCAGGGGTGGCAATTCCACAGAGGGACGCCCAAGCTGCAAATGGGGCCCCAGCAAGGCAGTGCTGGTGTGTCAGCCAGCTGGTGACTGGTGCACTGCACCTCCATGCAGTGAGAGACAAACATAAGAATCTTCATTTTCAAGGTGAGGTAAGATTATGAGAAAAGGGAGAGCTAGTTCTTCGCTAAACAGATCTGGAAAAAACCCACTATAGGAGCAGCAGAAGGGGATAGCAGAGTTCCTGCTGGTGACACCATGGGGCCATTACATTTTTTCAGGTAGGCAGTGCTAAGGAAGTGGCAGCCTTCTTCCCTCTCACACATTAGTGAGGCTGAAGTAGCAGCTTTCATTCTTCCCCCTGTGACTTGGCAAGCTGGCATTACAGCTGATGAAAAACGAACCAGGTCCCGGGGATGTGATGAGAATTGTCTGTGCTGCACACTTGTTAGTGTTTGTGCTTTGCTGCTTGGATACTTTTATTGATGAAGTGAAGTACTGCATACTATTAAATTATCATTTCATGCTACTTATGATAATAGGCAGAAGAGCATGGCAGATTATTATTACTTTCATTTGTAACTGATTAATGTGTATTGTTGATAGCATGCATTCCTTCCTTAAGGAGGGTGGAGAGGTGTGAGATTTCAATTTGAAAGATTTTGTTATGTTCCTTTATAGAGTTAGATTCTGTAAAAAGAAAAAAGAGGAAAGCAGAGAAAAGGGGACAGAATGAAAGGACAGGGATGGCTGTGTTAAACAAGCTGAGATGATGTTGTAATAATAACTGTTCTATGTCTCTATGCATATGGTGCTGAGCAGAATGCATTGATTCCCCTTAACAGTTATGTCTTTATGTGTGCAGTCCCCTTACAGTTAATAATCTATTGTACCTGCTCTTCAAGACACCTTGCTATTGAATGAATTACTAAATAGCACAATGTGTAGCCATTTAATGAGGCTGAGTAATTCTGTTATCTCTTCATACTATTTATTCACCAGCTGCATATTTTCCACCTCCACCACAGATGAAGTTAACAAAATTAATTCTGCCATCAGTTTGGTAATCCTGTCATCTCTGTGTGTGTGTGTGTGTGTGTGTGTGTGTGACATGTATGTGCTGGAGATCCACCATCCTGTGGTTTGTCTATGTCCTACTGCTGTACTTGAGGTAATCAGAAGACAAAATAATTACTATAGGAGTACTATACAGAATAGCTACAGAATGTCATTTTATTTGCCATAACATTGATTTTCGCAAAGACTGAAAGGAGTTTATCTCCTTTTGACCATATGCCAAAAGAGGTTAGGGCCTGTTGTACGCAAGGTGGAGGCTGTTGTATCATGGTAGAAAGTGGGAAGCACCAAAAACAGATTAAGTAAATTGTACAGGTGCTGCAGCTGTGCCACAGATCCACATGAATGAACCTGTTGATTGTTGAAACTAGTATGTTACACCAAATGAAGCATATAAATCCTTTTTGCTGCCTTTCACACTCTTTGAACCCTTTCAGTGTCATTATTCCCTACCAGCAATTGACACTCAAATTCCAAAACTGAATTAGTGGGGTTTTTTTGCATTGTGTTGAGTAACTATGGCAGACATATTCAACTGTCACGTGGACAGCACACACATCACTACATGAACAGTGCCCCAATGTTATCCTCATGTGTGGACTGAACAGGCATGATGAAAGAGGAAAGCTGAAGGTCTGTTGAGGATGGAAATGAGAATGGCAGTCTGATAGTCTCTCTACATTTGGCATGGAGATCTCTGCTATCTACCAAAGTGTTGCTCAAGGCAACTGAATTTAGTAAACCCAAAGCAAGATTAAAAAATTAAGATAAAATATAAATTACTGTTGAGCATATTTTTATGGTGTTACACTGAACTGGCCCTTTGCCATCAGATTTTCATAGTGGGCACAAAGGATACTGTGAATGGACAGAAAAGTAGGAAATTATATGTAGTTTGTGAAAGAGACAGAGAAAAATTTGATGCAAAACCCTGTTGTCTCTGTTTAAATTCAGACCTGCTACTGATTTGCCCTCATAGCCATAGCTCTAATACAACTTAAGTTGCCCATCACACACACGGTACTGTCCCTTATCTCCTTCCTCGTGTGGATTCAGTTTGGGGGCCAACAAATTGCCGTGTGTAGTCTTAAGATTTACTTAGGGTTTTGCTCAATAGGATGCAACACTGGCATCCTTTGACCTCTGCCACACATTTATGAGCACAGATTGTCCTCCTGAAGTCTGTTATAAAATGGGGGACTCAGCTGCTTCAGGGCCACAGAGCAGTGCTGATGGACCAGAGTTTAAAACCTATTCCACCCTGCCCCCACCCCCGGTAAAAAAAAAATACACAAACCTAAAAACATCACTGATGACATCAAGATTATTATCAATCCCATAGAGATACACTCTGCTGCTCAAGGGTAACTAAAACTCAGGGTCACTGAAGCTTTAAAAGTATCATTGAAAAATATCCTTCTGCTTTAGCTAACTGAAAAGTTACACTGAGGCAGAAAAACAAAAAACCTGCAAATCCAACCTGAGTGCCTTTTTTCTCCTCCACTTCTCTTGATCTTACAGTTTTCATTTTGTTTGGCTAGTCTTCAAATTTAAATGAGATATTGAGCTCAAAAATCATCTGTCTCTATCTCTCCTCTCGCTGTCTGTCCCCGAGAGACACGTTCTCCTTTCCAGTATGTGAGAAGCCAAGAGCTGGATCCCTTCATGACTCAAACAAAAGGTCAGTGCTGCCCATGGAGGAGCTGCCATGCTTGGCTGCAGCAGAAGGGAAGGAATGGATGGAAACCATCCTTTGAAATGTGAGTTTCTACCAGGGAGCATGTTCCTAACAGCAAAGCAATTGCACCAAAGCACTAGGTCCAGCTGGATGTCAGACCCCAGAGCATGGTGCCATGTGGTACTGTAGAGCAAAAGAGATTTCTGCTATAGTGACATATATGAATGACAGATTTGTGTACTAGAGAGTAAAATGTGAGGACTTGCTCTGTCTTATAACACCTTAATTCATTAGTTCATGTTAATCTAGTCTTCCTGATAAGAGAATTGTCAGTTCCCCAAAGAAATATTTGGAGAATTTGGTCTTTCCTCTAGTGTGACCATCCCACATTCACTCTTAGATAGAAACCCTCATGGTATAATGGCCTTCTGCCTTCTCTGACCTGGCATAAGGGAGGTACGGGCATGGAACGATGTGTGCTCCATGTCACCACTTTGGTTGAATCTAATCGGATTCATTTATTGTCCTATGAGAAATTTTGGAAGTCAAGAAGTAGATGCTGTTGTTTCCCTCTCCCTACACCCAGTAGTAGTAATTATTTTATCAAGTCTGTCTATTTGTGACAAACCTCTAGCTATCCATAAACCATTGCAAGCTAAATCCTAATTAAGTTTATTCGTGCTCCTTTTACACTACATCTATAAATGTTTTGGAAATTAAAGTAGGAATTTATACTGTACAGGCAAGAAATGGAGCATAACAAACCTAATACTTCCCAACAGTTTAATATTATTTATGCAAGTGGCTAACCTCAGTTCCTGTTAGAGATTTCACCATTTTGGTTCTCTCACGTAAAACAGCACCACTAGAAAAACAATCCTGCACTCCATGAAATAGTGGACCAAACATTTCAGTACCACAAATCATGTGAAAATACACTGAGAAAAAAAAATTCACTTGATCAAATTATAGACATATGGACATAAGCAGTCTTAAATTGTGCATTGTAACACCTGTCCAGTTACAACATTTTCAAGGAAATGAGCCCAGATTTAGTGAGTTATCTAAATATTAGGCATAATTTTAGGTACATTATTAGTCTTTGTGCTACTGCTGAGTTATGAATGAATTTTAATTCAGGAAAAAAATTAAAGTTAATTTTTAAAACTTGGTGTTTTTTCTTCTCTCAAATGCTACCCATCCAACCATAACTGTGCTTAGAAAGATAAAGTAGCCATTGTGAAGTACTGAAAGGCTCTTTACTAGTCCTTAACTAGAAAGATGATGGTGTAAAGAAGTTAAAAAGGAACAACTTCTGGACTGAGTCAGAGATCAGGAGGACTCTGTGAAATAGTGTTTCTCACCATGGTAACTTTGAGAAAATTGCACTAAAAGAAGAGCACATGGTTTTCCTTTAAGCTAAAGAGACAATTATCATGTCTCTCTTGTTTAAATTAAGTGAAAATCTGAGATATGCGCAGCATAAATGAGGAAAGCATATGGCCCTTGCTTGGTAATTTAAAGGGTAATTTGGTTAAGAAATTGAGAGTAGTTCAGACCAGAGTACTATTATGTAATATCAATGCAAAGCAGAAGCCTCCCCAGATAATCAGGTCCTATTTTTCTGACACATTTTTATACTTCATGATTCATTTCCCTTACTTCTCACACTTCTTATTTGTGGTTTTAAAACATGTTCCAGTTTTTTAACATAGGAAATGATGCTTTATAAAAAAAAAAAAAAAAGAGATGTTAGAGTTAACTTATACAAATGAAAGATAGGGAAGATTTTTCTCTTCAGTTTCAGTCAAGCAAGGAAAAAATAGTCATCCTATTCTGAAAAATGTTTTGAGTTTTATTATTTTGTATATACCTACAAGAGAAAAAGCTTTTACAACATAGGATTTTTTCCCTGTGAAAAGCTAGATTTGGAACCTCTCCACAACAGTCAATAAGAGTGCACTGGGATATCTTTAAAAATCTTTTCCAAAATGGGCAGAGCAAGGACTTTTTGGTAGTAAATTAAATTTTGTGCAGGTTAATTCTGCTTTGAGCCAGCCTTCTCTACTGTTTAATGAGAAATACATACCTGACTTCCCACTAAAAATTTAGTCAAAACTGGTAAGAATCTGTGTATTTCCCCATGAGTAATTGTTTAACAACACTTTAACCTCAGATATAACCATAGTCCACCCATGAAGATGTTACCTTGTTACTTGGATCAGTATAATTTGTATTTTATTTTTCATTATATGCTTACAACCAGTGTAAGCAAAAGGAAATTCGTGTCTATTGGTATTGTAGACATAAGGATATGCATCTGATTCGACAAAATCTCTAATTACTTCCCTAACTGCAAGATCCCAAGTATTTCAAAGGGAATCAAGTATACAAATGTTGAATTCAGTCAGAAACCTTGAATCACCTAAAAATTCTTTGCACTCTGCTAGATAATCCATGATTTAGTAAATTATATGAGTGTGCCCATAAATATTTCTTTTTGTGCAAAATTGTGCAAACATACTTAATTTAAGAACACATATTAGTGACTTATTGAATTTAGGTGCAAAATTTGCAGGTTTATGAAAGAATTATTGACTTCTGACCAATCTGTGCTGCAAACTTCAGAGAAAGCCAGAGCTTCTTGAAAGCTGAATTTAGGCTTCATTTCTGTGACTAGGCACTCCTAGGGAAGTCAGTAATTTTGCTTCAGTGATATGCTGCCATTAAGTCAGAATCAGCCCAAAAAGATTTTTGCAAGCCATGTATGTATAAGGACATGAACATGCAGAGAAGCAGATACCTGCAGTAGTAACCCCACAAGATATTTCCTTAAGGGGAATATTTCTTGTCCAGAAATAGGAAGAATATTTTCCATATGCAGATATAATGCAAATTCCCTTTCATTTTTTAAAGAAAATCAAAGAGTCAATTTTATTACTTGAGAAATAAAACCATCCAGAGTTTTTTCACTGCAAAAATTGTAAGCTAGTTAAGAGTTAAAAGGCATGGATCGTAACCTTTGAAACTTTCCCCAAAGCTGCACAACTACTGATGGGGTGACATGAAAAGCCATTTCCCTTATAATGAGATACCAAGCGGATCTGTCTTCTTTTAAAACCTGGCATTTAAAAATACATTTACCTCTATTATGTACTGGCCTAACCTGCACAGGCTATTTCTTGTGACATATTACCAGAGCAGATGTTTTAGACAACCTGCTGGCATAACTGCAAAGAATGAACAATGTTTTTTGTTTTTTCTTTTTTAATTTTGACAAACTCTTGCAAAAGTTTATTTTCCAGTACTTTAACACAGGTTTATCCAAGGATTTCTTATGTAAATTGCCTATTATTTTTCCCCTACTGTGCAACTGAGTAGTGTAATATGAAGAAATGGGAAAAAATGGACACCCTGATGACTTTTTTTCACAGGACATCTGCTCACCTTACCCAGATCTTTTGCAGCCAATTTGTCTAAGACCATATGGATGAGATCAAATTGAAGAGAACTGGGGGGAGGGGAAAATACAGAGGAAAAAACAGGGGCTAGAAAGGAAGAATAAAGGAAAAGATAAGAAAGAGATGAGCTTGAGAAAATAATATTTTAAAGAAACAACACCCCCACACACACATTCCCCCACTGAGAAAAACATCGCTGATAGAAAATAGGAAAGAAAAAAGTTATCATTTTATGATTTTTAGTTACTGCATATCAGCTCTAGGTTAAAAACTTCATGTTATTATGGAATAACAAGATACTTTGTTCGGAGTAGCTATTGCAGTCTTTCTACTGTCATGACCTTTCCTATAGCTTAATAACAGGATCTCAAACTGAATCTGTTTAATATTTCATTAAATTGTTTAAAATATAAATACAGAGCATTATACTACAGAATATATTTGTAGTTTTTACCAAGAGACGGTATATTTCTGTATGCATGAAGAAATGACCTTCAGGATTTGGAAGAAGGTCTTCTCTGTTTCATAGCTGCCTATTCAATTTTATTAGTTTTTTTCAGGCTGTACAGAAATATAAAATTCATCTCATCATCTCTAACAAATGTATGATCAATCAGGGAGATGCAAAATCATCTAATGTTTATATTAGGTTCCTGGCACAAGCAATCACCCCTAATGACTTAGTAATGCCACAGTAAGCTGTGCATATGCTCAAGTATTTTCATTTGTGTTTCTGATATTTATCTTTACATGGTTATGGACCCAATCCTTGGGATAGTTATGTGGGTTCTTAAAATGAAACAACTTGGAATTCTGTGGCCAGCTTGCAAACTTAATTTTAAGTATGTGCTTCACTGTTTATAGAACAGGAGCATGCCTTTGTTTAAGATGCATAATGGATATAACAGCTGTGTAAAATAAAAAGAATCAAGCAATATTTTGACAGAAGAGGAAGGGGTTACCGGGCAAGAATAATGAAAACATCAATGCAGAGGTTTTCAGATTCCCATTGAAATCAGGTTTCAGCTCTTGGTAGGACATGAAAAATTACTTTAACATTATTTTGCAGATAATTAAGGAATGCAAAGATTTGTTACATCAGTTTGCATTTGTTGTTTTTTTTTTTAAACTGCTCCAAAAGTTAACACTCAGCTGCACAGCCCTGTGTTCAGCTGCAGTAATGTCTTTGTGTGTCTAATGCCTGAAATACAACTCTGGGGTTTTGAAGGAAGTAGAGTTCTCAAAGGAGGAACTACCTAGCAAAGCATTCACCTTTATTATATAAGCACACTCTTGTCACTAGCAGTTTTCACCTGTTACATCAGTTGGGCTACTGGAAAATGTGATATTGAAAGACTGGCCAAAAGAACTACTCAATATGCTGTATAATTAAATGAATCCCCTGGAAGATTTCTCATAAACAAGTGTGATGCTGTCCTGGCCTACTAAGAAAGATGGTAAGGAGCACTGTTTTCAATTGCATAATTTGCTGATCTCATTTTTTGATTCATGCTACTTTATGAAGAAAAGCAGAAGAATGGACGAAGTGATCTTTCAGGCTTCTAAATTTTGTATTTATTTCAACTGTTTTCCAGCCATTTTAATAGATTTGAGTTTTTATTTATTAAAACCACCAGAAATTGATAGCAGAGGGAAATATCTCCAATGCAGATCTGCTCCTTTGCAAAAGTGACTGAAGACATGACTCTTTTGACAAAGACATGACTCTTTTGACAAAGACATGATTCTTTTGAAAAACTTTCCAGATTTTGTACTCAGGCTTCTTTTGGCCAATATCTTCTTTTTGTTGAAAGTTCAGTGGTATGACACTGTCTACATTGGGGCTTGCCAAGCTTCCACAGACTTCGGCAGCAGCAGCAGCTTAAGCTCTTTCTGTCCACGATTGTCCTCCACGTTTGCCCCTCATCTTCTGTTCCTGCACTGCCCCCTCTCTAAGGGGAGCATAGCTGGAAGGACACATAGCAAGATGATCACATGGTGAGAAAGGTGAAACATAACTTGTTAATTTTAACAGACACCAGTTCTCTGGTCTGGTTGACTGTGGAAACTCTTGAGCTGGGAGTCTGCGGCCTCTGTCTTCTCCCCAGTACAAGCAATAGGACAAAAGGAAAAGGCTTCAAGTTGCTCCAGGGGAGATTTTGGTTGCATAGTAGTAAAAATTTCTTCCCCAAAAGGATTTTTAATCATTGTATCAGGCTTCACAGGGAAAGTGTTGAGTCACTGTCCCCAGAGGTATTTAAAAGACACAGACGTGGGAATTAGGCGCCTGGTTTAGCGGTGGACCTGGCAGTGCTAGGTTAATGCTTGGACTCTATCATCTTACAGGTCTTCTCCAACCCAAGTAATTCTGTGATTCAATGAACAGAGGAGGCATCTGGGAGGAGGAAAAAACAGCTGAAAGTGGGAAGAGAAGCAGAATCCACTGAGCAGGTGTGGATGCTAATAGAAATGACCCTTGAAAAAGGCTTTCTTCCCTGCCTGTCTCTCCATCCTAGTTCACATAGCCGAAGCAGTACTCAGGCAGAAAAACCTTCACAGGGCACCTGAATTTCTGAGTGACATTGCACTTGCCTTTGTTCTTTAGCAAAAACAGCTGCTTAACTGTCTTTTAGAGCTATCTGAAAAGAGCTGTGAAGAAATCTTCTAAATTATTCTTATATGAGAATGCTTCAAGAGAATCAAATAACAATTAGAAATATGTTAGGGCTGTCTTTGAGTTTCTGTTTAGCTTAATATCATTCTGTAAAATAGATGCAATACCAGAAAAGAAAAAAAACCCCAAACAGTCTTCTTATCTAAGCTCCATCAATGTTCATGATGTATATTGCAAACATAGGTTTAGATGACTGTACAATCAATACATTTGAAAGAGAATGATACAAGAAATTATCAATGAGAATGATGCAAGAAATAGGAAAAAAGTTTCCTTAACCAAATACAGTATGTTATACACACTGTACATGATCAAATGAGCAAATAGGAAATATGATCCAAAAAGTGGGATGCCTGCTAGAAAAACAATCAGACATAAGAATAACATAAGGAGCCAGTCTAGCTGTAGGGAAAATAGGCTAAACAGTGTTTTGGGCAACAGTGACAGCTGAGGGGATTTTTACAGCTGTGTTCAGATTGGAAAAGTGTTATTTATCACGTGATAAATTCACAGAGTGTGTACAAATGAAATGTACTAAACCTTATGGCAGCCTTAACTCCTTTTCATAAATGCGCACTAACAATTAAAGGAGAATTTAGGGAACAAAATAGCACACTGGTTAATTATGTGGGGGTCTTTTTCCCATCTTCCATAAAGAGTAATTTCTGAGAGCTGCAAACTTCATTATTACGTGCTGTATTCACATTCCTAAAAGAGGGGAGGTAGTGAATGCAAAATACTTATATAGCACAAATAGATTGATAGAAAATCACCTCCAGACATTCCGTGCAAAATAAATACACTGGTGGACTGGTGTGTTCAATAGGTCTTTTGAACACAGAATTAATTTCACTGCATAACTGGGTATGACGGTACAAAACAGAAACTCATTTTTGCCAGCCCAAATACCTATTTAATAGTCCCAAAATAGCCTAATGAAAAAGGTTTCGAGTCAAATATTACTTTCTTTAGATCTTCAGCACTAAACAATTATACATTTTAGAAATATCAAAGGAAGATAGTAGTAAAAACTTGCTGATGTGAGTGAGAGCTCCCCAATTTGTTTGAAAGGACTAAAGACAACTGGATACTTAACATTTTTAAAGTGTGAAATGCAGCTCCCACACACCTTCACTCTTTTGTGGACAACCTGCTTTTGAAGATCATCACCTTCTTTCATCTTACAGATGCCAATTTTGTCTCCTCCACCCCCTTGACTCCACCTGCCATCTTCAATTTTTTGTACTAAAACAATCAGTTGTTTAGACCAATGCATTCTGAAATGTGTTTAAAGCTGTCAAAACCAAAATGCCCTAGTTGCACTCCATGGCTCACTAGTCATGCTTTTTATACTGTTAAGGTGAATCCACTGATGCAACTCCTGAAAGAGGTTGGAATGGTTCAAAATATCATTCTTGAAAAGGCATTTCTGTCAAGAATTCACTTCATCGACCAAAATGTGGACAGAGTTTGATAGATCTGCATAAAATTACTTTGGAAAAGTATCTGCCCATTCTGGGCTGTAAGGAGCTGCAACTCAAAAAGATGTTAGGGAAAAACACGTCTGCCAACAAAATAGCTCCTGCTGTTGGACACCAAGAAAGCATAAAGCAGAACGACAAGAGCTGTTGGTGAAATCCAATTGACTGAAATATTCTGAAATTCAGTATAAATTGTATGTAAATTGAAGGCATAATTTAACTGTACAGGGAAGAGAGGAGGTCAAGAACTACTTTCTGAGTATTTGTGAGGGTTTAGATCAGTGTTTTTCCATAATGGTAACTTTTTGCTCTGTCATACTGTTTTAGGAAATAATTTTAACTACAAAACGACTCTGAAACTGGCATCCAGATTTTCTGGCTAGAAATATATATAGCCAGCTAACATCTATCAGGTCCTTCCAAGCTTTTTGTCTCTGCTAGTATTGGAATGTTTTTCATGAAATGATTTTTCATAACAGTAGGAATTATTGTTGTGTTTATTAGCTGGAAGATAGGTAGATAGATAGATAGTAGTGCTATTGGGTAAGCATATAAAGTGTTTGTGTCATCTCTTGGTTCCTGCTTCTCTACAGCCAGAAACTGATTACTAATACTGCACAGGGGAAAGCTGCTGAATGTTTAAATCTACCCCATCTGATATGGAGAGACTTTAAAATTGGACTGTTGAAACTCCAAATGAGTAGCAGTTATCTACCTTAATTGTATAGTGCTGCAATGGGGTAAATATCAGAAGACTTTAAACACTTGTAGTCTTCTCTACACCTGTATCTAAGTATGTGTCAGGCTTCCTCAGCTGTTTGGGTCTCTTTTTTTGGGTTTGGGTTGATTTTTTGCTTGGTGTTTGCTTGTATTCCTTTTTTTTCTGTCTTAGGTTTTTTTTTTGGGGGGGTGGGTATTTTTTTTTGGTGGGTTGTTAGTGGGGTTTTTTTGTTGTTTGTTGGTTGGTTGGTTTTGTTGGGGTTTTTTTTGGGGGGGTTGTTGGTGGGAGAAATTTCTGGTTTCTGTAGAATTTGTTAAATCATAAATAGCAGGATAAAGTTTCCTCTTGTTTCCTGTAGTCAGGAGAGCTGCCAAAATGAGCTGAAACAAGTACAGCACTGTCTTCTCCCTACATATGTCTTGGGTCATGAGGCATAGCAGCATTTGAGCTTCAGAATGGTGCTTGAAGAGCATGCTTCACAGGGACATGAGCATGTAAGTAGGATGACTTAATTTTAGTGCATATGCAAGAGTGTCTTTCCTCCCTTGTGAGCAGTTTTTCATTAAAGGAAATGATTAGGCTCTTATTATTTATACATTGTTTTCCATTGCTTAGGGAGATTTTTCTGTAATCTGCCTCACACTCTGAAGGACTGTAAAATAACTTTCTGTCCATTAAGTAATTGGCTTAATACAAGAAATAGAGAATGAAAGAAATCATGTGTGCAGGAGGCTCTCTGTTGACTTTTATTCTCTTTAAATTCAGACAACAATCTCTTCTGGCCTCACTGTTGTTTAAAAGCTTTTGAAGATTTTTGGCTGGAAAACAAAAGAAAAGCAGGAACAGGGAAAAAAGAGCCATGCAGTATGTTTTAAGCTAATGGAGCACCCCAGGGAGCTTGTTCTAGAGAGACTCTCCATAAAGGCAGCAGCAGGGATGGGGAGAATTTCTGTCCATCTCCCTATATCCAGTTGGGTTTACATGATAGATGGCTTGATGATAAACTAAAGAAGGATGCTTCTGACCAATTTTGTAGTATTAATTCTACATAGGACCATAAGGAGTCAGATTTATTCCAAAGTAAATGGCTGAGCATAGGATTTTTTTTTCCAAAATTCATAGCAGACACAATCTTACCACTTTACTCATGTCCAGTAGCACCTAACTCCTGCAAACCAGAATTTTGTGTTAAGTGAGATAACAGTCAAAAGATTGCAAAATAGGAAACTAGCTCTTACTGAAAGAGGCATTTCTGCCATCACCCTATCCTAATGTATCTCCCTTACTGTCCAAAGTGTAAATGAAGATTGAGAAAATACTTCACAGGGGAGGTGTTATGCCACAGACAGCTCATGCCTGTGTGCCACTGTCTAGTTTCCACATTACTCAGCATCTGCCTGGTCCTGATATGAGTTCCAGCCCTCAACAATCACTTGCATGAACACATATTCAGTTTTTCAATCAAGTCATTACATCCAAATTGTATCAGGACCATTGTTGCAACGAAATTTCTTGCAGAATTTTACCACAGTATGTTCAATCTGGATGCTATATTTGAAGGCTATTCTATATAATAGTTATTAAAATGCCTATACTACAGATAAAAAGATGTGAAAATACTGGCTTATGAACACTGGGATGGAGCTCTTGAGTGTGCAAAATGCAGAGTGCAATGCGTTGGTTTTTTAGGTGTTCTAAAATAAAACAGGAAAACAGGATGTATTGACAATAAAAGTCATTTGGGGATTTTCCAACAGAATATTTTTATCTGCAAATGCAGATTTAATGGGGTTAAGGAACATGCCATTTCAATGATAATTTCATCAAATAGATACTCTCATTTAGATTTAAAATGAATATGATGTTAAGAAACAGCAACAAAGATAGTAATTTAGTCTTAGGAGCCTGCTTTCCATAAAATGTCATTAGAAATGGACTTTTAAAAAGGCTAAGTCAGAGCAACAGCTCAACACGTGTGCTTTAAAGACCTCAACATCTTTTTCCCAAGTACACAATAATCGATAAACTAGAGAACAAGGCAAAGATGGAATCATAGTCAGAAACCTTCAGTCATCCTGTGCAACAGGCAAGTATCCTTACCCTGCTTATGGGTTTGGGTCCATTCTGTTAGCTAGTTAGCTATTCAAATTGTTTTACTGGATTAAATTGGTAGGCAGCCTCTTCCAGAACAGTTCAAAAGGTTACAGTTAAGTCAGGTATTTGTGAAATGAAAGGCTAAAGGTCAAGACTTTCGTTTCAACAAGGAAAAGCAGTGTGACATCAGTAATTTTGGCTGGTTGTTCAAGGCTTTCACCTACTGAAATGACTTCTGAAACCCTTTCTTTTTTTTTTCTGCTCAATAGGAAAATATTGAAATTTGTAGAAAATCCTTTTTTGTTCGCTTTCTCACTTGCTCCCCTACCCTTAGTTTTCACTAAGAAAAAACACCTTAACCCCTTTATGCAGGGATAGAGCAGTTTTATGAAAGTTTTGGGTTTTTTTAGCTTGATAACTGCAAGTAAAATGTGTCTCTGTATTTATGTGTGTGTGTGTGTATCTGTAGAGCTGAAGCATGTAGGAACCGAAAAGATTATTTTAATGAACAGTTTCTCACATTTACCATTCCTCACAAAACAACCAGACAATGAAATGCCATAGAAAGAGAGAGTGGACTGAATAAAGCTTCCATTGTGTTCAATAACAAAAAGGTGACAGTAAGAATAGTTACAGTAGAAAGTCATGTCAAAGAATATAAGAGACACAATAAGTAAAATAGTGAATTGTGCTGATAAGAAAAAATGAAATATTATTTTTCTTGTAGTAAGCAGGAAGCGAGTCTGAGACCAAAATCTTGCATGTATTAAGACTCTGGAATAGATAGTTCTAGCTTTTGGAGACTAAGTCTACCATCTAGAAGTCTAATTAAATTCTGAAATCCATAAAATACTAGAAAGTTAAAACCAGTAGCAAATTAGAGCCTGGAAAGCCTTCCAGAAGGGATCTGTGTGCTTTACAATAATAATAATAATAATAAAAAAATAATGTTACACAGTGTGAAAATCTTTGATCTCTGGATACAATGAGTGCAAGACACTGCTAGTGGACCAGCTAGTCACTACTATGAAACACTGCACAATTGTGGTTACAGAGTCTGACTGGCTGTGGACACTAACAAATTGTCTGTGAAATGCAGAGAGACTCTTTAAAAGATCCTTCCAGACAAAAACTATTTCAATCCCTTAGATGAAAATTGGTTAATATGCTGAAAGCTAGCGTCTTGTTCAAATTAATATTTTTTTACCAGAGTAACTGTACACGTTCTCATTACTCAGATAAAATGTCATCTCTTTTTCAAAAGCTCTTAAACTCTTGAGTGCACTGATATTTCATGACAGCCAGTCCACAGGTTAATTGCAAACTGTACAAAAGTGTATTGCATTTCCAGTTCATCAGAACTTTTTGTTCTTGTATTGTTAGAGGATGAATAGAAGCTTCTTATTGACCTTCTGAACAACATTTTTTGTTTTAGCTGAATCAAATATATTTCCTCTGATTTGTTTGTTTAGGAGGTTTTTTCTAGGATTTTTTCTGGGATTTTTTTTTTTTTAATTAAGCAGATTGAATAATCTTGATTTCTTCAGGTACTTAGAAATTGCGTGTAGTCTGTAACCAGTTTCATTGCCTGTCTTTGAATACTATTTATTTCTTCTAGAAACATATCACAATGACCAAGTTTCTGGTACCGTTAAACCCGATGTAAGTTCTTGACACTTCATTTTTTAGGCCAGACTTTTGCCAGTGGTACAAACAATGAGACACTATTGATGTTAAAATATCTTCTAGTACTTACTTTTGTCTCATCTCTTAGGCCTCTATTCCTTTGCAGGTGTAAGGTGCAATGGTCATTAAGCTTTACCATCTCCTTCAGGATGTTTTTGAACACACCAGTGAGTACAAATAAGGTAAAGAATTTCTTCCACTAAACATTATTTTGTATTTTGCAGAATTTGCATCAGTTAATACTCACTGCCCCAATGTTAGTATATTTTTCTGATGTTTTATGTGTTTATTTGGGGATCGTGATCCCAGCTTTTTTTTTTCCTTTCTTTTTCCCTTTTCACTCAGAAATGTATTTAAAATCTTCCAAATATATTATTTATGCCAAGTTTTGTGGTACATCCTTTAGCCAAAGCAAAGTTTGCCTAATTAACTAATGGTCGTTTTCATTAAAACCTAAGTCATGCTTAGAAGTCTACACTTAAACAAGCAGGCATTTTTAAAACAATAATTTAATAATAAAATATTTTGCATAGTCAACTCTAAGTGAAAATTCATGATGTTTATTTGCAAATACTGCATGCATTTGTGCTCAGATAGCCATACAAGTATGTGGGATTTAATTCTTTTTGGATAAGTGCACTAGCTGTGGCTGTGGTAGAGATAATTTTCTTTATTTTAGCTCCTGCCATGAGGAGGAGTTTTGCCAGATTGTTGTTGCTCAGGATGGATGTTCATCTACCAGGAGTGAGCCACATATTTTTGTGCCCCTTGTTTCTTTCTGTTTTTATTGTCTTTTTTGAGTATTAAAACATCTTAACACAACCCATGAGTTTTCTCACTTTTGCCCTCCTGTTCTCTTACATCCCACTGCAGAGGGAGAGAGATAAAAGCTCTGTGGTGTTTGGCTGCCTACAGGGTTAATCCACAGCAGAAAGCATTTCAGAACCCTACCAACATCAGACTTGTAAAACGTAAGTTACAGGTATAAAACGTGGGTGCACTGCCTCTCACTTGTCATGCAGGGTTGCTTCTTGTTTATGAGAGTTTTAGAACCTTCAAGGCATTAGGCAATCTTCAGAAAAAACTGATTAAATAAATGCTGGTTTTGTTTTACAGAAGTAAAGGAGACAGACATGTTACGGTGAAGATTTTCAAGGGTGAGCCAAAACATCAATTATTACTGTATCTGAGTCTTAACTCTCTCTGAAATCCTTTCATTAAAGGATGGAGCTTAAGATCTGTCCTCAAGGCCTAAGCCATCCAATATTCACTAATAATGGGAAATTTGGGGCAATTGTCTGGCAGACCTGTCACAGAAGTTCTGATCTCCTTGTCCTTGGTTGCATGATAGTACATGTTATCACAGCGATGTGGCTGCCATGTTTTATTGAAAGATTTCCCAATTTCAAGTGGCTTTTCAGAGAGCTCCCGACTCTCTCAGAAAGCAGTGAGTACTGCCTGGCCAGCCCACAACACTGCCTTCATCTTCACAGCCACACTTCCTCCCACTCTTTTTTTTCTTCCCTCTCTTTTTATCTTTCCTTCTCTCAGTCTTACTCAATCAAGATGAGCAGGTCATCAAGCACATGCAACAACAGCTGCATGTGTATCTATTTAGATAGGTGTTTAAAAAGCAGGGTCATCCCAAGGGTTCTTTCTGTCTGTTTATGATGTACATATGGGCAAAATGTAAGAGTATTTTGAATAGCATAAGGTATATTTTAATATGAAAGCTGATAGCCAAAACTGAACATACTGTGCTTATTTTTTTCACAAGACAACCAGTTTGCTCAATACCACCAAGCTGCCAATTGTACTTTAAAGAAGAAACTGTGTAAGACTAGCAGATATTTCAGAAAATATCCCCTGAAATCAATAAGTGGTTCCTGAAAAGCAAAGGTAGCATATTGCCCTCAGGGTAAATCTTCACCTGATAACAATGGTCCCATTATCACTGGGTGCAGCTCTGCTCAAGGGTAGCTCCTATGTCAATGAAATGAATTCCACATATTTTCACATCTATCAGGAAGATATTTCACTTATAACTGAGCTGTTGAGCCCTATCCCTGCATTGTAGACAACACATACTGTATTGCAAACATAACCTAGTCTTCACATTCCAGCAGAAAATGTAGTAATGAAGTTTTCAGGAAAAACTTAATTTATTTTGTGTACTATAATGTATTCTGAGAACAAGAGATTTCCCGAGTAATTCATTATATAAGGAGCAGTCACCCAGAACCATTTATAGACAATTGGTTATGGATTTCTGGTAGCTGAATTGCAATCTCAAAATTTTAAAAGTGCCTATAACACTAAAGTTATATATTAGTCTGATCATATAAATTACTTGCGTAGTATTTTAACAACAAAAAACAAATTCTCAAATGGTTGCAAAAAGCTTACATTATTAAATTTTAAAGAATTGTATGGATTTAATGAAAAATTGTAAGCTAGAAAAAAATTTAGAGTTACTACATTTAATTTGAAGCAAAATCACAGGTAGGTTATGCATCTGAAACTTCTATTAGTTGAATATGTTGAATAATAGTACCATAAAGCCTATGCAACTGCAATGCAAACAATAAAATATGAGCACCGGTTTAGTGTTCACTCTTCTGTAGTTAAATTATTGTTAGCCAAATGCACACATAGTGGAAGGAGTTCAGTCTTCCAAAAATGCATTCTGCTTGTTCTCTAAAGCTGCCCATACTTCATAATGTCAGAGTTTATATATATTGCACAGTTAGAACAGAGGATTGAGGGCAAAATGATCCCAGCTCAGCTTTGCCATTGGTATACTTCTCCAAATCAAGTAAAGGTTTCTACAACCTGTAAGTGACAATGATTTTTGGTGGCAAATATACTAGACAGAATGGTGGAAAAAAAATAAAAAGGGCAGCTTGAATTCTAGGGTCATTTGTTAAGTTTTGAACTTGTTTTTGTAACTCAGCAAGAAATACTTAAATACTGTGAAAGGCAATAGGGCTTGTGTTGCACTCTTGCCCCTACAGTTTTAATATCTGAATTGGGGCATATTTCAGGACTACAAAGAAGAAGGCAGATGGCCTCTGTTTAAGCTGTACAGATAATGGGTGGCTTGATATGCACACCTTGATCATTCAGGAGCTGGACTTGTACGATCATCTAGACTGAGAATTTGACTGGACTGTCTGACAATATCAAAACACTTCTACTGCCTGCCTACCCATCTTCCCTATCCAGACAATCAGAGCTCAGGGAAAGGGTGATGGAGAGGGATTGGAGCTGAAGCTCAAATATGTAGAGACCCAAAAGACAGTAAGCAGTTCTGGGTCCTTCAGCTGACTTATGTGCCTTATGTATTTAAATGTGGCAAGTAAAAAAAGAACATGTTTCAGTTATTGAATCATCCTCTTCAGGTCACATTCCCCTGTAGGATGGTCACATTCCCCTGTTGTCCCATATAAAATGTATATGAAGAAACCAGTCCTCTTCCTTGGGTTGTATGGTTCTCTTATGACTACAGCAATTTTATTTAGGCAGTTCCAGCTAGACCTTAGGCTGATGAAAAAATCTAGAGAAAATAGTATGTCTTCAGAAAATGACTCACCTGATCCTTGACAGTCATACAACAGAGACATACCATGTGCAGTGATGGAGAACAATACAAAATCAGATATGCTGATGTTCATACAATTTCCTTGAAGAGGGTTAAGATGATTATCTGTGAAGCCAAGAAGTGACTGTGAGGTTGAGTCATCAGTGTCAGCTCCTGAATAGAAAGTGTGCCAAGACAGAATTCACCAGAAATATGTTATGCTATATTTACTTGAAAGCAGATCAGACAGGCTTGTTGCCTTTGAGGGTGATGATGAATCTATTGTATCAGAAAAAGTTCGCTGCTGAGGACCATTCTCAGAACTGTTGAAGTAGAAATGGAAAGACAACAGTTAAAACAGACTTGATTATTTTTTGAATGATTCTTATCATAAGGCTGAAAACCAGAATAATATGATTAAGACAACTAACTTGTTATATAAGTTTTTTAGGGAAACTACAGTGTGTTAGAGCAAGATGGTAAACAGTGCCTACTATTCCTAAACAACTGTCATTCACTGAATCTTTGTGGAGCAGATTCAGCCGAAAATGGTACCAAAGCTGTTGCTTGTGCTGGCATAGTGAAGACTGTTTACAGTTTGCTTTGTAGCATTCCAAAAAGCCAAGACACCCCACAGCGTCACACTGGAAATTCCCGGCAAGGGCTCTCTGGTGCAGGACAGACAGATTGTGTTAATGGTGACTGATCCTTCACAGCTTGTTTACCAGGCATCAGCACAAATTTAGAAAAGCATTTAGAAAAATCTAAAATTAAAAATGACTAGGACAAGGAAGGACGTAAATGAAGCTATAATACAATACTCTTGCATGTGCAGCAGGCTGGTAGCCATTAACTGAAGGAACTGAATGATTCAAGAAATACATATGATGCTGAAGTAGAAAGTCTGCAAAACTTGATATGTGAACTGGAAATCATAAGCAACAGTTCTGTGGGGGTATTCTGAGCAACAATCAACCAAAAAAAAGAGGAAGTAAGTTTCAGATTAACACTATAGCTGACAGAGGAATCACAGTTTATTTCATTTACACATTAATTACACAGTTTATTAATTAATACACAGTTTATTTCAGTCCTTCTTAGACTGTCAGCCAACTTTTCAGCTATTTGGGGAAACATTTTGGGGTTTTCAAGACTATGTATTTATGGCCTGTATTGAAATTGTACTTCTCCAGAACAATTTGTACATGCTTGAGCTGAGTCAGGAAATTTTTCACCTTAAGACAAACGAAGTCAATTTTGCAGTGTGTTATCATGTATTTTCACATAGTTTGACTGTGTGGGATTTAAAAAAATAAATTATACAGATATCAGTTATTTTTTCATACATTGACAGCCACAGCTGCATCTCCTTACCGTCACTGAGCAAATTCATCATCAAAAGCTCTTATACTTGCAAGTTAGTTCAGGACAGATTGCATTATACTAATAAAACATTTTTCCTCAAGAGTGACATAAGACTGAACAGTTCCTTTTCTCAGGCAGCCATGGAGACCAAAAAAGGGATGGTGACAGTGGAGCACAAAGGCAGATGGGATCATTTGGGTTTTATCATTCTAAATCTGATATTATTAGGTGAACTTAGGGTCTGTAATGTTGAAACTTTGAGAAAAATTACAAACATAGATGGGCCCAAACATGGCCTTGTCCTCAAAAATCTACAAAAGATTGTCATAAAGAAAAGAGAAGAAGTTGGTTCTTCTACACAGGAAATTAATCATTTTTGGTAGTTTTTGTAGTGGGGAGCCAGAATGTAGACAAGGAAGAGAAGAAAGGTTTTTTTGCATATACAACAGTGAAAATGCATGAGGATGTCTCTACCATCCCAGAAAAGTTAAAGACCTTGGAAATATAAACCAAGATGTTTGTCTACTTTTTTTTTTTAGTTCCTGAAATTAGGATTCTAAGTACTTTTTGATTCCTTCTTTGTTACACTATTTCTTTTACCTCCCATCATGTGTTTTTCAATAATTTTACTTTTTAACTGGCTTTCGATACTTTGGTCTCTGGGCTAGGTTCAAGTCTTCTGGACATTTCATCTGACCTGAGCTTACTTCCATCTGTGGAATACTTGAACTTGTGTTGGCCAACCTGCATGCACACAGTGTCAAACCTGTGCATCTCTGTGGGCATCCCAGATCTAGGACTGGGAGGTATCAGGCCTGCTCTTCCTCATGCAATGCTTGCAAATTGTTGTTTCCATGGCTCACAACCCTCATGTATAATTAAAAAACCCCACGTGGCTGATTTGCTGGTAATATTCAGCAGCAGTGGCCTAACTTCTTTCTTGATTATGTCTATAGGTTTTAGCGATTGCCTAGTTACTTTTCCCATTTCTACTTTTTTTCCCCCCCAAAACTTCAAAGATGTGCAATCTTTATGCTTTTTGATTGAGAAATACATGACTTATATGTCTTTTCATCCAACAAGATGTTACTGCTATGATGACCGATAGCACCCACAAGCCCACTTGCATTGTATTTGGGACAGAAAAATACTTTTATTTGTCTTTTTTATAGATGCATCTTTGACACATGAGTTCATTCTAATTATAGCTTCCTAGTCTTTGTGATATTGTCATTACTCCTAGTTCCTTTGTAATAAGGATATATTAGAAAAAAACATACTTGTCCTCCAGGAAACAGATTTCTGATTGACTGAGCTACAACAGTAAGGTCTTTCATTTGGTGAGCATTTTGATCTGCACACTTTCCATTCCAGTTGAGTAGAGATAGCCTTGAAGGCAAACAAAGATTCCCCTAGTAGATGGTGGGAGAAGCAATTTCCAACTGGCTTTCAAAGATGCTTTACACTCTGGATCCTATTTAAACATCAACCAGTGAAATGTTCTGCGGCAAAACCTGGGGTTCAGACTTTTCCTCTACCAGTAAAGACACTCATAATAAGTAAGGTAAAGACCCCTGTCCTTTAGCTTGGTCTAGTGCCTCATTCAAAGGCTTCCCTGAATTATCTCAGCCATGACCTGGCTTCCTGCTCGGAAGTCAGAAAACCACATCCTCACTGCCAGCCCTGCTAGTTCTGCACCGCAGTATTGTGTCACAGAGAATAGACTGCAGTAAGGACTCGTAGTCCTGTTTGTTACTAAATCACTCCATACAGTCATAAGACATTGTTGTTTATTTATTTGACAACTTTTATGAATTCTGGTTAATATTCTTCATGACAGGTGTCAGCCCCTTATTTGCTACTCTTAATCACAGCCAAAAAAACACTACCGTTTCATCCCCAAAGCTGTGACTGGGCATTGCTTTTCACTGCTGTCAAGGCTTTCTCTGGTGATTGAGAGCCTGGGACAGTGCTAGAGATGGCAACAGAGCCATACATTGAAAAAAAGGCAAAGATAGATGAATAGCTCCTTAGTCAGACAGCATCTATTCTGTGAGAAATATCACAGGTGATCTTGTAATTAAATACTATGTCATAGACACAAAGGAACTAATTGAAAGCTTTGTAGTCAGCTAACTTAGAGCCGTAACTCACCTTACTTTGAAAAACTATTTTTTAAATATAGTTGTGTGTAATACATTTTCAGTGAATGACACATGCAATTAATTTGTTAAATAATCATTAATTCTTTAAAATGGATATACTGAAGAAAATTAAATATTTACTTTAGACTTGGAAAAACTTACTAGCCTAGTTTTAAAAGCCACTAAAGGCTTGTATTTCTCTGTTAATAGGTAAGATGAACAGCCAATGCCCATCAGCTTTTCTTGTTTTCTATTAAAAAGGCTATGTTTACATGGATAAGAAATGCCATAGTTATTGGATGCTTCAAACTGACTAGCCTAGAGCACTAGAGGAAATTACTCTGCCTGGAGATGAGTTAAAGTTTGCTTTGAAGCCTAATCTAAATTTCACAACTGAATAATCCATGGAATTGGTTAAACAAAATCTTAGTGCAAAAAAGTAATTTTTTTTAGCTAAAGTTATTGTGAGGCTCACAGAAATACAGCTTGTGGTCTTCTCCACTTCTATTTGTCCAGATACAAAAGGCCTTGTACTGCATGAAAAACCACATTTGAAGTCTCTACCAAATAGTTAATTAAAATATATAAACTTCATAACATACATACTTTTATATATATTTTACTGTGCAGTGGTTTCAGTTATCAATTAAGTTAAAGGATATTAAAAAATTCAATAATATATTCAAATCTCAGATAACTGAGATTTGTGCAGACTACCCAAATCTGCAACTTCTGATCTTTGTAAGTTTGGCTGAAGACTAGTTAGGTTCATTATTCACAGTACATGTATCTTTATTAGTCCTCAGTAATCAGAAATGCAATGATGGCAGAAGCCTGGAACACATCCCATTAATGATGGTGAATATTCTTTCAGAGATGAGGTGCTATTAATATGAGAACTATCATGGGTTACAACCTGCTTATAAGAAATACCTCAGGTCCTTCTGGACTTTTGTATAGTGATTTCCAGAAGAAATTATTTAGATTGCAACATCTAATTGTAATCTACTTGATTTTATGAATCTGAGAGTCTTTTTTTGCAGTGCATGAAGATTGCTGTGTTTTAGAGAATACAGCTCAACATTTCCCATCAAGGCTAACACCTTTTTTACCTTAAACACAAACCTAAAATGGTCTCTCCGGGTTTGCTTAGCAATGATGACAGAGAGCCAGTAGTTAGGCTAGTGATTTTCTGCTTGAGGCAGTGCAAGCACTTGTCAGTGAAACGTTCTAAGGGGACCTTTTCACAACCTGACTCCACTGGTTCACAGGCTCTCACAGGCACAAGGCCAACTCCACACTGTTTGATCATGAGCATACAGTTCATGTGACTGGGGAAGAAATTCAAAGAGCTCTTTCAGTGAACATTTGGGTCAGAACTTTTATTATATAAATAGGCACCTGCTGCACAGAGCTGTGGCAGTGAGCATGTAGCATATGCTGCTATTCCAGCATCTCTTCTAGGGGAATCTCTGATCTGGCCCCATACCTGGCTGCTTCTACCATGTGTCTTCATGGAAGACACTGGCACTGTTTTAAACTTTACATGCTTCTTTCTTCCTCCTAAACAAGTTTAGTCAACGTTTTCTTCCTAGAGCTGGAACATCTAATACAAATTATAAAGGTAAAGATCCTGCAAACCCTTTGGTGAAAATGATGGCAGCATTCCAGGTAAATATTTAAAAACCAGAAATATAATTTAAAACTTCAGACATTTCTATTCACTCTTGAGTAATTTCTTGTGCTGTGGATATGATCTTGCCACAGTGCAGCTTGTGTTGTTGTTTACAGCCTACCCTATCAGGGTGTATTTTAATTCTCCATAATTCATGGACAATTGACCAGACAGGTCATAATGTGACCTTGATTATTTAGGGAATAGTACTGAGAAATACTTCAACTTCTGTATTATTGACTCAATAAAAATTTTGACTCTTTATAATCACAATGGTCAGTAGAATCAACATTGCTAGTGGGAAAATAAATGACCATTAGTATCCAAAAATGTCTGCAGAATGTTTTGAAGTATTTTACCATGCATATAAAGTAACTATTATTCTAAAATAATTAACTTGGTCCTGAACCTTTGAACAACAATCAGAGATGGAAAACAGGCAAGCCAAAGGGCCACTTAGCAAATTATTGTTTCCTGCTTCTCCTCAGGATTTCACTCCCTGAAATCCAGTACACGTGAAGAAAAGTCACTTTGTCCATGCTCCATCACTAAGAGAGATCTCCCTCAGGAACATTTTTCATCTTGGCTACCTCTCTTTTTTGTGTCCTCATCATGTCCAGGTGATGGCATGAGCAGACTTTAATTTGGAATTAGCTTTGCAAGATGCAGGCATGGCAACGTATTATGCTTTGCAATGCTGTACATCTTTTGGCTTGTCACATCCATGGGAAAGAGTAACATTTCATACAAACCTATCCCTGGATTTGAAGATAGAGTCAACAAAGTAATCATTGCCTGCTCATCATTTGATCATTTTAGGGGCTGGTTTTTTGGGGTTTTTTGGGATATCTTCCATTCAGTGAAATGGAAAAAGGATTCATATTTTTCGGTTTTCATAACAGAGGTCTAAAGATACTTGAGACTGATGTTGTCTGAGCCCTGTGCAGCAGCAGCCTCCCTCCAGAACTAAACTGGATCAGGGTTTCTGGATTTCCAGGACTGATTTTGTTGTTCAAGGCTGGGGACTGAGCACTTTTGCCCATAACCACCATTGCTGCTCCCACATTTCTTGAAGCAATTTCTGATGCCCTCCACACAAAATCCCAAAGCCTCAGTTTGCTGTATCCCCCCCTTACTAAGTAAACAAGTGTCCCCCTCTCAGCTACCTTCTACTCAGCAGGAAGATAGGACTAAAGATGTATTCTTTTTAATCAAGAATCAGGTTAGCTGGTAAAAAGTTATAATAATAATATAATAATCTAATATAATATAATAATCAAAAACCTATGCATTAGCAAAGAGGTAACAAAAACTGCTCACCACAAATACACCAGAAGAAACCAAAGTTCTCAGAAGGAAATCTATTTTATTCATTGCCATCAGGCTAAATCAATTTCATTACATCTAAGTAAGAACTTAGCTCAAATATAGCAATAGAAAAGAGATGTAGAGAAGTAACAATATATATATTTTATCTAAGAAAATAATAAATTCAGGAGAAATCAACATATCATATGTGCTCAGCTAACCATTTTCTACTCCAGAACAATCACCAATAAGTACAGAAAAACATCACATGATGAAATACATTAGTAAAATTTATAACTGGCTTCTTCAGTAAAGTGCAGCTTGACCTTGCACTAACCTTGAAATTTTGTGAGCAGGAGCAAACAGTCATTAAACTATGAACAGCTTGCATAATATTTAAGTAGGAAATATTCCCATAAAAATTAATTGAAGTATGAGAATTATGAACACAATCACATATTTTTAGTTTTGTCAGAGGTAAATTAGATACTCTTTTTCTGACTATTCACACAGGAGGCAGCAGGAAAAGAACAGTGTCCTCCCCAACCTACATTTTCCTAAAGATTTTAAAAAGAGACACCATCTTAGTAGGTCAGTTTTCCAGGAATGTGAGCATGAGTGTGTACCAGTATCAAGTTCCTAGTGTGGATTTATTTTTGCACCTTGGTATTTTTGTACATGTATGCTGAACTAGATCTGTTGTGCATGCAGTCTTCACAACAGCATACTGAGATACTGAAATGCTGACCAGCCATGAGCCCAAGATGATGTTCATGCAGCCCACTGGCACTAGATAGCAGCACCTTTGGAAAGAGAGTCTGATGGTTCTGAGGCTCTTGACAGACTATGTAGTAAATACTAAACCACTGTGTGATTTTTAGAAATCTCATCTAAACCAAATAATATTACATCAATATAAAACTGCAGTAATGCCCTAGCTAATTAAGCCCTTTGAACAATTAAAATGTATTTATAGATCTTCTAACTCAAAGAGATCATACCTGGAAGATCAATGCTAGTGTTAAATAAGTTATTAACCTCTTCAAAGATTGCACACCAGGTCAGTGAATTGTGATGGTGGAACATTTTAATGAGCTGAACACTTGACCTATGGGAAGAGAACTGACAACAATTCACTTGGGTGGAGAAGCTCTGCATGTCTGAAGAGCATCATATTGTCTCTCTAGACCTTGATTTCTCAATCAATAAAATGGACACAATAATTCTGCAACACAAATACACCCCACTGAAGTTAAGTAATAGCACATGTAAAAGGTTTTTAATGTTGTTATAGCACATTAAAAATGTGTTATTAAGGTTACTTTTGTTCTCACATTATTACACCAAGAATTTATTTTACAACTATTTTCACCTTAAATATACTATGGTTTAAAGAAATACTAGAAAACCAAAATAATTATGTTACTGCTAAAGGGAATCTGGCACATTTCTGAAGGTCAACAAGGATTTTTTTTAGGTTTCCTGAAAACTTCCTGGAGTTTTTTAGAGCCTCAAATCATACTTTCCCTTCCTACCTCTTTGGCACTAAACGTGACAGTATTGTTGATCATCTATTTGTCATCAACAGTGAATGATAAATCTCTTTGATAAGATATATGTTCTTTTATTCATACAAAATAGCAAATCCAACTCTGAAAAAAGAAACAGAAATCTGTGCCAGCCCAGGACAGTATCATCAGTGGGAATGTTTCACTAATATTTCAACCTGACTTGGAATTACCTTCTCCAGTTCATTGGTTCTAGCATATCTGTCATCTATCTTCTAAAACTTATAAGAAAAAATCTAATTGCATTTTCAACTTTGTTATTGGACCCCTGACTTTAAGTTACAGAGGTGGAACCATTCCTCACTTCACACATGGTGTGTAACATCTGTTAGAAGACATCAAGCATGCCTTCTGTATCATGGATTAGGCTTGATCTGCTCTTTGATTTTCATGTTTCAAACCCTAGAGCTATTATATTAACAAAATCTAGCTTTTGTGCTTTTCTGTCACTGCCTGATTTTCCCTAAATTTTCTATAATATGGTTTGTTGAGAGAAAAGCTTAGCTAACCATTCATACTTGAATTGAGAATTCAGCATGATTGCCCTGTGAGTGTGTGCCTGGAGGGAAGCAAAAATAAGGTTGCTACATGGAAAGATGAAGTGATTGAATTCAGTGCCTGAGGCCACAAACCTCATTTTCATGACTGTTAATATGTAGAACTAACTGAAAGTGAACTTGTGAGCTAGTGCATGCTTTTATTCTTGTTCCATAAAAACTAACATTATGTGTTCTACCTGGGAGATTTATTTCCAGTCTTGCAAAAAAGAATGTCACTGATCTAAGCCTACAGTCTGGAACATGATCAAATGGTCTACTGCTACAAGAAGCTACTGAACCAATAGTTTGAAATTTTATCTAATGTACTTCTCAATGCCATGGACATCCATTAAAGGCACATTGTTCAAAGCCCTGAAATACTATTTGGGATCCTGGCGCTAATGGCACAATGGCTGAAGACGTTCATAGTACCAAAGAGTAATTGTATGTGGTCTCATCATGAATGTAGCTCAAAATTCTGTTCTGCCTTGATACCATCACAGTAACTCCTGTTATGGATGAACCTCTGTAAATATTAGTTAAGAGATAAGTATTGTCAGGGCATTCAAGCAGCATTGAATTGTACAGAGTTATCATTTATAGACATTGCTTGTGCAGTATTTCTAATAAGTAATGTAAACTCCAAGCTCTTGCTAGTGATACTTTTCACATACAGAAAAGTTCATCACATGTTGTTTGATGATTCATCAGCACTTTGTTAAAAAATTCATTCTACCTCTGACTTTCAAAATAGGTTGGCCACATCACCACAGTGATGTCTGGCCATTTTGCCAGGCTTCAGTATGCTACTAGTGACTGACTGCTGGGCTCAAGTTTCTTTAATGTGTCAGTTTGACAATGGGCTCTTAACAACACGGTGGGAAGTCTTCAATGAGACAGTCTCCTAGACTCTCCTAGATCAATAGGTGTCATCTTCCCAAGTCCTGACTATAAAACATGATAGATGGCATGAGCAATAATAGATCAAGCAGGCCTGGGCCATGGCAGCATGTCAAGTGACTTGAACAAGGGATACAGCTAAGAGTAAATGTGTGCTCAATAATACTCAGAAGCTTTCTTGTTTTGTCACTTTCTAAGAATTGTTGAAAATAAAAAAGCCTGTATCTACTTGTTCAAACGAGCTGAGAACTAGAAGAGTACGACTCAGCTATTTTGATTTGGATTTGGAAACGCCAGGGACCACTGGTTTCAGGGAAATCAGTTTGTCATGTCTAGACGCACAGGAGAGCTATGATTCATTAAGAATAGGAAACATTGGCTAGTTTTAAAATATCTATTAAGCATCACCTCATTACCACAGCACTCTGCCAATGGAAAAGATTGTTTTGCCTTGTTTTGTTCTGGCCTTCTGGGTTGCTGCAGTGATAGGGTAATCCAGAAGTTAACAAAAGTTAATTTCTCTACCTCCAGGGAGGTTGTGGGCTCACCATTTCTGGAAGCGTTCAAGAGGTGTCTAGATGTTGCACTTGGGGATATGGTTTAGGGGTGCTAATGTTGACACTGGTAGGACTAAATAATCTTGAAGGTCTCTTCCAAGCTTGATGATTCTTTCATTAGTACCTACAAAAGAAGAAAATGTGAATGATAATCTAGGGTCAGTTCCATAATGATATCGGTTTGTGCCAATGGATTCCAACCCTGATTCTACAATACTATTTGAAATTTTTCCATGTGTTGTGGAACTGTTGGATTTATGAACTAGTGGAGAAGTGTTCATTTTATATCAGCCAGTAATATGAGTCTATGTCAGTGCACACAGCAGATCACAGGTAGGAAGTGCCACTGGAAGAACAGAGTTGATCTGCAGCGATGCATTTTCATGTTCAAATACTCAGATGTAAAGCAGAGGAAATTTTGTACTTTAAAAAAAAAAACTTCAAAAACCACTAATCATACTATTGGTTCTGTTTACTTCTATCTGAAAACAAATACATAGTTCATCAGAATTAGGATCTTGCCTCATTGCTCTAAGTATAAATCCTGTCATATGATCATGGTGACTGTTTTACCATCTCTATGGAGAAGTCTCATCTAGTTTACCAGCTGGTTTTTATCTCAACATGAAGTTTGGATTAATAAGTGAATTATGGAATGGAATGATTGACACAGCAAGCAATATGGTATTAAAAAGAGCGTTTGAAAGCATTATTAAAGAATGCAATGAGTAAGTGTGAGCATGATGATTAATAGTATAATGTAGAAGAGGAGAAAAAAATTGTTCACATAGTAGGAAGGGAAAAAACCTTGACCAGATTGTCAGCTTGTGTACATTGCCCAAACCCAAAGGAAATTAGAGAAGCTCCGACAGTTTACGGCAGCCAGGAATCTGGCCCCAGGAGAAACAGTCTGAAATTAGGAAAAAAATTAAACTTCAGCTAAATATCTGAGTAAGAATCCTGACAGCACGATCCCTTTAACTGAGATACAGTCTCCAATGGGAAATGCTGAATATTTGGAATTAGATTAGGCAAAGCATTGAAAAAATGTACTGTAGGGACAAATTTGTACTGGAAGGGAGATGAATTAGACAGCCAATAGGTCATTTTCGCACATTCTATTAATTACTTTTAATACTTGATTGTATAAAGAAAAGAAAGAGCTTGGCAGTGTTTTTTGCTGGTATAGTTGTCAACTGGCCCTGAGAAAGTGTTCAGTGAGTGTCATACCCAGATGGAAACATTCCATTGCTTAGGATATGGCATTTATCATCTTCAGCTGGATGTAATATTTATTATGAATAGCTTTTTTTTCCCGCACATATAATGGGAAATAATGAGAATTCAAAGCCATTAAATGGGGATGTTTCTGTGGATGTCAATGGGATTCAAAAGTTGGCCCTGAAATAGATATTTTTTTGTTTCCCTGTGATGGTATTGTTGTACTGGAGTCATGTCAGGCATAAGAAACAGAAGACAAGCTCATCTTAAGTTGTAACTGAGAATGTCCCTTCTTTAAATTAAAAAGGGAAGTCTAGGCTGTAAATGAGAAAGATATAACATCAGGCTCCAAAAAGCCGCTTTCATTTTCATATAAATATGTAACCATCATTTGTTTAACTCACACCAAGCTATCAAATTTTGTGGTGGGCTATAAACTTGTTGAGTCATTAGCCTGGCTGCTTAATGGAGGAAAACTAAATTTCTGTTCCTGCATAATGACACTTATTCACTGTAGACATTTGCATCACTTGGAAACGATAAAACCTCATCCTTCATAATGAAGTTCTGAGCTGACAAAGAGGAAAATATAGTGTTGTGGGACAACTATGAATATAAAACAAGCTTAATAAAGAAGTAGTGACAAATTATATTATGCAAAATGCAATGCAATAAAAAAATGTTACTAACTCATTGGAAATGTCATAAATAATCTAAATAGTTTTTAACTGTCAAAGCCTTGAAAAATATATTCCTTAAAAAAAATGAGGTGCAGAATAGATGCCAGTTTAATTGCCACCATATTTTGACAAGCATGGAGGACCTTGTATACAGTTTATTTGCTGAATTTAGCTCACTTGCTTAAGATGAAATTATGGGGGGAGCAATACTATTCTCCTTTTTCAACTCAGTGATGCCCCATCAAAACCAAACTACCTCAGCCATTTTTAAATATTGATGTTTTCCATTTCAGATCAACTTTTACAGTTACAAACTCAGGAAAACTGATCCTTGCAAAGCAAAAAGAATTTCTAATGTGGATGTTCATTAAATTTGTGTACTGCCTTCTTAAAATAAACATTCTTTTTGCATGAGTAAATACACTGTCTACTGTACCTGTGTGGGTCAGCAAGTGCGTGAAATTCCACTAGGACAGCTCCCTTGCAATATAAAACTCTTTGTCCAGTTTGTGTGCCCAAATTACTGACTTTTCACTCTTCCAAAAATTTCATTTTACTGAAATGAAAAAGACACTAGCATTTCAAGAATTGCTGGAGGCTCAAATAATGACTTAGATTCTATTTCTGCTGAAGTTTCATTGATTCCAATAGTCCCAGTGACTTGGATAGAAGCAGCTTTTAGGCTTGCATAACCAGAAACATTTCTGTTCATGGAAACGGTTTCAAAATTATCTGCTAGTGTGATCAGATCCTCACTTCAGTGGAGATTTCCCTGCTGACTGAGGCACTTGTTTAATTATATGCTGCTCATATTTTAAATATAAAATGTTCAAGATTCTTGATACCAGCTACTAGGTATTCTGGAGGCTGGTAGGGACAAATGATACATTTAATGTACTGTTAAGAGATCTGCTGAAAATCCTATTGCCTTGAAAATACAAAATTTGACATATTTAGTTAATGATTTTAATGTACTTAGTTTTTATATGAATGACAGGCATCAAAAGTTGGAAATCCTACTTTGACTTTTAAAAGTGAGGCATCTTCTCCTAGGGGAAAATATATTTTGAATCTGCCCTCTGTTTTTCAGAGAAAATAGTACTCATGTCTTCATACAAACACAGAGGAGTTTTATCCTAGATCAAATACACCTAAAAAAATTGAGCTATTTTCAAAGTATTTTCAAAGGAACATGGGGATTTTTACCCTTTGGTTGTTATTATAGTGCTTCATTTCAGAAACACAAAACTCAAAGTGAGCAAGTTTTCACATGCTTGTGAGCCTAATGTGACTTTTACCCTTTCACATTTGGAACTGGCTATAAAATATTTTCCATTATGCAAGAGGATTTGGAGTCACTCCGATGACTGTGCTCTCTTTGGTCATGACCAATAACTGATGTGCCCAACAACTCATTTGAATTTCCAGCTCTCCTGGGCAAGGCACCAGTCACTGTGATTATCTCTAAAGCTTGTAAATCTTCTCTTATTTTGAAAGGGCTTCATGTAGCACATTTAAAGCACAAAGAATCATTTAAAAAACAAAAATTAAGTGATTTTTAAGCCTGAAATGTGAATCTGCAGAGATTCCATCAGAGGAGAAGAGGATCCAAATTGGCCACAGTTTGGCTGCTGGCAAATGAGGAAAACTTTCCTGCCCTGCTAGTTCTGTCTCTTAATAATATGGAGGCGAACCTAGTGTTTGTTAGATTTTTCTAATTCATTTTATAACACTAGCTTTCACTTCTATCTAGAGACTCTCCAACTGTCCAATGCCAAAAAAGAAAACTGCTCCAATCTGATAAGAACTCTGCTAGAGAACAGAAGGATTAATTACATTTTTCCCAGATCGTATTCCTTGGACCTTTTGTGGAGGTCATAATCAGCTCTGTCTGCAGACACACTCCATGGCCAAATATTTATAAATATAAATACATGGCAGTATTTAGATGGCTGTAAAATAATCTTTCATAGCTGTTGCCTGGTCAAAGATCTATCATAAAACTTGAAATGAGAAAAAAAAGCTTGAAGATACTTCCCAAAATGCCAAATGAAGGGGAAGGAGATGAGCTGTGCCAAGGTATCCTGTAATTTACTGGACATGCAGGGTAAGACCTGCTTGGTCTAAGTCAAAAGCTTGAGAGTAGTTGCCTACAAGCACAAAGGACTTCTGTCATTGTTTGCAGGTGTCAGTTTTTACTCTTGCTTTTTGGTGTTGTATAATTCCCTGGTGGAAAGAGCAACAGATTGAGACAGTGTCAAGCCATTTAGTTAAGAGTGCTCAGACATTGCACTCTTCAGCAGATAGTTTCAAGGCAGGTTCCTCACTGACCTTCAAAAACTTTTCCTTGCTCAATTCTGATTGTCTGCCCACAAAGAGATTCTAATCTGCTGAGTGGGTATTTTTGGCAGAAATAAATTAACTTTTGTAAATGCTAGAAGTGGCAGCTACAAAAACGTAGTCAAGAGGCCTGGTTTACTGTTGCTTAGCTCACTGCTCTTGCCTGTGCTACTGTGGTCTCCCAGTCTGGCCTATTTCAGGGCTTCAGGGTCAGTGAACCACAGTTTTGATGCTGATACCAAGCTTCTTGTGCCAGAAATTTTGGTGTGTTTTTACTATTTTTATTTCCCATTTTTTGTGCATCATAGAGGTTATTGATTAGAGACTGAAATACTGGAGGCTCTCCTCTTTGCTGGGAATATTTTGTGCTCATGGGTTCTGTGGGACCTGTCCCAGATTTGCTTCTCAGTCCTGAAGTTGCATTGGATCCCCTCACAATGGAAACAAGAGTAAGAATATTAGTGTGACTGCCAGACTTTCTCAATATTCAGCAAGAAATTAATTTTTGGAAACCAGACATCTGAAGAGGTCTTCTTTTTGCCTGCATTAACCTTTATGTCATATTAACATCATTATGTTATATAATATGTTTGTGTTTCAGTCATCTGGAAAGGCCTATGGTGATGTTCCTCTATCACAGAATGACAGAAGTACAAACTGTACCAACTGTACTGGCAAGAAGGCGTCATTTTTGTGTTTTTAGGAACACTCTGGACTTAAGCCTTTACATCTGCTGATCATCCTCATCTCCCATTTAATTTTGTAATTTACTGTCTCTTTACAGAATGTTTAATCTATATAAAGACACAGATTTTATGCCAGCATTTGACATGTCAGTCTTTTTTGTATGCCTCTGCTTTTCTCTCAGTCTAAAATCTACTTGATTTGGCTTTTCTCTGTGTTAGTGAATATTTTTTCACAAATAGAAAAATTAACCCACTAAAAAGACTAATTTCTGAATAAATCCTGCTGTGAGAAGGAAGCTATATTCATTTGAGCATTACTTGGAGATAGCCATCAGTTTGGTTGTAAGAGCACTCTCTCAGTGTATAACACCAATTCAAGGTTGTTTTTCTTTGAATAAGCACTGAAGTAGATATCACTGGTTCTATGCATTGCTTCTACCCTTCAGTTATGATTAGAAAGACAGTAGTAATTTACTCTGCTGTGACTGCTATTCAAGCACACAGATTATCTTCACTTCCCTCTGGATCAATGTACATAATGGCTCTCCTCTCTGTGCTTCTGGACCGCAGCTCTGTTGCCCACATGTCACACTAAAACAGTAAACCCATAACATGTCTGTGGCTCCATTTCATCCAGCCAAAGGAAAGTACCAGGAGAAAACCCCCAAAAATTCTCTAGGTTAAACTTGTAATTCCATGTCCTCAAAATAATGAATTTGTAGGAGAAAATAAATAATGAGGGAACAGCTCTGCTCGTTCACACTGCAGTACTTCTCCCTGGCCTGATAAGCAGCCTTGGCTTAGCTCAAGCACCCTTAAGTCTGTTGTTGAGAGAGAAGACTGCAGCACCTTCCTGCAGCACCTCCTTGGGGCTGTGGATAATACACTTGGGCTGTTCCCACAGGACTGGCATGCTTGAGCCTACCCTCCATTGGCACTAGACTGATGAACGTCATGGGATTAAGTATATAAAATGTGCCCATGTAAGGCTTCAAGGAGCAACACACACACACTCCTTTAGGAAAAGATTATAAAAACAGTGCCTTCACAGGCTTATGGAAGTAGATGATGCCCAAAAAGAAACAAAAAGCTTGACTTTTAGTTCATTTAGGGGAAAAACAAGGAGAAGAAAAGCAGAAATTATATTTCCTTCCTTATTCCTCAGACTTTATGCCAGTGGATCCCTTCATCCTTCTCTGTCTTAATGCAATCTGTCATAGTATGTCCTGGTATTATTGCTAATTTTTATACACTGTACAGGTGATGTTTTACTCTTTCTGTTCATGTTCATAACTTCAGACATAACCTGTGAAATGCAGAATAGCAAGGTTAGTCAGCATGTTACAATTCAGGTGCTACAGTATTTGCAGAAGAATATGCAATCAAAGAACATCAACAAAACATAATTGACATCACCCATTGCATCTCATTGAATCAAGAATTATCGTGTGATTGATGCACAGTAATATGCAATCACTTGTAATTGATTGGAATTCACTCAGTACAGAATGACATGTTGAGTAATTGCTACTGAGAAATAATGACTGGTTAAAGCAAAGAGGATGGGCTTCAGCCAGGCCATATATTCTGGATTTTTCTCCTTCAATAATTTATGACCATCTTAGTTTGCAGCTTATTGTTTCTGTGCACTGGACTTCAAAAGTTGTATACAAGCCTTGCTTGCAGAATTCATTACACAGAAGTTTATTATATCTTGAGGTTAGTAAATGAAAAAGCTAGATGAGATGTTCTAAATGCCTTGAATCTTATACAGATATGCACAGAGAGCAGAGAGCATAAAATATTAATGCATGTCCTTAGAAAAACCTTTTTTGTGTGTTCAAAATGAATAAGGCAGGATTTTGTAACAGGTAGAGTATATTTAACACAATCATTTTATTCTTGGTTTTAGGAGAAAAATGTTAATTCACTGAAATCAATGAGTTTACTCTTTCCTAATGTAATGTTTTGAATCACCTGCAGTTTCATAGAAAGTTTGGGAGAGCTAGATACTGCAGATAAGCAATACAGGCCCAAACTCTTTGTTAGTGTCTCTGGTGAACTAATTTTCTCTTCATATTACTTATAACAGTCAAATCTCAAATCTCAACAGGTTTCAGACAACATATGGCAAATTACTGCGCCAAAATATAGAAATTTAATTTGTTTTTACTTCATTTTGCATAATATGACACATATACTTTCATGTTTACTTCTTTTATCTTTTACCATAATCAATTTGTAGCAAATTTTCCTTTAAGATACTCTTAGTATATGTGTACATGAGGCAATTTTACCACAAAATCTCACATAATTTTACTGCATTTTCCTAATGTGTGTTTAGCCCACACAACATAAATCAATCCAATACTCTCTTCACAGAGTCCTAATATATTCAGCACCCTATAATAATCTAAATAAGCATAAAAATTTTCACAAGAGAGAGATTTCCTTTTTTTCTATTTAAAAAAGCTTTTAGAAATAACACCTGACCAAATGGTAAAAATCACACAATTTTTATACAAAAAACCTCTGCATACACTCTGTTTCAAGTGCCTCACCTTCTATGTTCCGAGTTTAAAGCTTACAAAGAGAACTGGTTGCCCAAAATACACAATTTTCTGACCAGAAACCCCCAACAAACTCACAAATAGCTTGCCTTTTTGTCATGTTCCCCATTGCAAGGCCAACATTCTCCTTTTTGGCGTACTGGCAATGAACAGTCAGAATCTAAAAATCTCTCAAGTTTCTATGAAAATGTCAGCAGAAAAATTACACTCTTCTGAAGCTGGAGACAATACAGGGGCTGAGATCAAGAGATAATACTGAGAAAGAGATCAGGCTGTGTTGCAGTTGCATTCTGAATAGGTTTGGCACATGTGAACCACTTTAAATTCTTGCCTGAAACAGACAGCTTGAATGGACCAGAAGAGGAATGTGAAGCTGAATGCCCAGACAACACAATTCACTTCTTTGACTATCTCCTTTTTCCCCCTGTAGAGATGAGTTTGATGTGGACTGAGACAGAAAACAAAGGGCCAAAGGAATCAGTTCTGCCTCAAAAAGCCAAATTCTAAGGTTTCTAGGAAAGGGACCCATTTCCTACACGTAGGACAAGAGTGGCTGGTGCAGCAAGGAACAAAGAGGAGGGGAAAGGGACACACAGAAGTCACTTCTGGAAGGTGCTTTTGAAGAGGTTCTTTAGGTCTTTGAAGGCACAATATTGGCAAGAAGACAGCTTGCCAATATTTCCTGCTCTTAACTAAGTTATGGACTGTCCAGCAGTACTGAGATGTTGCAGTCTAACAATTTTTTACCCTCTTTGTACCAAGAAAAATTGTTCAAAGAGCTGAAAGACACTTTAACTGATATTTTTTCTGTATTTCTTACAGTTTATCGGTCCTGTGGTTTATTATTACTAGTGATTTGTTGACCCTCATGTGCTAAAAGTTTTCTGTTTCCTAACAACACATTCAGATATTTTTGGCTACTACTGTATTTTCGAGTCAACTCATGCAAATTTTTTATCCATAGCTTCAGGTTTTTGTTTTGAAACTGAAGGGTTAATGCTACTTACTTTGAAAACTTGTGGAATAAGGATAAGGTAGTGGAGCCTTATATTATGGAGTGATAAATAATGTCATGTGGAAAACTGGAATCATGGTGATACCAGGCCTCAGTAATTTGCAAAAAAAAAACAACTACCATTTGTACTAGCATAAAAGTACATAAATTTATTTCCAAGCTGATAGTGTACTTTAAACAACAATAAAATAGTTGCTGCCACTTTATGAAGCTGATAAAAAGGTACAGTAAAACTTGTCTGTGTGAAGAGTTCCTTGTGTTCCTGAATGCTGGTGTGTGTGGCAACGTTTTATGTGCTGTCCCAAAGGGGGATGCATTAATTGAACCAAATGACTGTGACAGATGTGAGGAGTTCAAAAGTTTTATACCTGAAGAGAAACAAGAGTTTTTGAGGAGCTGAGATTTTCAGTTCATCTGTGAATGGACCCTTTAAGATTTTAACATGAATAGTTCATTGGCACCCCTATTATCAGATATTTTCTATGTTATAAGTAGCATTATTGAATCTCTAACATCCTATTCATGTAGAGCAGGCACTGGGTCTGACCTTGTTTCTCATTAATCAGCTCCATACAGCACAGGCTCTGATGCATTGTGCTTGCAATTCTACATCTGTAAATATTTCTGAGATATAAATCTCTGAAAATGCTAGGACAAGGCATGTTTTGGGTTTTATTTGTTTACCCTAAGTATTAAGTGGTGCTAATTTCAGATTACAGGATGATTTCTGTGGAAGCATCAGAGCCAAAATTGTATAAAACAAATTCACTAGTGACATTTATCAATATTTTCAAAATTGATTTTATAAAAATAGTATGACTTATTTTCAACTTATATATGACTATGTATTGTATATTTTATAAGTGAAATTAAATATTTATTTATAATGTATTTTTCCTACTTGGTTGCTTGCTTCTTTGTACACTTGGACATTGGAGCATATAAAAAATTCTCTCTGTTGATTTGATTTAGAAGCTTACATGGCTTCAAGAAGAGAATGGATTAAATTAGGGTTATTAGACATATGTTACAGGTAACATTGAGCTTTGAAAGACCTAAGTTTAAGAATGAAGTGTGTTAATGAATTATATCTGTCTACACCAATCTCATTCTCCTTCCTAAATTGGAACAGGATATGGGACTAAATGTACCTGTGACCTGATCTACTCTGACCCATCCCATATGTATTAAGAACATCTTCTGATCTCCAGCAGCCCACTAGCTTTATAGACCACAGAAACACTGTTCATTTTAATTTTCTTAATACACCAAATTGTTGAGATGTAAAGCAAGAAAAAGCTTTAGAGGAATGAGTCATTCATGCTGGCCTCATGAGTCATGAGGGCAGCATGGTCATAGAAGTATTTGTGTACATAAAAATATTTGTAAGTAAAAAAGGATTTTTTTTTCCTGAAAATCTACCAAACTGGCAATCCAAAGAGAAGAAATGAGAAAGAAGGAGAAAGAATCATAATTGATTAGTAGTAGTAAACCCAAAGTTTCACCTCAGTTTCCTTCATTCTCTACAAATCATTGAGAAATCTTCAGGCTTTCTAAATTCTAAATAAATTTACAGTGCAGGTATATAGAAAAAGAGTATGTAATGTGGTGTATTTGCACCTTGTTACCACTATACATGTCACTTTTTTAGGATCAAGATAGTGCAATGCAGAAGGTATGTGAACAAATTATAAAGTATGCTAACTTTAGCAAAATGTCATTAAATGCAATATACAAAAAAAAAAAACCCAACTCTGGGTTTAGTCAGCAGATGCTGTTACTTCCTGCTGTGTAATTTCTCCCTTTGCACATTATCACCAGTATTTTGAAGGACTATTTTGAAGGACTGCTCAAACATGCAATTGCCATAAATCCAGACTACCCTAAGAGTTTCCTTCCAGTGTAAAAGGTTCTCCCACACTGAAGAGCACATTCCAGTTGCAACAGAAAAAATTTTATTGTGAGAGCTCAAGATGACTCTACATCTAAAAGAGCACACATCTAGCAATTGTAGGTGCCCTGTGGTGGTTTAGGAATCAGCTCACTGAATCAGCCTGCCGTGGGGTGAAGCCTACCCTGAAAATGATGTCTTCAAATACACCATCTCTACTGCTCCTGCCCAGCTTCAGTCAACTGGATTAATTTCAGATGGGTTAGAAATACAGTAGCAGTAAACAAAATTTGCCTTGGCAGCCATTGCTGAGTTTACAGCTTTAGCACCACATTTGAGGAAGGAGACCAGAGGGTGAGGGAACAGAGTGGCAACTGCTGCTTGGGCTTAGGTACAGAGAAAGTCAAAGAGACTGGTGCAGGGGTACATGCTCAGCAAGGCCACTGATGACATATGAAAACAATCTCAATTAGAAGGGAAAAAACAGTTTAAGATATGTCCATTGTTGGAGGAACGACATACACAGACCCCTGAGATCATATGGAAACTAGAGACAAGGAGGCACTGGCACATGTACAAGGCAAACAGGAGGTGATGGGCATATCAGCAGGAGGGGAGATGGTTCTGCTCCTGTGCTTGTCTGAACTGGGCAGAGGGAGTGGCTGGTTTATTGTGGGCATGGAGGATATGCTGTAGGATAAATATTGCCACTCATCTGCTATACCTGTCCTGTTAAGTAAACACGTTCTCAATAATATCCCCGGGTGGTGTGGGTGCATTCTTGAAGCCATCCCACCCCACCGAATTTCCTGGTGACTCTGCCAAATAAAGCAAATCACTGGATTTGCTTGGATTCATTGGAAATGTGGAATGCTGTTTGATGCTACCTCTCAGCTTCTTCTGTTTGGGCTGTGTGTGTGCTGTTTTGTTTGGTTGGTTGCTTGATTGTTTTGCTTGGGTTTGGTTTGTTTTTTTCATGACTTTAGCAGTTTACTACCTATGCATTAATCCTATTTGCTTCCACATGTTCTTCCTGATGTGCAGTTGGCCTTGCCAAGACATATGTATGTGTTTGGTATGATGGAGAATGCATCCTAGTTTTAGATTAAAATGTTATATCAAGCAGCATTTTTATATCAACAATATAGTTCCATATTTTGGATTTTTAAAATTTAATATAAAAATATTTTACATCTGCAATTCTCAGGAAAGAAATACAGTTTATGCTATAGAAGGATGAGTGATGATGAAATCTTTTTTTGTTAGTTGGTGAGATGATACTTCCTGAAGCATTTAAACTGGATACATCTTACAAGCTTCATGTTGGAAAAAGAAGAGAAACAGAAATGGGGGAGGGGAGAACGTCTGAGCTGCAAATGTGATTCATTGTCTCTTAGAAAAAAAAATCTGGAATTGCTTTATCTTCATTTTTATTTTTCTAAAGTATGAGTAATTATATAACAATTCCATGTGGGCAGACTAAACAGTAATCATTATGGACTAGGTTAAAGGAAAATCATGTTAAAGAAAAAAAAATCTCATTTTATATAACCAAAGAAGTTTCATCACCTAGAGACAGTTTACACACTTAAACATTTCTAAATGTAATGCTCATTTCTAATCTTAAACTCAATTACTAGATTTTCCTCTCGCTCAGATCAGGGATGAAAACAGGCTTTCTTCAAAGTGTGTTTGAAGTTCCCAGAAAAGTTGACTCTGCTGACTTTTTCTGTTCAGATTTTCATAGTAATTATCATAAGATATCTGAAGTTTTTTCTAGTTGTAACTTCTCTATTTTCTGACAAAACCAGATGTTTAGCATTTCAATTATTTTCCCTCATCTTGGTTAGCTGTTATTATTTTTTCTTCATTGTTCCTCAACTTTCTAAAGATTTTAAGTTCAAAGTAAAAAGTTTTTCCCCAGGAATGTGCAAAATATCTAATCTTTCATTTATCAGATATAATAGAAGAAAATATCTTAGAAAATAACTCCAATTATGAGCTGCCTGGAGGCACAGTCTCTCAAATACATGTACAATAAGCTTGTGTGTAGTTTGAGAGACAGTCAAGATTTTTAAGCCTGCTAGTCTATGCAGTTTAGTTAAGTGAGGACATTGTGCCAAAAATGAAGTAGAAAGAAAACTACCCCTGTTTCTCAAGTTTGAAACATGAATGTTCCCCAGGAAGGACAGCACTTTTCAGTCTAGTTGCACTACTTCATAAGCAGAATTAATTAGCTCCAGAAAAGTATTTTTCTTAGCTGGCAATTCTGATGTTCCAGTGGACAATCATATATTAGAAAAGGTTTTTCTGAAGACAAAAATAAGAGTGCAGCTATGAAATATTAGTTACTGTAGAATATTGTCAATAATATTGCTGGCTATATTCCATGTTTGGTGGTCTTTTCCACAGTTCTAAAGCAAAGAGCATGCTGGGAAAATATCTAGCCTTTAAACTACATAACAAAACACCTTTATTCTCATCACTGTATTGGCCATCAAATATATCAATATCCTCTGACAAAAGGCCACATATGGCTGTTCATTTCACAAGTGAATTAAATAATCCCAAGGGAGCAGATGGAGCTGACCTGCACAAAGCTTCAAGGCTTACCTAGCTGCCATGTTTCCTGGTTCAGAATGTGCCTGAGATATCCTGTGTAACATCATAATCAAAACGCAAATTCCTCTCTCTCAGGTGGGGTTTTGTTACTAGATAGCTTAGAGAAAGTGAAATTATAATGGAGACATATAACAGCAGGATTTAACAGTGTCATCCACTACAATGTATTGACAGATATTGCTCCGAGTTATTCCTTAGAGAGAGAGCTTTCTTCCATGAACCATACACTTGTGAACATGTAGATGAAGAAATGGCAGTGCAATCAGGGGCAGGGCAAGAGACTTTGCTGTGGTTCTCCCTGTCTCACCAGAACATGTGTAGTAAAGTTGTAAGGGAAGCATAATTTAAGAAAACTCGCATGTTTACAGGAAATGGATTATACCTGATGAAATATGCTTAGAGCATAAGCACACTTCTCTATAGCTTAACTCAGCACTGCCCACTGTTAATGCCCTGTGAGTAGGCAATAAAAAATATATAGAAAGCTATTTTCTGAGTTTTGCACTGTGCAGGAAGCAAGACCAGATGCACCAGGGTCTTCTCTTGTGTTTCTCATCGTTTCTTGCCATACCTCCACCTTTCTAAATAACAAAAAGTTAGGTTTTGCTTATTAGCCTTTCTCAGTATACAACTTCGTATGCACGTGTGCCACTGTTGCTACACAGTGCAGTACAGATCAGTCAGACAAAATGGAAAACATCCACCACCAAATATGCTGCTCTCTGGAAGGTGGCACACACTGGGGCTGGCTCTTTTCCACCCTGCATTATTGTAACACTAACAGATGCTCTGCTGAAACTGGGATGATTTACAGCAGACCTACAGCAGCCTGGGGTAAGCAGAAAACAAAGAACAGCTGGAGATTGCCTTTACTTTGATGTAACTACTTATATCCTACTTTTCCAAAGTAGGAAGTTCAAGGCAAACTCCTGTTGCACATCCGTGAAGGTCCACTGACAAATTCATTAATGTCAGCTTGATATCAAGGTTACTCTGGAGCCTCTACTAGCCAGTGCTGTTCTGCCAATGGGTGTAATTATATGTAAGGAACATTGAACTTTACTGCATGTGCTTATCCGTATTCTTTCTCTGTTTCTGTCAGTCTTGTGTAGCATAAATTATTTTATCCATATGTTCAGTACAACGTAATTCTGCAAGGCTTGGATCATACTGTGTTTGTTGCACATCACTGAGTTTAGCAAAGCCCTCCCTTGGTCCCTCTGTAGGTTTGTTAGACAACAATAATAATTATCATTGATCACTATAAAGAGTGTTTGAAAGTCATCATTCTAACTAACATAAGCACGTCGGGGGGAAAAAAAGCAACCAAAACCAAGACCCAAACAACAACATCAACAAAAAAACCACAAACAACACCACCACCCCTCCCCCCCCACAAAAACCCAAACAAAAAAAAAGGAAAAAAAAAGAAATCCAAACACACACCAAAAAAAAAAATCCAAACAAACAAAAAACCCCGGCAACAACTGTGCAACAAGGAAACTTTAGATGAATTTGAAATACTCTACTCCAGAGTTCATGCTCTATCCCTTCATTCCAAAGTCTTCCACTGGAAAGAGGCAGCAATGCTAATTAAGGGTAGCAGAAAGCAAACATCACTGCAAGCTCAAAGTGAACATCAGCCTCACATGTCCTGTCTGTGGTGCTTCATTTGCTACTTTATTTTACCTCTAGAAAAACATAGGTTTTGGCTGAAAATCTTGAAAATAGTATTAGGCATACAGGCCATTTCTTTCCCATTTTGTGTGAAGATAGCTATAAGGCAGAGATAAGAATAGTTTCATAAAAGGCTAGTTTTAGAGGCCCCTGAAAGGAGTTTGATACATGAAATAGGTACATGGCATACAGTTATCAGAGTTACAGACTAATCTCTGTCTCCCCTGTGGGCATTATAATTTGGTTTTATTTTGGGCACCATCAAAGAACTATGGAAATTCTTAACTTCACATTATAAACACCAAAGTAGCCATAGTTCTTCATTTATTACAACTCCTAAAATTTGTTTATAGGGACAGAATGGAAAGTTTATTAAAAATGTCCCTTTGATGCAATGCCTGGCATGTTGGAAATGCTATTAGTAATGATGAATAATGATCAGTGAAAGTACTGCTCAAGAGTAATGGAAACATAGTCCATGCAATAATATTTATGCTTAGCATTATACTGACTGTCACTTGTGTAGAAACGGCTGTGGTAAAGAGTTACTTTCAGAATGAACTTTATTACTTTCTCAAGACAGTCAAGACAGATAAAATATAGGTATGACACAAGCTTAAAAGTCCCCTGTGGAAAACTGATTTAAGCAAACATTCATATGTTCACATACAAGAGATTTTTTGATTAAATCCGCTGCTCTGGAACATTTAAGAGAAAGTTACTTAAGCTCTCTGTGGGAGAGGGAAGCTGGGAGTTTTTTCTTGTTCCCAGGTGTGCATATATGCATGGGATTGCGGACCTTGACAGTATTTTGATTTCATGTTGAAATGAAATTTAGGTGCACAGCATAGCTCCCTTCGCCCTGTCCCCATAACACATCCTATTCCAAGCCCTGAAGCTGTGGTCTATTACTTTTCCTACTTCACTTTTGATCCCAATGACAGTCTCTGTTTCCAAATTGTTCTCTAGTAGTAAATTCCAAGCTGCCTCTGTAAGGAAGCTCTTTTATAAATCGATTTAAATAGATGTTGGATGTTTTAATCACCTTCTCTTGTTATCAGGTTGAGGGCCTGCAAGATTAGTTCCACATTCATCTTAACCCTTGCTTTCAGGACTTTGTAAACCTCTTATCCATCCCTTTTGTCTTCAAACTGAAGAGCCTTGGCCTTTCGACCAAGGGGAGCTGCTCTTCATCCTTGGTCATTTTATCTGATCCCTTCTCTGCCTTCTTAAAGTTGTCTTTCTACCCAAGATGCAAGAGCAAGAACCTGAAGTGCACATTGAACTCATGATATGAGTTCATCGGATTTTTATGCAGTAATAAAATTATGCTCTTACTTCTCAAGATTCTTCTGGATGATGCAAAGCATCTTGTCTCCTCTGGCTATTCCTGCCCATTTAGCCAATGATTTCAGCCAGTGAATGTCCTGAATGACTATAAGATCTCCTTACCAGTTTGCAGTTCTACTACATTGTGCTAGAAATGGTTTGGAGTATTTTTCCCAAGTATTTTTATCTGTATTGAAGCTCATCTCTCATCTTATGAAGTCCTTCTGGAATTTCTTGCCATTGCCACAGCACCCTATTTCCCAGAAGAATTTGAAGTCATCTGGGAACTTGTCACATTCACACCCCTTTTTTTTTAGGTCCTTTGGGGAAAATTAAGATCCATATGGATCTCTGATACATCAGGGAGATAGGATTTTCTTTCACAGAAGCCACACTGATTCTTGCTCAGGTAACCATATCTGGCACCATATCAGTGCTCCTTTTCTTCAATATAGACGGAAAAGTCCTTGATCCCATTGTTTGACATATATACTCCCCCACCTTGGCTAGCACAGGTAGCACTGCAATTTGTAGTTTTCAGGATACCCTTCTGGGCCCTCATTCTATAAGGAACTCATGGTGGCAATCCATCTGCCACCCATCACAGGGGCTGTATGTAGCCCCACGGCCACATGCCTGGGTGGCAATTCTGCAGTTTCACATAAAGGTCAGCCTTGGATGATGCTACCTGGACTGGGTGACTTACTGACTTCCAGCTAATCCATTTGGTCTTGTACTTGATTTATAATTATTTCAAATATATCTATCTTCTCTCACTGCTCTGCAGCAAAGACCATTTCCCACTAAGTGTTGCCTTCTACAAGGAATTCACTGAGCTTTACCGCTGTGGCCTTTGTCAGATGAGTGCTACTTTTGCACACTTGTCACCAGTGTTCCCACCAGTTCCACTCTGAAGTATTTAAAGAACTTTTGTTATCAGTTTTAAAATCCTTTATAAGGTATACTTGAAATTATTTTTAGAGCTCTCAATTTCCTGCTTATGTTTAACCTATAATTTTCTTATGGGGCTTCTCGTCATTTTGGCAAGCTCTCATTTTCTTAAACACTTTTCCCTGTGATTGCTTTTGAAGCTTTCCCACTGATCCCGTGGCAGCGTTTTCTGTGGTGCGTTTTTTCTCTTTAAATGGTGGTGTGTATTTCACCCTTCTCCCAATACACTATTTCTTACAGGCTCTAGGCTGTTTAAAGTGCCTTACTCTTTGGAATGTCCCCTTTCGGATTTTGGAGTTCTACTCTTTATTTTTGTTTGTTTCTTTTGTTGTTTGTTTCTTACTTATGTTCTCTTTTTTTTCCCCCTTTTTTTTTTTATATATAATATTTTTTCTTGACATTGCAGAGCCACATAGTGTACTGAGCATACTTTTCTACATAGTGCTAAAGCTACTTGTATTCTGGTTCCTATTATAGAAAGGCTATCCCACTGGTAGTTTTTGAGGTGTTGTGTGCACTACTACTACTAGTACCACCAAATTCAGAACCACATCTTTTCTGGGATCCTAAGACTTCATTTTCTTGTCAGTAGCCACTCACTGCATTCAAAAATGTTATCTCTACATTTCCTCCTCATGAGGCATTGATCTAATCAATATTTGAGTAATTGTTTTTTGATAATTAATACCTGATCTGATACCTGTTCTAGTACTTAAGATATTCCTTGTAGGCCATGGTGCCAATTGTTACTCAACTCAACACAAAAAGGGTGACATCCACACTTTCAGACAGGTAGAAATTTAAGTGCTTTTCTGTGCTGAGGCCAAGGACAGCCTATTACATCCCTAAAGATTTTAAAAATTATTCTTCTCTTTAAACACACCCATCTGGGATTTTCTGTAGTTGATATATGTTCTGGTTGTAGACCATGTTTTGGGGTATTATTAATTATGCATTTTCTGTGAAGGATAAAGTCTTGCACATTGTTTGAAATTGCCAAACTATGTTGACATTTTTTTACTTCCTTAGCATGTAGAAACAATTCATTATTTATAGCTCTGAGATGACATGCTTTCAGAATACTTCCAAAACAGAATTCTCCATTTCTTTTGTGTTACAGTAAACCTTTTGTCATAAGGGTTGTAAACAGGATTTATTCCATTTCACCATTTAAACTCAAATTCTCACTTTGCCCTTTGTATTTCCTAATTACGCAAGGAGGATGGCTCTTTATCAAAGTATTTTATTTCAGAATAAAATTCTTTGTGTGGCATCAATGGGTAAGTTATATTTTTCCTGATGTCAGGCAGCAATAAATTAGCTTCCCATTTGGTCTCATTCTTGTCAACATGAGATTTATTTAGCCAACACGTCGAAAATCAGAACAAAAACAAGTCTCTGTGGGCTTGAGTAATTTAATATCAAACACAGGACTGAGCTGTTAGTGACACTTAACTTCCTGCAGTTGCTATTTACCTGTTCAGGATATAGAGGAGGCCGCTAGAGAAGATGGAGAGGAGACAATTCCAGGATCTGTAGAGCTGAATGCAACCACTTCTACCATTATTTCCTCACATCTTCTGGGTGCTATTGCTAGATTTACTTTCACCCTGAGTGAGAATAGTGGAGGATTTGGTTTTAGGTGAACTACCTCAAAAGAGTGGTGTCTCTCAGGGCACTGTTCTGGGACTGGTGCTCTTTAATATCTTTACTGAGGACATAGACAGTGAGAGCAAGTGCACCCTCAGCAAGTTTGCAGATGATGTGAAGCTGAGCAGTGCAGCTGACACGGCAGAGGGGCAGGATGCCCTCCAGGGGCATCTGGACAAACTTCACATGTGGGCCCATGATAACCCCATGAAACTGGAAGAGTCCAAGTGCAAGATGCTGTCCCTAGGTCAGGGCAATCCCAAGCATGAATACTGCCATGGGTAACACGAAAGGTTTTTGTATTACACATTTACCTCTTCCCCAAAAATTGTTACTGTCTCTTTAAGACCCAACCCCATGACCAGAAATGGCATTTCAGTGGTTACATGGAATTATTCACTGCTATTTTTTGCCTGTTGTTCAAAAACTGTTATTTTTTCACTCATGTCTGTATTTCATGCCTCTTTATTGGTGGAAAAGTATTGGCTGAAACCAAGGGGAGGTAAATTGTTTTTAAGTGTCTACCTCATTAAATTGTCTTAAACCAAGATGAGTGGGAGAAGTACTCAGAATCACAGGTTAAGCTGAGTTGGAAAGGACTACAAGGTCATCAAGTCCAGCTCCTGGCCCTGCACAGGACACCCCAAGAGTCACATCATGTCTTCTTGAGCGCTCTCAGGCTTGGGGCTGTGACCACTTCTTTGGGGAGCCTGTTCCAGTGCCCAGCCACCCTCTGAGCGAAGAACCTGTTTCTAATACCCAACCTAAACCTCCTCTGACACAACCTCAGTCCATTCCCTTGGGTCCTGTCACTGGGCATCATGGAGAAGAGTGGTGTGCCAGGCTGTGCCAAAACAAGTGTGACCAGCAGGTCAAGGGAGGTGATTCTGTCCCTCTACTCTGCCCTCATGTGACACCCCCTGGAATATTGCATCCAGGTCTGGGGTCCTCAGCACAGGAAAGACTAGACCTGTGAGAGTAATCCAGAGGAGGGCCATGTAGATGTTCAGAGGTATGGAGAACCTAACCTGTGAAGAAAGACTGAGAGAGCTGGGTTGTTCAGCCAGGGAAACAGGTAGCTCTGGAGAGATCTCATTGTGGCCTTCCAATAACTTAAGTGGGCTTATTAAAAAAGAGAGGCTTTTTACACAGGCAGATGGTGATAAGAATGGGGGAATGGCTTTAAACTACAGGAGGACAGATTTACATTGGATGTTAGGAATAAGGTCTTTACTCAGAAGGTGGTGAGGCACAGGAGCAGGTTGCCCAGAGAAGCTGTGAATGCCCCATCCCTGGAAGTGCTCAAAGCCAGTTTGAATGGGCCTTTGTGCAACCTGCTCTAGTGGAATGAGTCCCTGCCCATGGCAGGGGTTTGAAATGAGATGAGTTTTAAGGTCCCTTCCGATCAAAACCATTCTATGATTTGACAATTCTATTATATTCTACATGTCTAAGATGGTATTGATAAGAAGGCAGTGAAATTAGAGAATATCTCTCTCACATGATTTGAAGAAGCTGGTTTATCTGCATCCTTTTTACTTCCTGCAGTGTAATGTCTCTGTGTCTTTCTGATTGTCCATGTGGTGGCAGCCTCAAAGTATATTCTATCTCTTCTTAGCAGGAGGATTTTAATAAATTATTTAATAGGTATTTGATTCCTTATCAATTTAGGAATGGGCAAAATAGCCCACTGTGAAAAGACATGACTCTTGGTAAAACCAAGAGAATACTTTGTTGTGCATGACTTCACTGCTGTTGCTCAGTAGTGTAGGTAATGTCTGCTCCCTTGCTCCACAGCTGTGTGGTGTGGCACCACATGCTGCCTCATGCTTATTTCTCCTCCTTCCTAAACAGGGCAGCCTCATACAAAGACTCTGCACAGCCATTTGCAGATCTGAGACATTGTACTATTTTGAGAAGTATGAGTTGGCACAGTCCAAGGGATGTGAAGAGGTATGCTAATGATTAAATGCTTCAGAAACCTGTGGCTAAAGCAGTGTCCACTTCACTGTGACTGAACAGCCTTCATCATGCTTTAACTTTGGATATCGGCCTTATTTAGTGGTACATGGAAGAGGAAAATCCCATTTTGCCTGTGAGGCACATTAATTTCTCATTAAACTCTAAGAGGTGTGATCCGGTTGTTTTGTCTTTCACATCCTTAATGCATCCTTGTTACTTGAGTCATGATCCTAGTGTGACAAGAGGTCATGCTGTGGTGATTGGAGTAGTTAAAGTTTCCAGTCCTTCAATGAAGATGTGAAAGGGACACAGCTGCAATGGCATTTTCTCAACCATGGTGCTGAGTTCATGCCTTTGGAACTCAATTTGCTGCTCAGTTGTCAGAGTCCTACAGTGCTGTGAGAGTCCTCTGGCTTTGTAGCCATAACACATAGACATAACATAGCTTGTACTGGAACATGGGATGGGTGAGAGAGAATAAGTGGCTTCTTCAATTTGAGATTTTCTATGTAAGTATTTTCTAGAAAATGATGCAAGATATGTATTTTAAGTACAACAGTAGACGTATGCCATTTATAAAGGAAATAACAAAATAATTTTGAAAATTTTAGGAGGTGAAACATTTCTGTATATTTCTCTCTGAGACTGAAAGACTGTTTTCACCTCATTCAGGCAGATGTAAATAAATCTTTTGTCTGTTCACTCAGCTGTATTTGAGCACTAAGAGCTTTAAGTGATTTTCTGGACAACTCAAAATGTTCTAGTGCAGATTGGAAGCTGAGAAAAACCAATCACACATCCTAATGTAAGTGGAAAAATAACCATAGAAACAAAGCAAACAAATATAAAACCCTATGAATAGTATTACTACACAGGGAAGAATCTTGATGAAGTGTGAAGTATGATACAGGGCAGCTTGCTTGGGGTTTTACTGGTATGAATGGTATGCCTCTTAGTTTATTAGCCAGGAGTAAAAATAAAAACCTCTGAGGTGAACAACAGGGAATTCAAGTCGCACTTTAAATATAGCCACTGAAATAGGAATTTAATTTAAAAGTTTTAAAAGTGATCAGGTTTTAGAAAAAACAAATTGTTTCTAGAATGTCTCGATTGAAATTCATCAGCTACTTTATTAGATACCTAGACATACAGTAAACATTCACTGAAACCCAGTGGACATGTAATTTGACAAACAATATTTTGTATAACTAAATATATCACCATTTGTTTAATTATTTGGTAAGTCCAGATTACTACATGTGAAAAAAAAAAGATGTTTCAGAAAATGATTGAGGAAAGTCAGAGAAAATCAAAACTCTTGCAATAACATACTTTTACATGCTGATAAACGTGTACGTATGACCACAATTTACAACAGTGTTCAATGATTTTGTGTGTCTCAGCTTTTGAAAGACCCTACAATCCCCATTTCACAGGATAAATATTTAGTCTATTCAAAACCTCTTGCAGAAGTCTTAGAACGGGCATTCTGAAATGTGTATGGCCATCACAGTGTACCATTTGTTTTTAATCCTGGTAATAATCTATGTATTTTGCTGAAGTCTCAGTTCATGGTCAAGCCACAAGTAAAAGAAATAAACAATAGAATATTTTAGGAAAGATGAGTACAGAAAGAAAAACTATCCAGTTTTCCTGAAGTGAATCTGGTACTTGAAAGATGACAGGAAAATGCCCTAAAATCCCACATCATCAGTAATAAAAACAAATTGGGGATATGGATAACTATTTCACATGTTCCTCTCTTTTGAAGACTCAGCCTTATTCATTAATATCTTCAGCTCTGCATATTTAATAAACTTCTGGTTTTCTTGTGGAATTGTAGCAAAGGTGTCACATTTGAAGTAGGAACTGACCCACTGGGAACTGGACCAGAAACTCCTCAAAATTAAAGTGACAAAAAGATATTCCCTGGGATAAATACTTTTAAAGTATTTTTAATTTAAGCTGCTGATGGAAAAATAAAAGCCTCATTATGAAAACTTTCAATTCTTTCTAGTTTGGGTTTTATCAGCTTATAATAAAACAGAAAGAAGTTACTGGTATCTGTTCTGTCAGTGTCAATATTAGGTATAGGAACACAATAAGCATGCTTTAATGGAAGGCTACTAAAATGGTAAATTCCAATCCAGACATGCATTACTATGAAATTTGATCTGAACTTTCTTATTGTCCTAGGCTGCCTTTCTTAAGGAATTTAGGAGCTATTCCCCTGCCCCCTCATCTAGTCAGCTGTACATATGGCACGCAGTGCTTGTCTGCCTGGGCAAGAAGAATAAGCATAACAATGCTTTCTGCTCAACAAAACTTGACCAAAAAATGACTGATTTACTCTGCTTCTGAAAAATGTGACCTATTTATAATGCCCTCTCAAGGGCTAGGTGCCCACCAAACTCAGCCATCCACCCTGGTAGGCTTGGCTGTGAATTGCACTGGAGGGAGGTGCCAAAAGACCTTATGAGCTTGTCTCCCCTTACTTTAGGCCGAATGCAAACAAGTCAAATATTCAACTTTTTAGTCCTTTCTTTCTGTGTCTTAACTTTTTGCCTGCATTGAAAAGAGGTGAGCAAAATATCACTGTAGAGGAACAGACCCTTAAGAACACCTGCAATTTAGAAGTGCCATCTAGTCCACAGAAACCTATGCTGCTCAAAAGAATTCAAAGACATTATGGAAAACACAGCATCTGTCTTAGTGCTCTTTGGGGAAAAAGAAACTCCTACAAATATTACAGCAATATTTAGAGAAATAAAATGGACCTGGACAGTCATTCTTCACAGCATGGGAGAGACTTAAATAAAAGGGAGATGCAATGGATGCTAAATTGGATAAATTAACCAAACGTGTGCACGCAACAGGGGAAGGAATAAGCAACACTGAAGAAAGGGAAGATGAAACAAAGAGATCCATGAACTGAGACAGAGTGTTGATTTTTAATGTTGAACAAAGCAGGAAAATTAGAAAACAGAAGCCATTGTACTGTTGCTGAAATTGAAAGTATAGAATTGGACAATGTGATGCTTTTTGTTCAAATTTTGTTCAATTACCTTTTTGAGCATAATAAAAAAGCCTCATCACATAGTCTAAAGGACCAAATCTGAAAAGACTATATTAGTCAAATAAGGTAATACTGACATGGGGCAAGAATCTCTGGCAATCAAGAAAATCAATCGCTCTGAATATAAATTTGAGTATCAAAGCCCAAAAAACACAGAAAGAATAAAGCCTCTTTCAGAGGTCCATGGGAGGAAGAGCATGCAGTGAGGTATTAAACTATTCAAACACTAAAGAAGCTCTTCCAATTCTTCTCAAGATTTTTTAAAATTCTACAGAATATTAATTAATCTCTTTCAGATTATCAAAACAGTTTTATACTTTCCAAATTAACACTGAAATTTAAGACAATGTTTAAGTAAAAAGTTGCATATTAAATGTATATCTCAATGTATATTGAGATAGGTGATTAAACTGTCTCTTCTTTGGGAGTTGTATATCTGCTGAAAGTATATTTTTAAAGCAAGCATTACTGGTTGACATAATTATACATAGCCTCCTCATTTATTCTGCTTATTTGATGTTTTGTTTTGGCTTTAATTTTTATTTAGTTTTGAATTTGCTTGTTTGCTTGTTTTTTCTTGCTGTGAATAGCATATTGACTTTGAGAAAATACTTCACTGCTCATGGGTTTGAGGGCTGAGTTGGGGGAGATGCAGGATTTAAGGTAATTTCTGAGAAAGAATTTTTGGAAAAAATTGTATTTTCTTAGTTCTCTTTATAGAGACATTTCTTGAAGAAAAGTTGCTATGTAGACACCTCGCATTATCATTCTGAAATGATAGTAATACTTTCTTGTATCATGTTGCTGTTGTACTTGGTTTAATGACTGTTTCATGTAACTAAAAGAAAGCAAGATATATGAAGGAAACACTGGTCCTGCAGTTCTGATTTATCCTCTGGTGGAAATCTTCTCTGTGAGATCCCAGCATTGACAACTACTTAGGTGGTAGGAGAGTCAAATAAAGACTTTGAAATAAAGATGAGTCATTTACTGGGGAAGTATTGCTGTCTCACAGAGCATAGCCTGAAGACAAGTTGTCTGTGCGGTGTGGATCAGTAAAGGACAACCTTTCAGACCCCCTTATGTGCGCAGTACAACCTGAACACAGTTTCCTCAGTGCCTACATCAGTGTCCCCTTGGGTCTGCTGCAACACAGCTCTGTTTGGTTCTCTCCACTCTTGACTTGTTGCCTTGCTTATTATTATCTCTCCTTGTCCAAAGCCCATTCTTAGAATTTCCTCTTTCCCCATGTCTCAGCAATTGGCATTTTCAAATTTCTAGTGACTATGCATTTAATGAGATAGTCAACCTCGACTAGAAATTGTTAGACTCCTTCGTGGTCTTGGTATATCTTTACTCATCATTTCTGTGTCTGGCTCTACACCGTCTAAAATCCTAAATCCTCAATGGACAAAAACCACTCTTTGATGTTCACCTGTTTGCCATCCTACTGGTGAAAAGGATTCATCACAATTTTGTACTTTTACCATTTGTCTTCTCCTTTGTTTCTTCTTCTTATACTGCAAAACCAAACCTAGTCACCAACTTAATGTGTAGGAATCTGGTTTGTGCCTAATCAACTCTATCAAAAAATAAACCACTTTTACCTTTCCTTAGCCTACCTCCTTATATGGCACTAAACTCTAACAGTTTAGTGCAACATTTTTTGTTGAATGCCATATCCTAGTATAGTATAGAATACTAAACTAGGATATGGCATTCAACAAAAAATAGATTTCCAATACTACACTGTACATTGCAGTTATGACCAGACCTCCCAGGTTTCAGCTGCCCTGAAGGATAAACTGAACTGTGTTGTTTTGGGACTTTTGTATTTGAAAGGTGGATTTGCCACTGCTTTACTGTGCATTTTATCAGTGTTTCCTAGTCCACTACTTCTCATATCATGCTGTGGAGGATCACACTGCAGCTGGCTTCAGGCGAACATCTTTGGCCAAGTGAAAACATTTTCCCCTCTTCTCATTTTTTATGTGAGCTTGCCAAAAAAAACCAGCAATGACATGCAATTTCTAAAGCTAGTGTTTTATTTAAAGAACAAAAAAACCAACCAAGCTACAGCAAAAAATGACTCACTAAATAGGGGAAGAAGCCCCAGAAGAACTGAGAGAGACAGATTGGAGATGTTTGGAAACAAATCAACCTCCTAACCATTATGTCCTTAAAGTGTTTACCTTTTTTCCATATCACATTGAAAATCAGTATTTTTCAGTTCAAGTAAAACTCCAGTTTGTCTCACTGCAGATCATCCTTTTGACTTTTCAGGAGAGTCTCTTACCTGGAACTCCTGAGACCTGATTTGGGACTGCTTCCCTTTTTAGACAGGACATTTTTTTGAGTATCCCATTTTCTCTCTGCCAGTACCAACACTCCAGAAAGTTTTCCAGAACCCATCAAGCTCATTTGAGCTACGGTGGAAGTAATCCTTCTCTTCATCCTCCTTTTCAGGAAAAAATGCCTCAGGAAGTGCATTGGTCCAGACAAGGTAAACAGAACACTTTTCTAGTGCTCTGCACAACCTTTTTGCACAATAAACACGACAGCATCTGATACAATATAAAATGTTTGAATTAAATTGAAATAATTGCCTAGCACTGTCTGAGATTTCTATCTTGAGAGTCTGTAGCACTCTAAGGCACACCTTTTCCTCACCTCTTTCCTCCTTCCTGGAAAGCTCTCCTACACACACATGCATGTTTGTTCCTTTTGTCTTGAGTAGCTGCAGCATTGTGATTGCTGTTCTGATTCTCACTCATCTCATGTTTTTTGTCTGCTTTTTAGGGGTGTCTGTGCTGTCACTTGTTGTCAGTGTCCCTTCATTCCTTTTCTGGCTTTCATTGATGCCATCCTGTTCTTCACTCAGTCATGGTGGTCTTCACTCTCCCAGTGAACTGAGCTCTCCCTGCCATTTGGAGATCTGCCACTAGAGTTATGATTCTTCTGCCCTCCCAAAACCTGAGAATCATCGCCCTCTGTATGAACCTCCCTTTTGACCTGCCTTTTTGAAATCCCAGGTGCTGCATGTGGATGCCAGAAATCTGAACTTCTACAATGCAAATATTTTCTTGAAGATCCATGTTACACTCACACTCATGAAAGAAGTTGACAGAAGATGAGACCAGCTATGAACAGCTCTATGCATTGTTACATAATATGAAAAACAGTTAATTTAAAGATTAGTCTAAATTTAAGTCACACTGTTGATTTTAAACTTGCATACCTCAAATTCCCATCTGTAAACTGCTTGTTGCACAATGAACTCTTCTGAACTCTTCTGGTTTTGTGCAGACAAGTGAATCCTATTTGAGAGATATTTTGATGATGCAGGAAGTTTCCTATAGTAATGCTCCCAAGGGAAAAAAACAATTATTTCTTAGTGCTTGGTTTATTCAGTATAAATTTGGGCCATAGGTGAAAAGAGAAAAACAAACAAATAAACAAATATTGAATACTTATTAAACGAGCACTGTCCAACCTATGTAGAGAAGGGGGCAAGAATCTTGTGGAAAGCTCAGATATATAGTAGTCAAGGAACTAAATATGTTATTTCCAACATGTTAATATGTCGATATGTTATGTTAATAATGAACGAAGGCTGTCCAGGCTGCTGTAACTGTGCATTACCTAATGTGAAGAGGAATGACTTAAAGCTTTGGTAAAGTTCTTTTAACACAGGTTTTGTGTAAAATATCAGAAATACATAAGTGGCATGAAGAGGGCTGGTTTTCCTCATGTGGAGTTGGTCTGTTAATAATTCATGATGAGACTAAAAGAACTCATCCTACGGCCAACTATAAAAATAATGTTGAAGTAACTTCTCATAATATTACAACTGAAGTTAATACCTCTTGAAGAAATCAATTCAATCTGCATTACCATTTTGACAGTGACTGGTTTTGGCTTTCCTGTTCTACCTTTCATCAGTTTATGAGAACTAATCCTATTTGTATAACAAATTGTACATATTATGACATCTTGGTTGTTATTATATGCAGTAATTGCTGACATATATAAACTTATAAACAACAGATATTGCATTTCGTTGAGACCTAAAATACATGATAAACGTAAGAAAGAACAAACTATTTTTACTAACTGCTTGTTTAGAGATAGTCATTAAACTGTTTATGGGGCTTAGAATACTCCATTATTTCTCACCATTACCTTTCAACTTTTGAAATTAATTATTTTGTAATACTCAAATAACTTTTTAAGGGTTTGTATAGAAAAGGGAAGCATTTAACTCCTCTGGGAACCATTCTCAGTCTCCACAGAGATGGATCACATTTCCTGTCCCAATTTTAATCTGTATTAATAGGAATTATCTCCAAATCCTTCTGTCGGGTTGGCACATAAACTCTGAAACAGCTCAATAAACTGGATCAGAAAAATCTATATCAAGATCTAAAACTACATGAGATATTCCGCTAGATTATACTTGACTGGAAAACAGCTAAATTTCATGGTTCATTTGCAGCCATTACTGATAAAATTATTTGAATGGGAATACTTATACAACTAAATTAAGCTGGGTTTGGTCCATTATGATAGTAGTTCATGCTGAGAAATTAAGCTATTTTCATATTTAGAGTCAACAATGAATGTTTTGAATCAAATTGTTTGGGCACATTGTTACTAAATATATATATATTTAGTAGGAGGAATGGCGATAAAAGACTAATTGATAGGCATTTAATCATGTCAGTAAAATATCAAAATAAGCTTCACAAATTGAGACAATTATTTCAGAATTAGTGAACCATTCCTCCTCTTTGCAAAAAAAAAAAAAAAAAAAAAAAGTAGTATCAATATGCTTGCCAGCTAATCTACGTATTGCCAATGTGCCAGTAAATGTCAGTGAATGTATGACTCAAGTAAAATTCAGGCAGTGTGGAAAGTTCTAAAGGTAAATCCACAGAGACACAGAGAGGAAAAAAATATTTATGATGAAGAGTTTGTTCTTCACTGAGTTATAAAAAAGATGTATAAATTTTTGACAAGAAGTCACTTGAATTAAAAAGACTCAGGCAAGAGCAAAAATATCCAGCTAAGTAGTTACTGTCATGTATGGAAAATGGAATTCAGGCACAAAATTTTATTAGCATGCATATATCACAAATGGAGTTCTGTAGTGTAAATTGTAATGGCTCAGCTAGAAAGTCAGAGCATTTTGGTGCATTACAAATTTTATTCCTGGAGGTGATTTTTGTCCATATAGTTATTGAAATATTGCCAGGACAGACCTAGCCATATAATTATCTAGAACTTTAGCGGCAGGTAACCACAATAAACCATTGTAAAGACTTCTGTAATTATATTCTCCTTGATACCCAGAATGAGATAACAAAGAAAACAAAACCACCTCTGAGTCGAAAGGTGAAAATTAATGAAATCCACTTTGTCAAAATGTGAAAATTTGCCTTATGAGCAACATAGAAGTTATAATGTTGTTTATTGAACATCCTTGTTGTTCAATCAGAATACTGTGAATTTGTAAAGGCAAATGTAAGCATGAAATGTACTGGTCACATCTACACAGAATATTCACCCTGCCTTCCCTAACCTCCCGAGTACCTTCTCAGCTGATGTGAATCTGGATAGCTCTTTGTTGACTCCAACTTCTACTCATTAGAGCCTTCATAATCCTCATCAGTAATTTCCAGTGTGATTCCCAGAATAATAGGCAGTGCTATGGGCATCCATTTGACAACAGTGAAATGTGAAGTGAAATTTATATTATGTTAACATCCAGCACACACTTCTTTGCAGTGTTCAGTCTTTCTAGGCCCTTGGAAGCAAAAAGGATGAGACAAAACAGTAACCGTGGACAGAAAAAAATTACTCTTTTTTCTGTAAGTGGATGTGGTAAGCCACAAAGAAGGTAAGCCAAGAACAAAATTTAAGGATCAGCTGTGTGGGCTATAGATATTGGTTGGAAGGATTCTGCTTCCCAAAGCCCTCAAAGCTTTATACAATGATTTTATGCAGATGGAGCAGATTTCACCCAAGGGGAGAAGCCAGTGCAATGCATGGCTTTCCAAAGAGTATGCATCAGCTTTGCAAGCTAAATATCGCTTATCAATTATTAACATTCAGGAAAAGGTGACTAAAGTCTATCTGTGATGCTATAGTGAAATTAGATGAGAACTCAAAAAGCACTTAGGATAAATAATAGATGATTAACATGTCATATAAATCAGTGTATCATGTTATTTTAATTTGTTTGCTTTTTCTTCTTTTTCTTTCCTTATTCTGAGCTTATAGCCTTATTTCATAATACTGTTAAATTTCATTCTTTTATGTATTATGGGTAACTCCTGTTTTATTTATGGGCTAAGGTAGAGCAAAGACATTAATAAAAAAAAATGCTAACTGTTGTAATGATGTATCATTTGACTCCTGACATTTAAAAACTGAATAGTTGTATGTTACACCTGCCTTTTCCTTATGGGTACCTGACACTGGTCAATTAATAAAAATGTGTGCAATAAATCTATTCACTTAATGAAATACATACAAATAAAGATTGAAGTACTATTTAATAAACTTTTAAGAACAGGATAGAGAATAATAATAACAACAATAATTAATAAAAACATTCAGCAACTCAGGAGAGGTTTATGGCTCTTCCTTGAAGTTGCACGTATATTTTCAATGATTTAACACCATATACAGTTAAAGTTTTATTTCATAGATCTGTCATTCTCTCTTACTTATTTTCTCTCTTTCCTACTCTATCATCCATAGCTGGAGGTCAATTTTCTCTTTTGTATGATGAAACCCATGTTTGACAATCCTGAAAGAGGAATGTACAGATACCCAACCGTGTCAGTGCCTTCCCAGCAAGAAGCAGAGCCCTGGCAACAGGGCAGTACAGAGCAGCACAGGGTCTGTCAGTGGCTTCCAAATATCCATGTAGTTTGCTATTACAGCTGTGCAGACCTAGACTCTAACAGTTAACAGACTCAACAGTGTCACAGTTGTGACACTCTGTGACACTAGGATTTAAGATTTATTTCTGCTATGGTACTCGATTCTAAGTGGCTGTGGGTAACAGCTCATGAACTTGGCCATGGAAGAAAACTAAAGCATTCAACATGTGAATTACCTTTCTCATGAGCCTCTATGATTGTATTTTGTAGCTATTTTTTTTCAGTTAACATTTCCTAGGAGAAAATGGGCAGATAATAAAATGCAAACATGTCAGATAATAAAATGCAAACATGTCAGTGTTTATTTTTTTCATATATATATATATATATATATATATATATATATATATATATATATATATATAATTTGGAGGAGGAAAAACAAAACAAGTTGTGTAACAGAAATACTCTATGAAATTGAAATTAAAAATGCAGTCTGCACCTATCCTCAGTGGTGTCATAAACCACACTTTCTGAGTTTTGGAAGAATTTTTTTTTTCACAACTCTGTCTTCTATACATCTGTTCCCAAGGGGAGGATGTTTGATTTTCTCATGATGCTGTACTGTATTTTTATTTGTTTCTTATTGGCAGGATGTAAACAGAGGAGTTTCTTAGATGAACTGGACCAAGGTTCATACATCACACAGTAACTGATTTTGCACATTTTTTCCTTGTCTCTGCACTCTATTAAATGTTCAGGCTGCATAAGTGCCCAAGATTTTCAGTGTATGTGAAAGAAATCTATCCTGATGCAACTTTAATCTCAGTCACGATGGACATATACTGTTGCTTGAGAGAATGAATTTCATTTATAAATTACATGTTTATGCATAAATATAAAATTTTTGTAGGTATGTCTACTACATTTAAAAGTTTCAAACATACCTTAGTTAATGAAGCATATAAAAATCTGCAGGGCCTTTTAACTAAACAAATGTTGCAAAAATATGAATTTGATATGAATGAGATGATTGATATGTAAAAAACTTTAGAAAATATAAAGCCCAGGTCCAGCTTTTTAGCATCGTACAGTTGAGAAAAGGAAAATTATACAAGTGTGCTTTAGCTTCTTTCAGTGAATCAGAAACCAGGATAGGATTCAGAATTTGCCTTTGTAGCTCTCCATTACTTGCAACTAAATAAATGCTCCTAACCTGGAAGCTGTGCAGAATGTAGACCAGAGCATGACTCCAGACTTGATATTCTTCTTCATAAGACTAATGCAAAACCCTAATATAAAGCTTTGTTGGTATGTAAGGTTCCCATTTCAAAAGGGCAAAATTGAACAAGTAACACCTACCTGATCATCAGTTGACACATTGATGGACATAAGCCAGGAAATTGATTGCACAGCTCCTGTATCCCATGGTACAAACAATATCAAAGTTCACTTTATTTCCTTTGGATGTCTTTACACAAAACTGTCATTTCTGTTTCAAGGACTACTACAAGACTCTACAATAGAGTACTGGTTTTGCATATTTTCCAGGCACAGTTGCATATGGCTTCTCTGATTGGTGAAACTTAAGATAAAAGTTAAAGTGTGAAAATGAATGATGTGTCCAGGGATGAGTTTCATTTTGAGCAGGTAACTGTAGGTGTTTATGGCTAGCTTGCAATCTTGTTTGAGGGCCACCGTGTTTGTTGTATCTTGTTCTTCATGACTTTTAAGATTCTCTTGCAGTATGGAGGATTTCTCTTAACTTCAGCTAGTCAGGTTTAAAATCCTTGTATGGACTCCTCACAGTAAAAAAACACTATTTTCAGTATTTTGTATGCTATCCTCATAGGTTTTATATTTTCAACTCACCCCAGCTCCAAATTTATGTTGAGAGACATTTTGTTCTTTAAAGTAGTTAGAAAAATCATTGAAAAATTCTGTGTGTATCTTAACAATTTATTTTCAAAATTGTTCATTTTCTTTTTTCTCTTGAAGATTACTACCACTTAGGTTATGATCTTGCATAGGTGGTAGATCTAATTGTCATTTACAGCAAGGCCTCTTTTATCTCTTTTCTAAAGAGACTTCAAAATGGATGCAGGCATTAATAATTCACGATTTTAGGCCTCTTTTCCAGAATGGAATAAAAACTGCCTTTGAATTCAGGAAGAGAAGGTTACCTTAAGTTATATGGTTATTTCTTATTCAGATACATTTAAAATGTTTAAAATAGATTTATTATTAACTTCTTAAATCGGAAGAAGTGATAAGTATGATTTAATGAATGAATTATTATAATTGATATTATTTCAAGGTAGAGAAACCCCACAAGGCTGTAAATCTCCATTATCAAGAAGTTAGACCTTCACCTTCTCAAATTACTGCTACATTGATCTAACTTAGAAACATTTTTGCAAGTCAGCATGAACTTTCAGCACAAAAGGAATAATATTTATCATTGTTTCCACTATATATTTTTAAAACACCTCATGAGCTCAGAGTAATACTAATTAATTCTTACATTGCCCAAAGGGAGAATGATAACTGTGATTTTCATCTTTAAAATGAGGAACCTGATTGTATTTTCATTTATGTTAGCATAAATCATAAAGCTTTCTACTCAAGTAGATGGAATTGCACTGCTGGGAAATCAACAAGAAATTGGTATCAGATATAGGGAAAAATGTTATAAAGGCACTAAGTGCTTTCCTAAAAGAATGACTCAGCTTCAAAGCTATCTAGAAATGTAAGTGGGTCCCACTTTTTAGTCTGATACTTTCACCATTAGAAAGCACCATCTCTCAGTTTAAAAAAAAATGATGTCTTTGAGATTAGTAATATGACACTTAATTGCAACTAAGAGTGATAGTTATTCTGCAATAATTTTATGAGTTTAGGAGTTCAGCAGATGCTTTTACTTATATATTTATAAGCAATTATAAAGCATTATTAGGAATGCTTATGGGCGTTATCTGTATCAAGGACTATTGGTGGCTTGGTTATTTCACAGTGTATTTAAACTACAGGGTAAATTCCTTGTGAGTAGTATTCAAAGAAAAGTTTGGGTTGGAAGGAACCTTTAAAGGCCATGTAGTTCAACCCCCCACAAAGAACAGGGACATTTTTAACTAGATCAGGTTGCTCAGAGCCTTTTCCAGCCTGACCCTGAATGTTTCGAGAGATGGGATATCCACCACCTCTCCAGGCAACTTGCCCCAGTCTCAATCTACCCTTGTTAGTTTAAAACCATTATCCCTAATCCATTTTATATAATAATAAAAAAAAAAAACCAAACTCAAAGAAAATGGTGTTGGAAGGATTGATATTTCTGTTTAATCTCTAAGCCTTGACTGAAGGTACCTGCTAAATGATTACTGTCAAACTAAGAGGACTCAAAGCAGCATATTTTCTAAAGACTGTTGATGGTAATGAAGACTGATGTTTTTTGAGGACTGAAATTCTCTTCTGCTGAGCTTTGATATTCACTTTTTTAAAAAATAATTGGTTTTCAAATAAAGTCACTAACACAACAGTGATGGGTTTAAGTAAAGTCAAGTTGAACTAGAAGGGGGAGTGAATCCATCAAAAATATCATACACAGACACTATCTCATCTGTCCAAACCTCTGTGGAGATTTATACAAGTGTCTTTGGAGAGCAAATACACACAAAAATATCTATATAGCCCATATTAAAATCTGCGAAGTCAAGTTCACTGCTGTTTTGAGTTTCTGATTCATTCTACAAGCAATTGGTGATGTGATCTTGAACAAAACACATCCTTAAACTGAGCACAGAGAACTATATTTTGGCTGCTGAAAATGATGACTTCAGACTTTTGAAAGTGTTGAATATTTAAAGGATGTTCATTTCAAGAATGATCCAGCACCATTACACAAGTACACACTCCAAATACATGCTTGTGGCTCCTGATTCCTTCTGTGGCTGTCTGGAGGAGAGAAGCAGCAGATAAATTTTTTGTATCATGAAGTTTCATGTAGTTCATAAGGATGCAACTTTCATGCAAGTCTGGGAAGACTACACAAAATGGGGAAAATATCTGTGGAAGACCTTCATTAAAGCCTGAGTAGTATGTACATAGGACATTAAGGGAGAATGAGGGGTTTTAATAAATTTAGTAATTATTTTCTACTTATTAAATCCTTGAGGCTGCTGAAAGTTCAACATGATAAAACACTGCTTGTACTTTTTCTGTGACTTGTCTATCTCCTATTGTCATTTGTAGCAGAGGCACAATGACCTTTATATATGGCTACTTTTTGTTTATAGCAGGAACTTCACATAAGCAACATCAGATACCTAGTGAGTGGAAAAGAAGAGAGGAACAAATGCTTTGGCCCATTACCATGGATCACATGGCATAGCACTTTCAAGTGCCTCCTCTCTGTTTGCACTGAAAAATAATTTTAATGATGCATGCTTTATCAAATATTCATTAATAAATTTAGAAGTATATTAAATGGTTAGATTATTTCACTGATGAAAGACAAATCAGCATAAGATTTTTTTCTTTACATTAAGCTTCTCAAGACCAGCGTGTGTACCACATTAGATGAGACCGATATTCATTCCCTTCAGTATTATGTTTCCAATAGATGTCAGTATCAGCTGTCTCCTTAGAAATGTCCAGAAATTATGCTTCAGTATTTAGGTTCAGAGAAGCTGCCACTTCCAACACATAGGCTGTGTATCTATATAGTATGACTGGTTTTATGCTCTGCAATTTTCAGTTTGTTTTCATTGGAAAAAGATTAATGCAAAATCAGAAGATGCTTATGGTTTGGGAAATTTGATACTGTAGTTAAGTTCATATGTATATTCTATATGAAATCTCTAGTTTTCCTTTGTTGGGTTGAACACAGAGAAATGGCTTCTGCAGGAGTCATTCATATGAAGCTCTCAGCACAGAGGTAGGAAGGGAGCCCCAGGGCCCTGCCCTGCTTTCCAGCAGCCTACGAGAGGCCATATGCTACAGTTTGAGGCATGAAGTTCGTATGACTGAAGTGGTCTATTGTACAGTTAAACATGATTTTTCCCAAAAAACCCATGTGATTTTCTTGGGTTACTGCTATGGTTATTAATCTTAGTGCAGAAGGAAAGGGGGCAATTTAAAGACAGTCATTTAGAAGAAAACTAAGGCATCATTACTGTGTTTTCCACATGGGAAAATCTCATTCTAACATATCATTATGGTTTCTAAGAGGATTAGAAATATTCATCTTCTGAATTCACTTTTTTTTCCCTGTTGTACTTTGCAGTAAATATATCCCTTGTAGTGGTGCTTTGGCTACTCCTAAATTTGCCCAGTTAACTATAAGCCTTGCATAACTGACTCCTCATCTGTGTCTTTTTGTCAACTGCTCTGGCAAATTCCCCAGCCAATGCAACCTGGCCTATCTCCATGAAAGTCAATGGACACCAGCTGAGAATTTGGCTCTCTCAGCAGCTTTGGCTGCATGTGCAAATTCATCGACCCACTGGAGATAATGAATTCAGGCACTGATTTCAGTGGAATTTTTTTCTGGATTCTTTATCAGCAAAGAAGAGAACACACCAGAAATTCCCCTTGGCTTTCATCTTAAGGGAAAACATTTTGGAAGGCTCAGGAGAGCTGTACAGTTTTGCTGCTGTAGTTATCTGCAGAATTAAGCTATAATATAACAACTAAAGAATATGCATGCGTTTGAGGAACCATGGCTTTAGCCGGGTCCTTTGGCTACACTAAAAATCTAAACATGGTCTTCAGACACCTGAACAGAAAAAAGGGGAAATTTTTATTATTGTTAGAAAAATCTCATGAAGAATATAATGGAAACCTAGACAATATATTTATGATGATGTCTCTTGCAGTTCTTCTACCCATAAGACAGATGAGATATCTGTGTATAATAAGACATATTGTTAATGAACTGGTGCTGCATTGAAGGCTGAGTATGTGGCAGCTATTTACAGTGTCTGTCTGTGCTACCAAATCAAATATTTTTTTTCTTAAGGAGGCCAGCTGGCTGTCTCTATAATACTCAAAGGCCTGCCTGTTCAGAGGTTTACTTCCACACTACAAATCTCTTGCTATCCAGAGCAGGGTGCATGCAAGTGCCCTGAACACCCTAACTCACAGGGTATGCCTGAGAAGATTGACTGGGGACTACTCAGTTGATCAGGGAAGACAGTGCCAGGACTCTAAAAATGCAGCAACATTTAGTGCACTTTGATGGTCAAGAACTCCTTAAATTGCTGGTATAATCACAGCCTAAGGCTCCAAGCCCACCAGAGATGAAGTTAGGGGAAGGCATGTATGATCGTCACCACTGAAGCCAGAGCAAGACCCTTCTCAAACATCTGTGGTTCTGAGCTTTTCTGTCTGTGAACGTGTTTAAGTGCTCAAAAATCATATTTGCTTAAATACTATAAAAGCTTGAGTTGTCCATATGACTTGATTTTTTTCCTTAATCCTTTACTCCACAACATTCATTCCTAGTCTTTTTTTATAGGATAAAATCACATACTTTTTATTTCTGTGTTGTTCTCATGAATGGATCTAATTACCAGAGTAAACAGGGTGTTTACCAGAATAAACAGGGTGTGGAAATCTTCTAGTTTCTTGGTAGATTTCACAATCCTATGACACATTCGTTACCAGTTTGTTAACAGGACTTAAAACAGGTTTGCATGAGATCTTTAAAAAGGCTAGTTAAAAAAAAGGCAATTATCTTACGCCCTTTAAAAAAAAATCTACAAAATTTACCTTTAAATCTACAAAATCCACCTTTGAAATTACTGCTTCATGTGTTCAGCTCTCTCCAGACGCTTTAAACTCAAATGTCCTCATTAGCCAGTTTATCAGTGTATGGCTATAGGAAGACAGCTTTTGAAAAGGTGGTGTTTTTCCCAGACCTTGACTTGATAGAGGTTGAAAAATACTGGCTCTGGTTCTAAAGAAACAAAATAGCTTCTGGGCTGGATCTTTGTAAGCATCTGAAAATTATCCTGGATACTTGTAAAGAAGAATCTCTGAAAGCCTTTCATTTTTAACCTTTTCTGTTTTTCTGGAGGGGTTTTTTGGTAGTTTTTTTGGGTTTTGTTTGTTTGTTTTTTCTGGTTGTTGTTTGTTTGCTTGCTTGTTTGGGTTTGGTTGGTTTTTTTAAAGCTACACATGCAGGTTCTTTCAGGAGAAGGGACATTCAATCCTACAGAGGCTTGTGAGGTTTTTTTCCGCTATTTACTTGGCTTCAGTATTTTTCCAAGTACCAAGGTACTTTCAGTTTTTTAAAAATGAGAAAAAAACTAATGTTGTCAGCATCAATAAATCAACAACCAGGAAGAGTCACTTCCTATCAGGGTTTCAGAAGTGCTTCGTGATTTTCCGATCTCCTGTCTGTACTAATCATCTCTGATGTTTCACATATGCGTGGTATATGATGCCAGGTTTTAAAACATAGCTGAAGAAGGAAATAAGGAAGGAAGGAGGAAAGGAGGAAAGGAAAAAAGGCAAGAAGAAATTAAGGAGGAAAAGAAAGGAAGGCAGGCAGGAAGGCTGAACTATTTGTTTATAGCTATGTGACATCCTATTATATGTGGTGGAGGACAGGATCCCTCAGAAGTCAATTTAGCTGAGAGACAGACATATAAACAAAAAAAAAGAGGAAACCCCCCCTTATTTGCTGCATATAAGCATATATGCATGTGTATTTTCAAAAATGTATAAAATAGTCACACAGTAGTCAATATTCCAATATTTTTACTTGTATTCAGATCAATATGTAAATGAAAAATGAACAAACCTAATATATCCTTCTGGCTTAAAGCTGTGGATGCTAGAAAGCTGCGACAAACACTGCTGCCATCTGCAATGCAGTTGCTGAAAAGTGCTGTCATTTCAATAGGAGGAGAAATTGATATCATGCCAAGTTTTCCTAGATGTTCATAAAATCACTTGACAATAATTTTCTTTTCACTAGTTAATTTAACATATAGATAATATTAATGGTACTGTTGTTTGTTTGGTTGTTTGGTTGTTTGGTTGGTTGGTTGGTTGGTTGGTTGGTTGGTTAGTTGGTGGTTGGCTGGTTGATATTTTTGTTTACAATTTTAAATAGTTTTCTAAACAGGCTACCAGTTTGGCGTGTGTGTGTTAATTTTGAGTGTGGTGGGGATATGGCAATGTAGCAACAATATTCATTTTGTCTTTCCCTTTCATTGCAGTCAGCACTGCTTTAATGAAGTATTCACAGTCTAGTTGCTTGTTTTTTTCATCTTACTTTGTTTTTTATTTCAGAAAATTTATGGATAATGTGTTACTTGTGATGTTTGTTTTTCTTGATGCTTCAATAGGAAGACAACATATTGCCAGCTTTTTAAAGGTGAGTTCTAACTCTGGAGCTTTTAGAGAAAGCTTGAGAATGGAGAGAAGAAGACTTGAAAACATGGAAGGCAAAACCCTTTATTCTCTTTATGAGTAGTTAAATTTCATTACTTCATGTGGGAAAAGGAGTCTGATACTGTTTCTCAGATGCTGGAAGTAGCTAATGATGACCTTGATCTGCAACTTCATCAGTTTGTGCTGTTATTAAAACAGTCATCAATACCCATAAAATTTCTTTGGGGATATATGCTGATTTTTATAATCTTCAGTAGGAGTCCAGAAACACACACAGGACTTTCTGAGGATGAGGCTTCTATTAGAAACTCGCCAAGCTTCCCTTTGCTTTGTCCATACACAGTCACTCAGCTAAGCCGCAGAAGAGTTAGGAGCACCCAGGAGTGACCAGATGGAAAACCCCTCTGCAGCCAGAGAGGGGTGTTGAAGGGAGGAACAGCCAGTGTTCCTTCCTGTGTACGCTTGGACAGAGCTGAAGCACGTGCCCCAGGGCCTGGGAAATGCTTCTGAGGGCGACTCTTGGAAAACTTCTGAATCACCTCCTGGAGGACGTCTGGTGGTTATTGTCCAGACTCAAGCCCGTGTAGTAAAAGCCACCTTGCTATCTGCACAGTCTTAACAAATGTACATCATGTTTATAGAGAATTAGTGCCACCATTGACCTTAGGATACGTTCTGAGGAATTTATGCCTTGATGCCATGAACTGCTCTGTAAAACATATACACAAAGCTGTCTTCAGGTATGGTAAATTGGTTCAGCAGGGCCAAGTCAGTTCCACTTTCAGTGGTGCTTAAGTAGTAATTTTAAAACTGTTCAGACTGTTTAGCAAACTATAATTCATATTGTTCAGATGTCATGGTACTAAAAGAGAAGTAGACAGAAAGCTGGAGAAAGAGAGAGATGTGTTTCCATTAATATATAAACCAGTGCCCCAAAAGGTTTCTTTCATAGGGGTGTTGCTTGGAGTGCTGAACACCAGGAGCTAATCCACTCAGGTCACACCAAAATAAAACTGACAGGAGAAAGAATGGAGGCAATATGTGAAGATGTAGAAATAACTTCTATTAACATTTTTAATGGTGCCCTGTGACTGCCAAAGAGGTAATATAGAAAAGTGGTTTTAATGTAATGCAGAAGGTTGTAAGTGTTCAAAAAAATCAGCTGGGATTTTGCCACTGGCCTCCATGGGAGAGGGATCAAGGCCTCAGAGAGCTACTTTGTTGGCTTTTAACTTTTAACAGGCGAGACAAATTTATTATTCACGTGCATTACAACACCAATTTTGAAACATGAAGAAACAGCATAAGAGAGGAAGTACTTGGTTTCTGTGGGACAGAGTGAGAAGGGTTTACAGATAATTGTAGAAATTAGCTGAGTACACTACACACTTTCAGCATATGACATGACTGAAACATATAGCTGTTCTAGTATGTCATAATTTTTCACTTCTTAAAAGAAGTGTTGAACCTGATGAGGAACAGCTTGCTTTGGGTCCCACTGATTTAATTTGTACATACTGTAATTTACTAGGCTGCAGTAAAAGCAGTCATTTTGTGAGGCTATCATAAGCTCATTAGAAGCGTACTGAGAAAGCTTAATGGCTTACAACCCACAGCTTCATGCATCCATTTTACAGAGATCCCTTCCCAACAGAGCCTGACGCATGATGTTCTGTGCTGCTGGCAGTACAGTAGTTTTCACACACACTCCAGAAAATTAGAGGTATTTGTGAATAACAAGATTAAAGACAGAGCCAACATTTCAGAAGCACTTGGAGTGCTGCTGGGACGGGGGAAATCTTGTGTATTGTTAACCATGGTGAGGCTGGTTAGCTGTTAAATACTGTATAGTGTAACTAATCAAAAGCCCTAGCATTTCAGACAATGGAACAGAAATAATTACTCTCCCAGAGCTACCATTGTTTCATGTTCAGCCTTCTTTGGACTAATAAAGGGTTTAATTTAAATTGTGTTAAGAAAATACCGGTATTAAAAAGAACTACAGCATTCAGTTGCTCTGAACACAGCATCAGGTAAACTACATAATGGATTTAGACATAATGGCCCAACGGAGAGTGAAGTACAAACAAACTCCTTTTCCATCTCCTTCTCCATTTGCTCTCTTTATTAACTTCCAGTGCTTTAGGATACAAAATAATAAGGGCACTTTGCCAAAAAGAGAAGGGGAAAAAAGAATTTCAAATAAGGAAAAAGGAGAGAGAAAATGAAATGCATAGAGTGCTTTGCATCCAATTAACTGAGCTTAGATATGGGTAAGTTTTTAACATTAAGTGGACGGATGCAATGAGCTAGTGCCTCAGCTGGTAATACAGAAATCAGGACATCTCTGCTCATATGAGTGGGGCTGCTCTCATTTGACACCATTTAACATTAAGATTCATATTTAGAAACGTTTGTCTGTCATTCTCTTCCTGAAAGGAAGAGCATGCTACTCCTGTAGGATGTACTGGTGGCTGGTGTCCAGGAAAGCACTTTAAACACATGCATGCTCTCATAGTTGTCAGTAGACCTCATCTTCCAGTGTAAACCAGTGTGTGTTACTGGATTTGACCTACAATTCTTACTGCTCAGCAGGTTTGAACATGTGGCTGCATCCATTACAGACTGGAGCTGTGTGAGCTCTCTCTATTGAGAATAAATTAATAAATTGCCAGTTCTCTCACTTTGTCTTGTTCAAGTACTTTAGAAAAACAAAAATATCATTACTGGAGTGCAATGTTAATATTACAATAAAACCCTTTTTTTTTTTCCAGAAATATGTTTCCTTCAGTCTTTTTACAATATTTTCTAACCATGCTGATGTTTCTTAATTGCATAACTGAGGGTTAAATGGCAGGTTAATTCTTCTGAGCAGCTGACTGAAAACTCAAGAGTGTTGGGCAAAGAGCAAGGGCCTGGGGAACAAAGGCTGACCCATGGCAGTAACAGAGAGATTTGAACAAGTCAAGTAAACCACTACTTGCATTCTGGAGAGCTGAAATTAAAATGCATATGGGCATATTGATGCCAGTTTCCAGTTTGCTTGGATGTAAGTTTACAGGTTTATCTTCATTAGAGCTGAGCTTGTAAGTGATCAACACCCACAAAATCTGTTACCCTTCCTTTATCAGAACTTGGAAGATGTCTCTGCATTTCTGATCTCATTCTACAAAGACTGCCTCCAAAATACTGTGCTTCTGTGAACTGCTAGACTAGAAAATGCTGACTGCTTGCACTACAGTTAGTTTTGTTATAACCATTGCTTTTCAGATGAGATTAATATTATTCAGTTGCAAATGGAAAAAAAAAGTTTGGTACAGCACTTTTATTGTAGCTCTAAATGTATGTTCTGGTTATAGTAAAAAAATCACACTCAGCATAAACCCCCTATTATTAATTTATTCCTTGTCCACTGCATTCAAAATGTCTTTGTGTTATTAAGTTCAAACTATTTGTGATTTGAATTCAAAGACTGGTCTAACCTTTGAGGTCAGCAGAAGTAATATATAATTTCCTAATCGGAACCTGTTGCATGCTTCTCTATATAATGTGAATGTCTTTTTCACAAAAAATAAAACAGAAAATGGCTGAGGTTTTCTGAGGTTGATATCTTTGTTTTTGAGCCAGACACTTCTTTATCAGTTTGCCCAAGGAATAACTACCTTAAACAACTTTTTTTTTCCTGAAATATGTTGGAGTTTAGACTTCATTTAGGGCTTCATAGAGAAGATTGTTCAGCAGGGGCCTTTGATCCAGAAAGTTCCAGAAACAACATGGGATAAACAAAAGATCTGGTCCTAAAATCTGAGATTCTTAAAACTGAATAACTTCTCTGTTGGTTGTTCTATTTCATTTCTCTCTGGGACACTCAATTAAATGAAAAGTATGTTTATGTCTGTGTGCCTTGGGGTTGGTTTCTCTAAAATAAATAAGGGAAATCTAGTTAAACTCAATTTAAGAATTTACATACAGATTTTTCAACAGTGAAATAAAGGGCATTTTAACTTTATGTATTTCTTCTTTTTAGGATGTATTTGACCATTCTTTGACCCAAGACAATCCCTGACTGGTCTTTATGCATGTAGTTATTTGGCACACCGTGCATGGCATATTCGAACAACTATTTCACACAAAAACATGAATTACAGACACATAAAATTTTTGTGAACTGGGCTGTAAAATTTCTGATGCAGTAGTCTCTATCTAACTTGACAGCTGGTATCTGATCCGAAAATAGTGTCTTTTTCTTCAAATGCTAGTCATCCTGTTACTTTGCACTGCATAGATATGAACACATATATGGATAAGAAATAATCTGGAAAAAAATCTTCTAGAACAACAGTAATTATGTGCCACTTTGGCATGAGCACACCTTGAGTCCGTGATGGTCTCCTGGAAAATGTGTTTCCAGTGCTGTGTGTGCTTAGCAAACCTCTAGATCAGAAACAAACAAACAGCCAAACCCTGCAACATTTATTCTTTAAAAGAACAGTCTTCTGTGAATTATATTCTAAACAAAAGCCTGAGAATTGAACCTCAACTTTGCATGTGGAAGAACAATGGATATAGTAGATGCTCTGCAGCACTCCAGAAAGGATGAGATGGAGTAAAAAATCTGATGAACAAATGTTCTTGACAGACAATGTCAGAGCTGGGAGCTCTGGTGTGCAGTGTCTGCTTTCTCTGCCTAGATAACAGACCTGATGTGGTTTTCATTTGCATTCCTGTGCCAGCCCAAGCTTTTGCTGACATGCTTTGGTTCTGTGCCTGGGTATAGAGGCTCAATTTCACAGAATCATAAAATATACTGTGTTGGAAGGGACTCATCATGATCATCAAGTCCAACTCCTAGCCCTGCAGAGGACAGCCCAAGAGTCACACCAGGTGCCTGAGAGCATTGTCCAAAATGTTCTTGAATTCTGTCAGATTTGGTGCTTCCCTGAGAAGTCTGTTCCAGTGCCCAAACGCCCTCTGAGTGAAGAGTCTTTTCCTGTTATCCAACCTAAATCTCGCCTGACTCAGCTTTATGCCATTTTCTCCAGTTCTGTCACTGGTCACATCAGGGCCTTCCTCTCTGCTTCACCTCATGAGGATGTTGAAGACCACAACCCCTTCATCTCCTCTTCTTCGTGCTGAACAAATCTCAGCCAGTCTTCCTAAGATTTCCTTTTCAGATGCTTCACCATTCTCATGGCCCTCCTTTGGACACTCTCTAACACCTTAATGTCTTTTTAATATTGTGGTGCCCAGAAATGCTCATAGAACTCAAGGTGAGTTCAGAGCAGAGCAGGACAATCCCCTCCCTTGTCTGGCTGTAGATGCTGTGCCTGATTCCCCCCAGGACACACTTGGCCCTCCTCATTGCCAGGGCACTGGTGACTCATATTTAACTTGCCATCAACAAGGATGCTCGGTTTTTTTACTGTGGCAGTCACACCACCTGTCAATTACAGCAGATCTAGAAGGGGGACTGCAAGGTAGTTTGTAACATCTGCCTGGAGAGATGTCTTCCCTGAGCAGTGTTTTCCTGTAGGAGATCACAGCTACTCCATCTTTTTGAATTACAGTGGTAGGATGGAGAGCTGACGACAGGCTGAATTAACACAGTGCTGACCAGCAGAGTTTGTATAGTCTGGGAGCTTGTCAGAGAGGCCACTGGTCCAGTGTAGGATGCTGGCTGTGGTTGCACTGGAATGGCAAGAGGTGATTTTCTTTGATATCTCTCTTACAGTTGGCTACAGTGAGATGGAGACCAGTCTCAAAAGGAATTTGATTTGGATCATCATAATTAGTAATGCTGTTGTGCTGTCAGGGTACCCTTCATGTAAATCATGGGAAGCAAATCGATTATTACATTTTTCAATTTCTTTCCAGCAGTCTTTCTTCATAATTACACAAAAGATGACTGCTGAATACAAGGGAATGGGCAACATTATTTCTGGTGTGTTTTGGATTACAAAATGTCTGTTTGAATTATGCTGAAGGAATGTATGTGTTTGTTGCTGTAAAGAGTTGATTAAATAATGTTCTTGGGGATAAGAAGAGTATGGGATTTTATAGATCAAGAAAACAGTTGTAAGAAAAGCATCTACAGTAAAGGGTGAAAGAGGAGCAGAAGAATAAAAATAGCTTTCTGGGTCATAAATATTCTCCATTATCACCTATGCAGTACCCCACGTCCTTCTTTTTTCCTTCTCTCTCTTTCCTAGAAAAAAGTCTTATTTCCATCTTTTTAATTTTTTTTTATTTTTTTCAATTTAAGGATTGAGGGATTAGGGCCATGCAGCCCTGTATTTGCTCATTCCCTTGTTTTCCTACCAGCACGCCTCCCTGTGAAGCAAATCCCCCCTAACAAACCCCTCTGTGAAGCTTTGTCAGTGACTGCCAGCCTAAGAAAGAAGATGACGAAAATCTCCATCCCAATAGTACGTGCAAACAAGCAAACAAAGCCACTCAAGGCTGTTTTGAGATTGAACTCTTGGAGCTGCTTTATGTAAAATTTTTTGTTTAGTGTATTTGGAAATGAATGTCCCGGTTCTTCAGGGTATGAACCATATTTTCTTTGTGCTATTTCTAAAGTAAACTGTATAAAATATATTCCCATTTTGCAGAAGTTGGAAAATTATGTGATAACTACCTGTATCTATCTACATCTATCTCTCTGCCTGAAAGCCCAATAAATGCAACTGTTATCATACCCACCTCCTTGTTACAAATAAACTCTGACACTGAAAAATATCACTGCCTCCTCTCACAGAGCATCCTCAGCTTGTCTGTCTTCTAATCTGCAGATTTCTAGGACAAGGAATTTTTTGATCCTGTGAAAATTCATGAAGGCAAATGTTCTTCCAAGCTCATTAGAGATTAAAAAAAAAATATATTTCTGGGGAATTACAACAAAAGAAACCCACCCTATTGATTCATATGAGTGAAAATGTTTTCCTGGTTATTTAAAAAAAATAATTTGAATTTATATATTTTTTCTTTCTTCTATGAGTTTTCTAAAGTGACAGTTTAAGCTTGCGATTTAACAAGAAAAAAAAACTTTATAAATAATTCAGATGGGATATTTTGACAATTTCAAACATTCACTGTTCTTTTTACCAAGCAGAAAATTGGCTACTGACAACTTTTTCTCAGGAGATACTACTTTCAAGAAAGCAACACTTCTCATGTTGCAAAAATGCTGAAGGATTCAGCTCTGTCACACAGGTCCTCCTAGCCTTAAGGCCACATATTCTCCCAGTGAAATATGTCCCTTATATCTCACTTCTGCCTTCCATGGAGCAATCTAAAGGGAAGGTGACCCACTTAGTGGATTAAGGAAAGACTGTGGATGTACACCTGGACTCTAGTAAACTGTTGTCTTTCTCTCTCACAGCATTCTTCTGGACAGACAGACTGCCCATGAGTTGGACAGGGTGCACTGTTCACTGGATGAAAAACTGACTGGATGTCCATGCCTATGGAGAGGTGGTGGATGGAGTCAGATCCAGCTGGCAGTCTGTCACAAGTGGTGTCCTCCAGGGCTCAGTACTGGAGCCTGTTTACCATCTTTACTGATGATTTAGAAAAGGGGATTGAGGGCACCCTCAGTGAGGTCACAGACACACCAAGTTGGGTGGGAGTGTCGACCTGCTGGAGGCCAGGAAGGCTCTGCAGAGGGATCAGGACAGGCTGGATCAATGGGCCAAGGCCAACTGCATGAGATCCAGCAAGGCAACAAGCGCCAGGCTCTGAACTTGGGTCACAACAACCCCAGGCAGAACTACAGGCTGGGGGAAGGAAGTCTTTAGGAAGTGTTTGTTCTTTTGTTTGGTTCTGTCATCTGCTGGCAGAATTTGGTTGAACAGTTCCTCTGATGGCTTGTACGCACCCATCTGCTGATGCCCTCAAAGAGATTTCATCAAACTTTGCATTTTGTCAGACACAGTGGCCCAGGAAAGATATTATAACTCTTTATCAGTCTCCTTGCATGCTTGTTTATTTGCTCAGAACAGCCAAGAGCTAGGTCCACAGAGAAGTGCCCAGAAAGGACCAGAACCACCTGACCTGTTCAGGTGTTTCATATCCCCACTCAGACATAATGCAAAGAGAAATCAGCTTGAAAGTACCCATTTCTAGTCTAGCTCTCAGGTCATTATATTCTGTCTCTGTATTGTTCTAAAAAAAGTACCTTTATAAGCATTTCAAAAATGTACATTAAAAAAATAATTCTCAGAATTGCTGAATTTTCAGATATGCTTCAGGCATGATTGTGGTTCTTAGGACTTGCAAAGCGATGCACTTAAAGTAAAACCTAAGTCAACTGCCAAAAATCTAGGCAAGGTGCTAAGCCAGTAGAATGTATTTTCTCTGCTATCTGTGTACTCATCTGTTTGCAGTCTCCTCTTACTAAGGACACTGTCTCCATGAGACAATTAGTTGAACAGAACATTGATAATTAAATTGCTCATTGAATCTGTCCTGGATTTAAATTAGTTTTGTAAGTTTAGCATTAAAATCCTATTTTTAACAAAACTAGACACAGAGAAACACTGTCAGATATCCAGCGATTTATTTTAGTATAAATAGGCATGTATGCTATCATTACCAGCTTTTCAGAAATTTCCAACTGAATTAAAATAATGAATAGTTGTTTAATATGCTTGCTTTGATTAAGTGTCTGGTTCATGAGGTTTCACACAGAAGCAGACTTTATAACAGTTAACAGCAAATGCTGATGGAGCCCTTGCTCATTAATGCAGTAAGCAGACCTTCAGGTTGGTTGTGTACCTAGTGTCTTCTAGTCAAATCATTGAAAAGTCATAAGATCTTTAAAACTGTACCATATACTGTATGAATCAGGACATAGCTCTTGAGGTCTAAGTTGTATTTTTCTTATCTTGAAAAATTGTGTCGCTGTAACAAGTTTCTCTTTATTCGTTCATCTGTGTTAAAGGACTACCTAAATTATGGGTACTGCTTTAATGTACCTACGAATAAAATACAGTCCTTGCCAAAGTCTGCAATTTCAATAAACCACATACAAGGGAAAGGAAAATTACAGTAAAAAATGGCATTGTCATTTTTTTTTGTCAAGGAACTGAGACATAGCCATCACTTGAGAAAAGTATTTATATTCAGGCTTGAAACAGTGCCTACTTGAATAATTCTTGAGACTTTTAATTTGTCTGCATAGGGTAATAAACGTGCAAAAAACAAGAATGTGCTGGACTTTGAATTCTGAGACTTATAAACATTTCTCAGTTAATGCAGCATTAAAACATAGCATTGCTTATGACTGAATTTCTTTATGCAGCCCTCATCCTGAGCAACTTTCCAGAAATTGACTTTGCAAATGTAATGTTCTTTTAATAAGCTTCTCATATGTAATCTAATACCAAAATAAAATTTTAAAAAATCTTTAATGCTGGCAATGCAGTCTTTATAATTGGTTAACTTGTCCTTCATTTACTTAACAAGGCATTTACTTGTTTATATTAAAAAGCTGCATCGTGGCAGAAGACAGAAACCTGAACCCCAAGCAAAATGAAGAGCTCTCCCCTACTGGTCTCACAGAGACCAGGCTTCCCACAACAAAATATGAGATTCAAGAAAGACATGAAAGTATCAAAATCAGAGATTTGTCTGACTTTGAAAAATCTCATCTCTGCTAAATAAAACAAACAAGAAAACAGAAGCAAAGGAGGGAGCAGAGAAGTCTCATATTTAAAAAAACCGATTCCCTGTAAGTTTCATAAAACAAGAAACCTTGAATTGTTAACGTGTTTTTAAACTCATTTAGAGATGCAAATAGATGGATTTTTCTTTTGCTTAAAACTTTTCTAGATGTGCATACCCCTACCTGTTGGATGCTATATAGTGCTGTGTTTGAAAAACAGTTCTGGTTTCATCAGACCGGATTTTACTGAGTTCAGTACTCCTTCTCCCAGGGTCTCAGAACTTTCTTGTTGTAAATGGATTAACTGATAATATTTAGAAAAAATCTGCAAGGTTGAATTTCAGACACTGTTTGTTTGTATAGGACTTTTTGATCACAGATTTGCAACAAACAAAAAGCCAAAATCAAATAAAAACAAAAAACCAAAAAATTACAATATTGAGTGGTTTTCATCTCATTCTCTCTTGGTGGTGAGTGACTAAGAAATGATGAAAATAGTAATGAGTGACCTGGAAAGGCAGTGAAAATTCCTTCTTGAACCCATGAAGAGAATTGGGCTAACAAGGCTGAGTGATAAAACAGAGTGATAACACTCTGAGTGAGAAAATTAAAATAAAATAAAATAAAATAAAATAAAATATAAAATATAAAATAAAAGTAAGAACACATGAAGTGAAGTTTTTCTTTCTTGTTGCTTACTTTTAAATATGGTGGTTTATAACTTCTAGTGTCTTATGTTGGCAAACTAGATTGTAAGGGCACATAGAGATATAGGCCATTGGGAAACAGGATAGTAACAATTTACATCAAAACCTGAATGCTGTGGAATATTCTTATGGAAGCTGCAATATTTGGACTACATGACCTTTAAATGTGTCTTCCAACCCAAAGAATTCCATGATTCTATGTTATTTTTGAGGTGAAGCTTCTCCATGCTTCCCCCCCCCACTTAGTATCTGATAAACAGCCTCCCTCTTCCTTGTCTGAGTGGGATAGTGTCTTACAAACTCTGAGTTATGCAATTCCACCATAACTTTTCACCTCCCACAGGTTATTTTTATTTTATTGTGAAAGAAAAACGTTTTTAAGTATAATTTTTGTTTGAAAGGGGAGTTTATCTGCAACATTTAGATTGGCAAAAGCATTTAAAGAATCATGTATTTCTTGTCAAGCTCAATTTTCTTTTCTTTAAAGTGTATTCCTCTTGTGCCCCTGTTCTTCCTCATATTTTAATACATAAATAACATCCCATTGTAATTCTTTTTATCCAATTCTTCTGTTTACCTCCTGCTGCATGTAGAAATCTTAGAAAAAGCCTATAGAGTGGAATATGGTTTTATCTCAATCTCTGTACCATATTTAGTGCAATAAACAGTGGGAGTTGGGAAGAGATCAGCAACAAATAGAAGATTTAAAATAGAGGCAGAGTTAAACATGTCATTAAATAAAACTTTTGCTCTCCAGTGCTTTAATGAAGAGGCTCTTTAAGTGCATTGTTTTAATGTATTGTAAACAAATGGCTTTCAAGCTGATGTCAGATAGTTCTGCTTTTGAGCAAATAGCATAGAAGTGTTTACAAAACCATTAGCAGTTTTAAAGACAGCTTATCCTTCTCCAGGTTAAATAATTTAGGATCATTGTGGGCAAAGTCCTAAGAAAGAGCTTATGCTTCTGAGAAGTGCACATTATAAAGGAAGAGGTTGTGAGAAGAGAAAACAGCCATGACCATGATAAGGAGAGGCTTGAGAAAGAAGATTACATGCAAAATGTTTGAATGGGGTAGTTTTTGCATCATTTGTTGCTAATTGAAGTTCTTGTGACAAACATCCCCCTTTTAGCCTTACTCTTTTACTTTGCAGTGGTTTGCTCCTTAGGCAGCACTGGTATTTTAACTTATTTGTGTCTACAGGGTGTGTAGAACTTTAAGTTGCAAAAAAATCTGGAAGCAAATGCGCATCAAAGTGTTTCCTCAGTAACAGCGCTTATCCAGACTGCAGACAGCTGGCAAAAAAAAAAAAAAAAAAGAAACAACCAGAAGCAATGAGCCCAACTCAACCCAATCTCCTACATAAAGAAAGATCTAGACCTTTAAAATGATGGCTTGAGTCTGAGGTGACCTGGGTCACTTCCTGGGTGTATCCACCTCATTCCATTTTTCTTGTAGAAGCCTAAAGGTAGGAAAATACTAATTTCAATGTATGCAATTCAAGTGGATGAGAACAGACTTTTGAGTGCCTCAGAAGTAGAAGAAATGTTCGGAATCATTTCAGAAATGTTTTGTCTCCTAGACATAGCCAGGGACTGACAATCATCACAGCAATTTGCATCATGTAATTCAGGGGTTGCGTGGCCACATGGTTACTACTACAGTTTTTCTGTAGTGTGTTCTATGTTGCAAATTTTGCTATCAGAAAGGTTCACACCCATTTTCTTTTCTTTCTTTTCATCTGCTATTTCTTTTGTCCTTTTCCCCAGTGTAACTGCTTGGAAGCTTTCAACAGACACTGTAGAAGAAGTATTGAGGTGCTGACTCTTCCCCACAGAAACTTCCAGTGTGAGAACAGAAGACGTCATAGACATCCCAGATTGCTGGAATAGAGCAAAGGATATATGATCACTGAAAATTGCTCCCTAGGCACCCTTGGCATACTTGCATCCATGGTCTACTGACACACAGCACAAGTAATCTCCAAATATATGTATAGCAGCAACAGGAAAAACAGCCTCTGAAATAAATTCAAATGTGACTCATGCAGTAATACTAAAAGGCTGATTGCTCTGTCCTGTATGATGTCCATTTTTTCTTTATTTGTTGTTTTACATCATTTCAAAAGAAAGTAATTTAGACTTTGCAATGTGTACGTTGTCCTAGGTAACCTTTGGTAGTGAAAAACACATCAAATCATAACAAAGCTTTCATGCTACATAAAAGAATTTAGAGATACTTCATTTGCAAAACCAGTAAAGGAAAATTTAAAACCTTCACATAAAAATACAGAGAAAGCAGTTTTATTAATTTGGGGTCTTTTAAAAAACAGTTCAGCTAAATCTGTTTGAATTCAGAAGTTTTGCCTTTTTTTTTGCAAGAAAAAAGTGCATATTGCATAACTGATAGATCTGATCAAGTACACAGGGGTTTAGGATCACAAAAGGGAACAGACTGCATTTAATCCCGAAGCAAAAGACTTTCTGTGGGCTGTGCATTAAATGAATTTGCCTTTTTCTGATAGAAAGACAAAGACAAAAAAAAAAAAAAATCCAGAAACCTTAACAAGTAAAGACAAAACGCCTAGAAAATACACTGGCAACTAGCAGGCGTGTGCATGATTTTATAGAGGCTACCAGTCAGAAAGCATGGAAAGTTTCTATAAGCTGGAAGAAGAAAGTAGAGCTGAGATCCCTGAAAATTAAATACCAGGGCCATTTAAATCCAAAGTAGAGTGAGAGGCAGACTAAGCTGCAATAGTTTCCTTGAGCTCTTTCTTACTGTTACATAGCTTAATATCCTCCAGAATGTTATTCAGGGTATATCCACATGAGAGTGAGGGAAATAATAGTCAATTGGAAAAGTGGCAAGATAAAATGCATAAGACAGAAAATTGCTCCAAAATGTTCCTCAGAAAATGATTTTTAATATCAAAAGACATTTTCAATCTATATTTTAATTCATTTTTCTTCTATATCTTGGGCAATTGGGATGAGGGCTTTAAGACTTGCACATCTGTTTTAAAAATCATCCAAATATTGTTTGGAGGAGAATTCTCTCAGGTGCAGAGGGTCATCACAAAGTCTTTCTATCATTCATGCCAACATCCACCCTTCATGTGTTTTAATTGGTGCAGGAAAAGACAGGCAGGAAGAAGAATGTCATTCAGGAAAATGATAACAAAGCATTTACTAAGGCTTTGAAGCACATTGCAACATATTGGTTCGTTCTTTCTGAATGTATTTGGCTTGTATATTTTTCCAAATATATTATTATAGATTACATCAGCGATGCTTTGCTCAATAATGCTGAGCTCAATGCGACAGAGAACTTCACCTATAACATTTTAGGATTTCTATTTACATTTAGTTGCATTTTTTTTTTCCTGCAATGTTTGTAATGAGATAGCACACAAAGGAAACAATTAATTAATCTTTGAATTAAGGGACAATAAGTGGTTCCAAATATCAGCATTTTATGGGACAAGAGGCATCAGGTATTACTAAAAGACGGGACAGTGGACAGGTGGGAACTTTAATTACAGATGAAATTCTGTCTAAAAAGAAATTCCACGCTAAGCTCTTTAGCAGCACTATCTTACTCCATTCCTGCAACTCAGGTTTTGTCACATACCCACCATAAGAAGATGTGTCCTGCATTTAGGTAGAGCAAGGTGTTGGCACATGGCCAGAAGATTAAAATGCCTCGAGGTGTATCAGTTGTCAGCATGGTGCCCAAATCCAAAGGATCACTTACTGCCCTGGACAAACAGCATCTCTTCTTCACAGTGTTATATAGGTGGTTAGACGTTGTTCTGCCTTTCTGACAGGCTCTCACAGGCAAGGATGGAGGCTGACACAGTGGGAGCAACTCAGAGCAGCCTGCAGACTTTGTCATTTGTTATCACCATTTTGATGTGGATACACTTTTTTTTCAGTGCTTTGTGTCATTCTTTCAGGAATTTCCATTTCCTCTGTTTGGAGAAGGGTACTGCTTCTTGAGACTCAGTGCTTTCGATTCCTTCCCTTTTCAAGGGAAGCTGGGAGTGATCCCATATTCTATAATGCAATTCCATTCAAAAGCAGCAATGGCTTAGACACCCAGCAAAAGGAATTGTTTCATCTCTACTCCAAAACTGACAAATCAGCACCAAAACCTGAGGGGCAGAGGGGCAGAGGGTAATCCCATTCCCTGGCATGCAGGTCATTTTTGGGAAATCTCTTCCAGATTCTTTTGTAGGTGATCAGTCAAATTTACTATCTGTGCACTCAGGAACTCTTAAAGCTCACAGAATGTCTCTTAATTTTTCAATTAAGTGCAAGAAATAAGATGTCAAAGCTGCAATTTCTGTTTAAATTTCCTTCTGTTTATTCATGTTAGTGCAATTCATACATTGTCTGGAAAATCAGGAAAAGATTCTCTCACCATGTAAAATCTCCTAGGACATGCCTTACAAGAGGCTGTCTGTAGAAGGAAAGGTAATATGTGCTGAATTTTCTGCCATATCAGAAAGCAGAAGCAGACCCTTAAAGGCCATAATTAATGTTCTTTACAATTAGTCGAAATTTCATGTGTATTCCAAACAGAAGATCTGAGAATCTCCAACATAATCCCAATTCACAAGAAATTTAACTTTTAAAATGAGACAAGTCTCAAGCATATGGCTTTCCAGATGATTTTTTTTTTCTTTCATTCTTTCTTTGCTTCCTTCAAACTGCAAAATTGGCGGATGGGTGATAGCTAGCATTTGCACCTAGCACTTGACACAAACAAGACTTGAGAATGTAGTTAAGCTCCAAAAGAAAGACTGTTCTGAGATCTGAAAAGTGACCAAAAAAACAATAAATACAAAGTAATGATAAATGGAATGCACTGAGTTGAAGAAAGTCTAGCAAGGCACAAGCAGGATTGATGATCACTGGAAGTTATTTATAATTTTTGTTAAGTTGTTAGTAGTCAGGTCTATTAGTGAAATTCAAAGACTGGAAGAAGTTTAAACACCTCAGAGGCCAAGAAGAAATATATGAGAAGCCCTGTGTTCTGTAACTGTATAAACAAAAAAAGAGAAAAATTAAATTTGCCCTGATGTATAATAACATTTGGCAGACGTAATGCAAGAATGTTCTTTTGATGAAGGAGACAAACCTGGGAAGTAATAGTGGTGCAAGAAACACAAGAGATTAACTGTGGACAGCAAAGTATTCATCAGTTTGCAATGTGTAACAGCTGCCAGAAAAAGGGCAGTGCAATTTTAGGCTGCATGCACAAAGACATCATATGGTAGAGAAGGCAAGTAACAATATCTCTGCAGCTTCTCTGTCATCCCCCTTAGACTACTGCATGGTGATGGGATTTTTTGGCTGCACATTATCAAGAAAAGACACCATGAATCTGGAAAGAGCTGTAAAGAACAGCACCAGAAATGGTAAGTTGGCTGGAGGGATGGGCATCTTTGGCTAGAGAAGCTTACTTAAAGAGATGCCACCAGCCTGAAAACTGTTTAGTTTCAAAAAAAGAGTTAAAGTAGCTTAAAGTATTCTCAGTCTTTCTCTTGATTCACCCTACCAATTAGATTTTGTTTTTATTTAATTCATTTTTGGGGGTTTTTGGAGTAGAATTTATATTTAGTATTAATAAGTACAGAAAGTGACAGGACATTCAGCAAAAAAATTCTCTTAAGACAACATTGTCTTCTAGAGAATATAGTTTAATTAAATTATAAATAAACACAAAATTGAACTAAAAATATTTTATCATCAACACAAGACTTAAACCTAAATTATTTAACTGAAAGGAAGCATAATTAAGGGTAATAACATGAAATTGAGAGAAGGGAATTATATTTGAAACCAAAACCGCATTCTCACTGCAAAATCTTTTGATTTAAAAAAAATGCTCCAGTCTCAGAATCTGATAATACTGAACTGAAAAAATTATATGAAATGTGCTGTTAGGATTGGTCCTGTAGTCTCAACAGAGTTAGTATGTCTTAAAATATCTTTGAGTTTTTCTACAATTTTGAATCTTGGATATTACATATAATTTGTCAACTCTTACAGTGGGTCTTCTTGGAGACCAGACTTCCTTCTTGTCCTCTTACCCACACTTACATGTTACACATTTAACATCTGCAGCAAAAGTTTCCAAGCAATATAGCAAATGTATGCTATTCATTAAAATATGCTATTCATATGCTATTCATTAAAAATAATGACATGTATCCATTTAAATTAATATTTGGCTTGGGATAGATCAATATCTATGATTTTCTTTCTCCCAAGCAGGAGTTAAAATTTTAAAACGCTATAGTTTATCAAAAGTATAAGGACCAAAAGAATAAGTGGTCAGTAGAACTTAATAGTGTTCTATTAACAAGTTATTTGGCTTTTTTCAGTACTTTTGCTTTTTTAATTATTTTTCAAAAGAGATAACCAAGATTGAAGAGTGACTGATAGCTGTCTCAAACACTAAAGAAAAACTTTAGAAGCTATGAAAAGTTCTCTAAACAGGAAACATGTCCTTTTTCATTGAGGGAATACAGTATGCACATTTGCCCGTACATATTATGGGATGAGCAGAGTCAGGTCCAAATGATGAAGGAGCTGTGCTGTTTAACACAAGAGTTTTGGGGAGCAACATGAATGAAAATGATGCCATCAGTCACTGGTGCCTTGTTTTTATGGGAACAGTCTCCCATGTTGGTCCCCAAATCCACATTAACTCCTCAAAGCACTTCATAGTCATTCATGTCCTTTTTGTATATTCCTGTTCCATTATCCACCTGTTTAACCATAACATTTCAAGAGTCTCTCCCTTCCTCTCTCTGGATTTTGTTCTGTACTGAAGGTCTGACTGCTGAGCAAATGAATAAAGCAGCTGGCCAAACTGGGTGGTAGGAAGAGCTACAGTCCTAGCAATTACTTTAGTTATGGATATAAATCCGGGGTGACTAATGAAGAACAATAATATTTTGTAGACATTATTCAGATTTTGAATGTGTTTATTTCTCAGAATATGTATATAATTATTTTTTAAGATGGATAGTGACTGTTGCTAATCTTTTGGAGAAAAAGATAGGGAAAATAAAAAGAGATATTTAACTATTTTTTTGTGAACAGTTCTAAAAATTCCCATTAAAAATTACATTGCTCCTTAAGAGTTAATGTCTCAGATTTAAAAAGCCAGTCTTTAGAACTATAAAAAGGAGGGTTGTTTTTTTTTTTCAGAGGTAAATCTCAATGCTTCCTCTACTAATCAATGCCTTCTGATATCTCTATAGAGTAGGAGGTAACAGAGTGAGATTTTATTTATCCACTGTCTTTCTATATACATTTCAAACATGTTGCATAAAATAGCACATACACACAACAGTTTGTGTGCATGTATACTTATACACACCCACAAAAAATGTGCACACATTATCTTACTTTTTTTGCATTATTGCCTATGGAATAGGTTCAGTAAATAAAGCATTATTTAATCTGCATTGACCACTTCTTCAATGTCAAGTAAATAAATGTTCCTAAATTATTTAAATCATTAACATGATTTTTCTAACTAACTATCTACTAGTATTATGAAGCATCTCCTGTGAGCTGCTTGGTTTGCACTGCTCAGGTAAAATGAGTTGGCAGCATGGTGTCAAGAATAAACTTTAAAAGGACTCTCTAAAAGTAATGCTTGGAAGGTGTTCATTTGACCTTCAGTGACAGAGCTTATGCCTTGCAAATTGATTAATACAGATACAATATCAAATCATTTTTCATACAATTTTTTAATGTTTGTTAAATGCTGGAGCAGTATGTAAACAGAGTATTTGGCATTTTTATTAGGCTGCGGAACTCAGTCATTTCCTTTGCAACAACATCTCATAAACTATTTTGACAGTCTAATAAACTATAAAAAGCTGTGGTAAAAACTGGCTCTGAATGTTATAACCGTACAAAATGGAAAGAGCAAGAGAAAACATCTATCACTGAGATTATTATCACTGTTGCCATGGCAACCTGGTTGCAATGGCAATATCTCCATGGTTCTGCTGTTTGTTATCATCTTTCTTGATTTTACATCATTGAAATTGTAGTAATTACACTCTGCCTGATGAAAAATGCATGCTGTCATGGCAACTAAGTCAAATATTCTTAATCATTTCACCTCTTCAATCTAAAATGTAATTGTTTGTCAGTAAAATAGGTTATACAGAAGGCTTCTATGGACTTATGATTGCCTTAAGTGTTTTGCAAAAATTGTACTTTTAGGCTCAAAACCTTATGCTAAACTAATAGTCTACAATGGTAAACAATGACTCATTAGTGAAAGTAATCCTTTCTTATTAATTGTAGAGTAACTGTTCTAATGTAATAGAATAATGAAGTATAAAACATATTACTTGAAATCAAATGTACCAGAGAACATTGACAATATTGCTAGAATCTTGAAGTAAATTGTATGTGATTCAGATTCTGTATTCATTTCATTTGAGCTCGCTTGTCACTTGCATCTCATGAGGATCCACCTAAAACTTAAAATACTTTTATTTTGTAATACATGTTGACTGCTCCCTTACCTCCACTCCACAAATACTTTTTTTCTGTAAATTCAAGGCTGGAGATTTAAAACATTGAAGACAATCTAAGGGAAAATAGTAATAAACTCATCAAAAATTTGAGCATTGTATTTACATTCTCATCTCTTGCTTTCCCCTCTGGTTATGTACTGTGCATCTTTTCAAACGCACTGTAAACCAGATTTTCAAAGGAACCTCTATCTAACCAGATAATTGAGCTAGCCATGTTGGTTCTGCAATGCACTACAGACATTATTTTCTGAAATACCAGTTGCAGTGATCAAATTCATAAGAACAGTGATCAAATTCATAAAAATTTTGGTTTCCAGATTATGCCCTCATCCCACAGAAAGCGTTTCGCTCGTCTTATCTCTTAGGCTGCAGTTAATTGTTACATCACTAAACTATGGTGATTCATTGCAGAGTCAAACCTGCTAAGGAGTTTGGTTGTTTTTTTTTAATTGGACCTGTTTGCCTGTTCTTGAGTACATCTGATAAATTTGTTCTTGTCACTTTGCAATGAACTGCACTCTACTATTACTTACTCATCACCTGGTTTTGTGGACGAACTCTGCTTTGTGTTTTTTTCAAGTCTTTTACTACTGCTCATGCAGGAGCAGATGGTTCTAGTTAAGTTGAGGCACAGCGTCAAAGTTGCTGCTTCAAGCACAATTGCTTGTCCTATTGATATTTTGTATACATTGAGATTTTTTTGCCATCTGGGGAACATGGAAGAACACTTCCTCAACACTCTGAATCAATTAGGGATTTGTTTTGTTTTCTTTTGTGCTGGGAATAATAGTGTGCACCCAGGCGCGCAGCCCTGAATTATTTCTTCTTCAGTAAGTTCTTCATTTAAATACCTCACAAATACTAATGAACTCTTCAGAACACTTCTGCAAGAGAAGGAATCATTGCTAGTACATAACCAAGACACAGAGAAATAAGGAGTCGCATTCACAAGAGGCTATGAGATACCCTGCAATCAAACACGGTTTCATTAATATCTTACCTAAAAGATCATTCTTGTTTGAAGGGCAAACCATGAACTGTCCACCCAAACATCCTCTTACCCAAAACATCCTCATTGGAATGACTGGGAGCTTCTCTCTTAGACAAATCCTCTTGTAACTCCATGGTTATTCTGTTATGCGGGGAATTAAGGGAATTTTAGGGAAACTGTGATAAAATGACATGCCTACTGGGAATGTGCCGAGCCACTGGCAATTGTTCCCCAGCAGGAAGTGAGATTTCTCCCACAAAGTTACTCAAAGCTGGGTAGAAAATTTGTCCTTTTGTGAGAAACATACTGCTACTTTTAATTTAGTTGTTCCTTTCTCCAGAAGAAATTAAAAGCTATGTATGTCCAATTTCCCCAAGAGGGAATCATGCTGTCAAGATCCATTACCATAGGGGAAAGAAACCAAATTTAAAAAACAATTGAAAACTAGACACTAAACAAAAGAGAAATTTGCCCACTATGCAAATAACTCTAGCAACTTGAAATTGTCCACCAAATGCAAATACCAAGCTTTAAAGAAAAGCCACAGGCTACTCAGTCAGCGAAACAAACAAAAAAAATGGGTCAGATCCCCAAGAGCTAAAATATCACTCACCATTCGCCCTGTATCAAATTTCTGCCCCTATTGAACTTACTGTCTTATGAGACATAGGGACAAAGTAAGAGGGCAGGATGCATAATCATCTTCCAGTGAAATATCTTTTTATTTTTTCCTCTTGACTATCCCAAGACTTTCATCCCAGACTTGGAGAAGATCCTGTCAATTGTCCCATATTAACTACTGCATCAACATTCTCAGTGGAACCTCTTCAAATTTATTGCCACTGGTCAGGTCCATTAAGTTACAGATGTTGCTCTTCTATTCTTAGGAACCCTAGAGCCCTCCTGTTTCTTACTGTCATCTGGGGTTTTCAAATGCTTCTACACAGACACCTTTCCACCAACTTTAAGGGATTTTGCATCAGGCCAAAAACTCCTGACTTTGTTTTAAATTTTCTTTAACTAGATGTGCTGCTGCCTGAGCCTTAACACCAACAACTCTGCCTGGTGTCCTGTGATGCCTTTCAGCTTCCTATCTCAGTCTCTGTGCCACTGACAGCACCAGTGTCAATCTGCCACATCTTTCATTAGTGGCCCAGGGTGTAGCTTCCCCACCCACATGGCAGCCTGGCTGTGGTCTCCTACTCTGCATACCACCTGGGGGTCTGCAAGACCCAGAGCTGCTTTCCTGTGACTTGAGATCAGTTTTGGCCTCAAGGAGTGGAAATCCGGGCATAAGAAATGCAAATGTGAAAATTTAAGTTATGAATTAAGACTAGGCTGAAAAAACAAAATAGCTGATGAGAGGGGCATTTCTTAAGCCTTGTTAAGCTTTATCTGAGCAACTGATAGGGTGGGAAATCTAACTGCCATGCTAAATAATGCAGCAAGTTCCAGGTGAACATGCAATTACCGATAGTAGAAATTTAATCAGAATGAATAAAATAAGTTAATCAGTTAATTAATACTTCATGTCTGCTTTCTTTTGCTTCTCCTACTGTTATGTATCATTTACCCTAAACAACTTGTCATGACTGTTTACACAGAAGATATGGTCTCTGTGTAGAAGAACTTAACAGTCACATTTTAAGCTTGACCTGGGCTGGATGCAGGACCAAGACAGAAGGGTTAATACCAGTCCTGCCTCTGTGCCATAGGCCCTATATAACTAAGAGATAATGGATTTTTGTTTGCTGACAAGGGAGAGGTTTGTACTATGACAACAAAAAGGTCAGTGTTTCCCATCGAGTGCAACAAAACAGTGTTTGTGGAATTTCATGTGGTTAAGAATTTCCTCATGGTTTTTGAGATTAGAAAATATCTGTGAAGTTTACTGTGCGCAATACAAACAAGAATGTAATATTGATAGTATAGACAAGCTACAGAGTTTCACATAAGGTCATTTGGTAGGTGACTTTGCTAGCTATCTGTTGGGATTACTCTTATAAGTACTAGGAATACTTTCTGTGCTCTAAATAGCATCTTCAGTTAAGCAATAAAACTTTTCCCTTGTTTTCCTGAAGACAAGCAGCAAGGAGTTAGGTTTTTCTTCCATAGTGAAAATTGCTGTTATAAAGCAGATGCACCCTGGCTCCTCATTTTCCATCCCACCTTTTAGTGAATGCATGTGCCGTTTGCAAAGAAAAAGAATTTTAAAAAATAAAAACAAATTGGAAGGTACTTTCATAATATGAAAATGTTTTATCAGAATATGCTTTGTAATATCCTGAGTTATTTTTGATCAACAGGGCAATGTAACTGCTCAACCTAAGAGAAGTAAATATGTGCTGAATGAGGGCATAGAGCATGAAGAAAAAGTAGAAAAGAGAAACCAAATATGTTTCTGTATTTCTGGTATTTATGAAACCAGACAGATTCAGTAGGGCAATCTCCTGCAATGTATTGATAGATGAATTTTTGCTGCCCTTACTTTCCTCCTGCAATTTTGGTCAATATTATTTCTGCTGTTGCTTTCATTCTTACTGACTTTTTGCTGTTGTTATTTGTATTTATGCTCAGAAACTATAAAATATAGAAGTGGTTAGATACTTTGCCACAGAATGTCTTTGCGGTTACTAAGGAGTTGCACAGGCTGCTGACAACAATTGTTTGTTAAGAATAAACATTATGCTACAAAAAGGTCATATTGGAACTGGAAAATGTCCAGATTATAGACATGTTGTTTAAGAAGAGATTTAAACAAAAAATAAGTAACTCATTGTCATGATAGACAACAGCAATAAATACTTCCTTAAATCCTTAAGGCAGAAATGCTATTAATGTGCAGAAGTGTGGGGAAAGAATTTGCATGTCACTTTTATCTCAGTAGGTCTTACATTTCATAGTGAGACCTGAGACATGAATTTCTATTCCTTCTTTCAAAACTTTCCATAGTAGCCCTAAGGCTTGGTCTAATAATTCTTTTAATAAAAGTGTGCTCTGTAATGTGAATCCAGAACATAAACTTAGTGAAGGGTGCCTGGAGATATCCATCAATTCTTAAATTCTTACTTCAGACAATGTAATATTATCTTATTTAAAGATCTTCAAAATCAGCCCAGTGGGTTGGGACAGCAATGTTTTGCCGAAGTGATGACAAATCTGCCACATTGGGAAAGGTTCTGGAAAAGAAGATCCAGTCCATCATGTGGATTTTGCAGTAAAAGGTATCAGCAGATTCTGCTGAGTGACTCCATATGTAGTATGCTCACAAGTAGAAGTTGACATATATACTTTAAGTGCAAAATAAAGCACAGGTTATATCAGCTCAGAGCAAATTCCTTCAAATCAAAAAAATCCAAGACAAATTGTATTAATCCCACCTAAAAATACCTATAAGACAGTTGAAAATCTCAAGTGGAAAGGCTCAAAATATGAATGGGTTTGGGTTTTTTTATTAAGCAGCAAAACTAGAATTCTTATGAGGGTTTTTTTTGTGTGGAGCAGAACCTTGCTTGAGGAAGGCTACACAGAGATTTCAGACTATTGCAACATTGTCCTTCTAAGTGCTTGAATTGGTTGGATATGCTGATTCTCTCTTCTGTTTGGAATTTTAGAAGTCAGCTGAAACAACTTGAATAATTAACAATAATGATGGCCCTTCAAGAATTTGGTATATTAGGTAGGCCATATGAGGTGGGTTCAAAGATAAGTTGCGGTTTCTTGTGCTATCTAAAGAGCTACTTCACATAAAAATAATATTTAATTTGAAAAATTAAGGGCCAAGATAATAACAAAAAACAAGGCCCTGAACTAAAACCTAAATTTGATATTTTGCATTATTTTCCCCGTGACTTCCCGTGTCAATTCCACCATATCCTGAGCTTCCTTGAGTTTGGAGAGAAGTTAAGGAGATATAACGGAGTATTTCTCCAGCCTGCTCACACCACTGCCCACATTAGTTTTCAAAGAGGGATCAAAATAGTTCAGTGAAGAAGAGAGTCACTGGTTGACCTCAACACCCCATATGGCCTTGCATTCTTGTCAAGCCTTCCTTCTCAGATATGCTGTATGTCATAGTACACTTTTATTTCTCTAAATATGTGTAAGAAGTGTATGACCCATGGAAAATTTGACTTCTTGTCTCTCCAGGGGTGTATTTTACTAAGTGTAGCTACTAGATGAAGTACACAGAGTTGCTTCTGTAGCAGTGGGTATAAGTCACCTTCACTGACCAGCTGATGGTCCTGGGTGCCAAGGATATGTGCTACATATCTTGGCCCGCTGTCTTCTTCCCAAGGATACTTCATTTGGACAGACACAAATCCCTTCACTTTCAGAATTACCTCTGTGTCCCTGCATAGGCAGGTTTCACTTTACCTGCTTCTCAAGGCTAGAGAAATTTGGAAAACAAAAATAAAAGAAAAGCATGTTTTTTTCTAAACAGAACAAGTTGCTGAGTCCTTCAGTATATTCGGTGTTTAAAGACAAGTAGTTTGTCTTTCCCTCTGCATGTCTCGAGATCTGTGAGACCACCTGTAATTAACCAGAATTTAGCAATGGACTTAGCACACTAGAACCAGTATGTGGGCAGGTAGCATGCTCTACAATAACAGGTAACATACCCTCTTCAAGATTTAAGCTTCTCAAAGGTAATAATAAGACACTGGCAGCGGATAGTTTCAAATTACTTTTCCTTTCTAATTGGCAATTAGATCTAATTAACTTTTAGTTATTATTCAATGATTTCCTTTAACAAATGGAACCCTGATGAGATCACATCTGTTAAGACCACTTGGTTTGTGTCTCCACTTTCTGCGTATTTCTGTAATTTTAAATTACTTCAGCTACAGTCTAAAAGAAGATCATGTATCAGCCGGAATGAAAGTATGCATTTATCTAAAGTTACCATGAGTCCAGGAAACAGTAATTTGAAAAATAACATTGGTATGTAATCCTCAGGGCTTGGAGAGGAAAACTTGTAGAGATCAAACTGGAAGTTTGAATGTATTCGGGGTTTCTTTGATATTAGCAGGATTTTCTTTGTGAAATAATTTAAAATATTGCTTTTATTCTTAGACCTAATGGATAGAAATTTAAAGGGTCATGTCCTCAATTACTAGCTTCAGAGGAAGAAAAAAGACGACTAGATAAGTACTCATTCAAAATAAGCTGAGAATTCTGTCTCGGTGTATATATAGTAAATATATTTTGATGATTTTGGATCTTAGAAATTAATGTTAAGATCTGAGTCTCTAGCATAAGTAACTGGAGATAGCAGATTATATTATATTAATAAGACCTGAACAAGCAAATAAGTATGCTCAAGTCCTTCAGGAACTCAGCTGCAGAATTTTATCCTTACATGGACAGTCCAGCTAACAAAAATAGAGCTGTTTGCATGAGCACAGAACATTTGCTGCGGTAAAGGTTTGCAGGACAGTCATTAGGCACATTTTGTTCCCTCAGCTTTCCAGGCACTGATTTTATACAATATCTATTTTTGTTTATTGCTTTTTTATTTTCTCACATTGCACTAATATGTGTCATGACTGGATTTTTTTTGCTACTTACCCCATGTTTTTCCTTCTGTTTCTGTCCCACTTTGAGTTTGTTCTGTGCAATTTCTCAGTAAAACAGCCTGCAAGTATATCCTTGGAGACTGTCTCTATTTTAATCCTACTGATTAGGAAGACTTTTCTAACTCAATTTTTCATCAGTTAAGTATTTAATAATTATACGGGTATTGCTCATCTTACATGAATTAAGGTGCATATTGACCAGCAGAATAATACATTTCTATTTGAGGAAAATTCATACTGTACAGACCACAAAATCAAAGTTTGGTTATGGCTAGTTGTTTGGGGGTTTTTTATTTGAACATCAGATTCTATTTCCTTCACAAAAAGCAAAAATTTTAAACTTTGCTTGAAGAACCAAAGCAAAACAAAAATGTCAGTGCACAACAATTTATTGTTAAAAAGTGATTCTAAACTTCAAGTATGTAACAAGCAAAATTTACAGTTGTACAAACCTACACAAAGAAGCTGGATGGAAATAGCAGAAACTATTATTCTTCATATAAACATCCTATATCATAAAAGACTTTTTTTTGGCTTAAATATAGGGTTGCTATGTATCAGACCTCTGCCACTTTGTTTTTGCAATTCAAGATTTATTTTTTTCCTGTCTTTTGAATTGAACTTTGGTTGTTTGAATACAAAAACTGGACTTTTATTACAATCAGCAAAGAGTATTACTTGTTTCCATCACATTACCTAATTTGGATCCCAAATTTGACTTTTCCCTTGGCTATGATAGGCCTGGTTCAATGCTTATGTGCCACGGCTCATGCTGTTGTGAGTACATTGACGTTGTGGAATTATTTCCAACTTTTATCCATGATAGTGAAACGGGAGTGATGGCTGCTCAGGCTGCTGCCAAACTCTTCTGTAATTTAATCTCATTAATTTTCAGAAGTCAAGTAAGACTTGGTTAGGTGGAATCCTTCCAAAAACAACTCCACAAGTACTTTGGAAAAGAGGAACTATTTGATATTTTGTGGGATGCATTTTTATCAAATGAAAAACCAAACCCCCAAACCTAAACCAAAATTTGAATTCCTGTTTTGATGTTTAAGAGCACTCTACAGAATCAGTATTTCATTATTTAAAGCAAGGTTCTAGCATCTTAGGAAAATGTAGCATATGATATGAAGATAGGGTTGTTAATTAGCCCTAATGCTTTGCCTAGAACAGGCTTTTGTTAATTATATATGCCTAGGTTAAATATTAATCGTTAGCATTTATAAAGAGTTTTGCATTTTTTTAAGTACTCAGCAAACATAAACTAATTACATGTCACAATATCTGTCTAATTAGATGACTGTGTAATTTCCTCACAAGATACATTATTTTTCACTTCCTGTCACTGAACTATTTTGTAGTATTGCTTTACATTGCTAAATGGTTTCTTTCCATTCCAGGAATGGTTGAACTATTAGGAAAAAAATCAAAAACCGTGAAAGCTGCCTGGGAAATTTTAATTTTCTCATTGGAAAATTCTAAGCTTATTGTTTACTTATAGGAAAAAGTCTGTCTTGCTGAAGCTCCTGAATAAAAAAAGATTTTAAAAGGTGATTTCATTGTACAATGGGAAAATGTTGCATATGGTGTTTTCAATAAGAAAGATTTTGGAAAGTCTTTTCACTCCAAAAGTTTGGTTTCTTTATACTAAATAAAAAGGAAGCACACCTTACATGCCAAACTTCGCAGAAACCTTTTGAAATCTTTCATGCTTTGGCCCAGTCTGCTTTCTGCTGCTGGGAAACATTTCCAGCTTTTGGTACGTGTAGTAAGAACAGATCCTCTGAGCATCCTTGTAGATAAAATACATGTTGCCTTGGCTTTTAATATTGTTCAAACACAGAATATATATATTTGTCTGTTTTTTCATGTTTTCCATTCTCAACATTTCTGAAGGCATCAGTTCTGAGATCAGCTGGAAAGTGAAAAATTAAATTTATACATTGTAAATTCATGTAATATCACTAAATCAAGAATATCTTATAGGTAGAATACTTTACATAGTATCTATCTGAGCTCAACTCTTTTGGGAATGGTAAATTCTGCATTTGCTCTCCCTTCGATTTGTCACATGAATGCTGAGATATGTACGGGGAAAACTGAATTGATGACATCAATTGAATGGCAAATTGCTTTGAAGATACATCAATGCACCTAGAGTGACTTAAACATAAATTTCAAAAATTTTGTTTTTCTCTTTTCAGAATGAGACCTGTCTCTTAAGAGATACCAGTTCTGATACACCCTGCTGCCAGATTGCACCTTGGTATTTACAATGCAGTCTTGGAAGAGCTTCTCTGCTTTTCTTTCTTGACTCACATTTCAGACCCAGGGTGTGTTAGTATATTGCAAATGCTACTAGATTTGCTTTTACTATTTCTTATTTGAACAGGAAACAGCTTGAGTCAGGACCTTTCCTCTTCCTACAAGCAGCAGCTTGGATATTGGACCATGAAAAGCCCTTTATGGACCATGGGCAGAATGAGCAGCCGTTTTCTCCTAACGCTTGGCAGGGTTATGAAGTTGTCAGTTTTCGTAGTTACTCACATTGTCAGTTTGCCCAAGCAGATCCTTGGCACCAAGAGGTGACATGGCATTTTTCACTGAGGCAATAGCAAATAAACATATCTACACAAGAATTTTTCTTCTTGAAAAAAATCAGTAATGGTTACAAATTCCTCATCTGTGATTTTTTGGAAAGAGCTATGGGAATGAAGTTCTCAAATCCCACTAAAAGTAAAACATATAAAACACTTAGGCACTTTAATGTTAGGACTGACTGTTCCTAGACTTGACAGTATAACAACTGTTTTTCAAATTACAAACTGTAAAAGTGAAGCATTGTTGAAAATTAGTGCTCTTGTTTAGGAATTCAGAGAAGGGCTGAACTGCAGTGGCAACTCTGACTCTAAAACACTTAGATATTTCAATCTTAACACTAAAAAGGCTCATCTTAAATTTACATTTCTGGTAGTATTGGCAATGCAGTTAAGTCACCTTTGCCACTCTTTCTGAAAAAAAAAAAAAGAACTATTTCAATCCTTGTGGGTATTGTGGTGAACATCAGATGTGTAATGAAAATAAAAGGGAAAGATTAATCTATGCTCCTCACACCACCAGCAAATGAAGAAGCACGATTATTTTAAGTTTGTGTTTAAGGAAAAAAGTAAAGAAATGTGTTTGAACCCAAAATATTATGTTCTAGGGAGGCCTTTCTGGAGTACTTATGCAAACCTATCTGTTGTCTTTCTGTCTGATTTAGATTTATTAGAGTCATTGAGGAATCTGTATGTCTTTTGAGGAGAAGTGATAGCTCTTGAGCTGTTCAGGCTGCGCATCTGTTCTCACTCAGCTCCTATTCATAATATGGAGGCATTCACCCTGCCTCTAATTCATAAATGATAGATTCTTGAGGTTGTGGTGAGGCACAGCCACTGAGCAAACACAGATATTAACATTCCCACAGCTTTAGAAATATGGTATTATAGCTTATGGAATTTAATAGAGTGCCATGCATTCAATTCCTGTGTCACTGATGTTATTATATATATGTTAGAAATCCCATCTGAGAAGTATAGATTACTTCAGTGCCTTTTGTTCATCACTAACTCTTTAGAAACCGTATGGAGTGGGATTTTTCAAAAGACTGTACCATGGACCTAACTCTGCTCGAGTTCAAACCAGAGAGTTTTATCATTAACTTCAGTGGAAGCTGAAGTAGGTCAGTGCCAGTTTCTGTAGAAGACCCAATCCTTTAAGCTTATTGAAAGAGCTATAAGAGAGGAACTCATTCTAGATCCAAGTCAATGGAATCCTGGGTATGAAAGAAACTCATGGCTGGCTCTTGTGCAAAGAACAGGACCTCATCAACTGGACTTCACAGAAGTCCTTTGGTTTCAGCCCTGCATTCATAGATGCTGACACAGGCTTCTTACTTCAGTTTCCAGAAACACATGTGCTGTCTCCTTGACAGTCTTACTGCAGGATTCAGTTCTGAAGGATGGGGTAGGCTCTGAGAAAGCTGGTCGAGTAAATGTATCCCTGCCCCTGACAGATGACCTTTAATGTCCCTTCCAACTCAAACCATCCTATGAGTCTGATTCTGTAGTTGTATGTTGTAAGAATGAGCTCAGTGCTATTCATTTTGCCCATGTTTCAAGATACCCCACACTGTGATTGTCAGTAATATTTAAAATATCAAAAGTAACCAGAAGTGCTCAATGGGTACCTTAAAGTTAAAATTCTGCTCAAGCATAACACAAGTCAGGGCAGGCAAGTGAACTCTTTCAAACCTCCATGGACTACACAGCATTTATAATAACAAAGAATTAAATGTGAATCTACAGGACATCAACTGCTTTTGTATCTCAGTAAAACCTTTGGGAGATTGTAAGTTTTTTGGAAGTAATTCAAATTCACATATAGCCCTAATATCAGAGTGCATTTTGAGTGCAAAGTAGATCCACACCATTTTACTGGCCTCTCTTAGCTATTCTAAAGTACCTTTCTGGGTGATAACAAATTACTTAAAACTGATTAAACAGTTACATCCCATTTCTAAATGTGCTGAAGAAATCTAAAAAAAAAAAAATCAATTTAGATAAGAATCAGGCACTATCATTTCAGTCTGATAGCATTTCACATCACTTGTAGAGCTGAACGACTACAGAAGCAAAGGGTAATAATGAACTGATACTCTGCTTCAGCTGAGATTAAATTTTAAACAAATAGCTGTATATAGATGGAGATTTATAGAGGAGTCTAAGGAGAAAAACCTTGATATGAATTAATACAAATATACTTTTCAAATCTTCTGCTTAACCCCAGACCATACACCTCAGGTAGAGTACATTAGTATTTAAGAGTATTACTTTCTTTGTTATTTCACTCCTCTTCCACAACCTCTTGTGATATATATTTTCATGGTATTTTTTTTTCATCCTAATATGTCAATGATGTGTTTCCTTTATTTCCCTGTATTCTACTCCTCCTATGTGGTTAGCTTTTGGAGGGTATTTTTAGGCTTTCCTGTGACAGTGAACCAAGAAAGCCTGGAGACCTGGTGATGCTATCCTTATATGATAATTAAAGATCTGAAACATAAACATCTAAAATTAAACAGTATACTGTCTTCTTTTCCCTTCAATAACCATATTTAACTTCAGTTCTCAGGTTACGTAGGGCTCCAATAAACATTTTCTGCACAACAGAATATTTTGGGGCAAATCTTGTCTGTTGTCTGGCATCTTGCCCAGCTCACAGTAACAAAGGCTAGGGGCATGTTCTTCCAGGTTTTTTAAGTCCACAATATCCCTTCTGGATAGATACGGCATGTATTTTGTGGGGCAAAATGCTAGACTTAGTCTGAGCTGGGTCTGGGGGAAGATGTGTGTGGGGCGTGGCCTACCAGCCATCACATTTAGCCCCTATCTCAGTCTTGGACCATACCTAGCCAAATAAAGTACCACAAGAAAATCTAAAAGTAATTACAACTCCATGCAGTCTCTCTGTGACAGAGATGATGGTGAAGGTTTGTATATGACCCTAAAATATAAATCAATGTTATGCTACTAGATTTACCTTGACAACAGAAAGCGAGTAGTGTCATTATTCCAGCACTGAATATTTTTTATTTTCGTAAATTATAAATATTACTTTTTTTCTCTCCACCTTCAGCCTTAAGAATGTTGTTTCACATTTCATTTAATGTTAAATGGTTCATTACATAGAGTAGCAACTTAGTTCTCTTATTATGGTGTTATCTTTCACTTTGTCAAAATATGTCTACTTGATAAGAAATCTGACAGAAGTTGCTTATGATGGGATCACTAACAGCCATCAGTTTCTCTCTAGCAAATGAAACTGTAACCATGGAAACGGCCTTTTTTTGCCAGAATGAAAATGAGACAGCACTCTGCTGCAGCCATTAGTAGAATACACAAATGTCCCTCAAGGCAAACATCTAAAGCAAATGGACTGCAAAGTAAGGAGCACTAATTTCTATTTATTTAGGATTTGTAAACCTAGCAGAGCAAGATATTAACAAAGGAACAAACAAAAGGAGGTTTAAAAAAAAGATGTTTGTATTTTTCTTTCCATTTACAAAACTCCTTATTTTAAATAAAAATGCTTCATTCTGATCTTATAAGTATAAGCTTAAATAGTACTTTAACAATGCATTTAAATAAGTCTGTGGCCTGACTGTGCCTGTTATTTGCAGAAAATTATTTTAAAAAAATACACTAGAAGAATGGTTGGCGTTTTTAAGCTTTTGGAAATCCATATTTAAACACAAAGGTATTAAAAATACTGAGTGTGAGACCTTTCTTTCCACGCTGTTTAATTTTCAAACAACCATGTTCATACTGATAAGATACACCAGGGCTGATAATAAGTCTATTCTAAACATTATCAGCAGTCAGCCACAGGCTGTCAAAGACCTTTCAAGTGTCAGACTCTTCTACTATCCTCTTTATTCAGTACTACACCCCTCTTGCTATAAACTGCTTATTGAATGCAGAGATTCTTTTGACAGACTCAGATTAGGTGAGGGGTCTTAAACGGTCTACGATGTACATCAGTAAGATATATCTTAACTTGTTTGCCTTCTCCTTTCACATCAAAAATCATAGTTACACTGGGAACAGCGATGTCTACCTCCTGTTCTATTTCCAGCTCACTGAATAAAGCAAAGATACAATTTTCCACTAGGATAATTAGTTCGTTAACCAAAACTGTTTAGGTATTTAATTCATAGCTAGCAATGGATTGGAATCATCATGCCAATTACTTACAGATACCTTGGGGTGCTTCAAATACCTGTATGCCTGTAAATATGACAAAGTGACATGCTGTGACAGCCACTTTCAGAGAGCTGTTTCCTATAGTGTGATTAGAAATACCCACCATTGTTCGGATATGTTTCACATGGGTCAGGGTCAAGGCATACTTGTGGAAGTTGTTTCTTACTGCCAGTTTGTTGTTTGTAGATGTAAAAAAAAATAAGAATAGGCAATGACAGGATATGAAAACTAACCTGGGTTAATTTTTACTCTAAAAGAAGTGTTTGGGGTTTTACAAACTCGCAGTCCGCGACCTTTATGGTTTTTCAAGTGTTAATCATGTTAGAAAGGAACCATCTTGGGTAATTAAAATAGCATGACTAAGACCACTGCCTCACTGGAAAGTTACTTACCTATCCTATCTGCAAAATGCCACTAAAATATTCCCTTTTGGAATCAAAGGTACATGTTAAAATAAGCATAAAAAAGGAGAGGTGTCTTGGTTTTTGGTTTTGCTTGATATTGTCTTTTAATTGTCCCAAGCATATGTTCAGCCATATGTGTGAGTACATATGTATACTCACATAGATGCGCACATAAAATAAAAATAGTTTATTAACATTGCAGGTAAGTCTGCAAAATGCTTTTTCAGTCTTAATTAGCTATCTTCCAAAGTAGATGCATGCCTGGTAAAAAAGCAAGCAAACGAGCAAATCTTTATATATTGAAAAACTAGGGAGCTGGTAGGTATACACAAATAGCTTTATTTTCTTTATTCTGCTGTAAGAACATAGGACTTTACTGGTATTCTAAGGTAAAGAACACGTATTCAGACAAAGTGCTAGTTAAGTGCAGTTCTTGCTTATTCTAGTAGATATAACAGCTAATTAAAATTGGCAAAATTTCCAAGTAAATAGGGCTGTTATTGGCTGCTGGAAGCTGACAGCTGGAGTTGCAATTCTCTTTAGTCCAGACATCAGAAAACACTTTAGCTGGATAATACTAACCTAGTCTGAAACTCCATTTGAAGCAAAACAAAAAAAAGATCAGTTAGCAGCTGAAATGTCTAGCATGAAAATACATTTGATGTGAGAGGACAGAGGACAGACGATGTATATCACCACATTCTCACTATTTTCATTACACTTCAAATTCATTCACCTTTACCATCACCTAATACAATATCTTTGTAGTTTAGGGTATAGACCTTTAGTGGTTGCTTATCACTTGTTTTTTCTCTACAAGATGGTGATTTATATTTATATAAAATTAAACAAATATGTGCAAACATTATTATGTTTAAAGTAAATGTGAAAGGGATATTCCGTTGCTCAAGTAGTTTGCTGTCCTGTATTATTGCCATGCATTCAGTGACGCTTATGTACTGGATAATTTGCTTCTCCCCTCTCAAATGAGTAATTATATTGTCCCATAATCCTGAATTGATCCAATACTCTCAAGGCAACTAAACTGAGAGAATATCTCTACTAGGCTTCTTCAGTATTCAATGAGATGAGGGAAGCTCATGTAGAGAAAGAATCAGCCACCTAAAATCTAAATGATATCTTGGAGGTTCTTATTTTTCCCTTTGACCATACAGGGAGCTGTCAGCTGAGTTCAGGTAGTGCTTAAAACCGAGTGGAGAAGTTTCTGCAGAAGCAGAAGTTGCCTCATATCCAGAAAAGAACAGATCAAATATTTTAAGTCAGTCTAAAAATGCACAGGCTTGCAGCACATTTTGTCACAGCAGCAGCATCACCATTGATATTGCTGCTACACCACTCCTTCTGTCGGAATAAAGGCAAGAGAAAGAGGAAAATGAGAAGGAAAAATCAGGTCACCTAGCAGGAAGAAGAGAAATAGCAATGTTCCTGTTAGCTGTACTATGACATTTTTGCCTCCTGATCTGACTCTGAAGTAATGCTGACTGTGCCAGGAGAGACTGGTAGGGCTGCAGCAGCACTCACATTCCAGACCCAGCCCTGGGATCCATAACCTCCAGCAGGCACCTTCCATGCAGCAACCCAGCAAGAGTCACTCACTGCAGGACAGGTCAGAAAGGGAGCTGCTGGCACAACAAATGCAGCTGTACCTGTCTTTATTAATATACAGTGGGTTCATTTCTTCCTCAAGTAAAATGGACGAGTTGAAATACATCTTAGGAAAGCTTCTCCAACAGATCATTCTGCTCCGAACTGTATCCGACAATACTACCAATCACCATGGGTACAGTACACTGCTGCATATGGTTATATTGAAAAAGATACTTTGCCTGTAGATATTGGCCTCTGGTAATTTGGTTCTGTCCTGAAGAGATGATTCTGTCTAGATGACAAGAAAAGAAATGCACTTTCATGGCTACAGAGACAATTTATTTAAAACAGATAATTCTGCCTCACAGAGAAGGGATGAGAAAAGTTCCAGGTACCATGTGCTCTTCACATTCATAAATTACTAGTTTGTTTGCATTTCAATATTTTTATTGGTCCTCAGTGATGTCTGTAGTTGTTTACTATTTGATTCTTATAGTTTATTGTGAAAGAATTCTACATTATAAAATATAAAAACTCTTAAAAAAGAAAGAATGGGAATATTCATCTGTGTTTCAAAGTATAGATCAGAACAGGATATTTGCCACTTTAAAAAAGTATTTTTTAAAGATCTGGCTGCCCCTTTTCATTGGTCCATTTCCTTTGGAATATATACACACTAACTTTATATGACTCTAATGTCTCAAGCCTCTTAGATGAAGCACACCTCATAGAAAACCACCTCTCTCTGCTGCTCTAGAGAGAGCATAAATGTTTATCTTCATATTTTAAACTCACATTTGTTCAATGCCTAAAGCTAGGAAGTCTGAAAAGCAAACCTTGACAGAATCAGATTGTTCATACTTTTTGTACCTTTCAAATAGACCATTTTTTCCAGATTTAAGGACTGGGTTAAGAGCAAAGTTTTTGCTACATATATATATGTATGTATATATATATGCAACTTCTTTGTTTTCAAATCTGATTTCCGTTTTTGTGTTTGCAGATCTTATTGTGGCTAAGTACATAAGACAAATATCTGCATCATCTGAACCATAAAGGTCATGAATTGCCACCAAAATTACTCATGTTCATTAATTTGCATACCATGACAACTTCAATGAATGTAAAAGTATTCAGCTGACAGATTTTGTGTTTTTCAGTATGTTTAGACATCTAATGGCACTTAGGAGCTCTTCTAGCTGTTGTAGCTTGGAGTATTCTGTGACTCATGAGAGTCTTACATGTTTTCCACAACAGCTGAAAGCCCCCTCCCCCAGCTCCACCAGTTATCAAATAAAGAAAAATTATAAGTAAGCTGGACCTGCATAGAAAATACAAAAAGGAAGATTGATCACTGAATCTGATAACTCCTAACTGCTTTATCAAATGTATTTGATAATATGTTCCCTGACACAAAATAAACCTGGTTTCAAAACACTAGGATACAAACACATTGTTTCAATTGCCATGAGTATAATTTATTTGTAATTTTAAAACCTTTATATAACAAATTAAGGAAGAAATCATGTGAAAAATCTAATTATAGGGGAAAAATAAGTCTGGAGATCTCCCAGTCTAAAATATCTCAGGTCTGTACAGTTTGATACCTAACATATTTTTTAGTCCACGGTCAGCATGTCTGTAGGGATCTGATCAGGATAATCCTTGGTTTGCTTCAAATAAACCTCTGTTCTCCTGTACTGAGCTGTGCAATAGCTTTTTCCAAGAAACACTGCCTGGAAGGAGCACAGTAACAGGGGTCAAGTCCAACCATGAACTTTATGAATTGTTTAGTTGCACATTAAAGGACAGCATCAAGTTCAGTTATAAGCTTTGAAATGATCTTATTTCTAGCCTGTGCAGGTGGATGTTTCCCCGTACATTTGATTCACTTGGTCAAGATTTAACCCATTGTCTCTTGCAGCTCTCCCTTATGCAAAAGTCTCTGCCTTATGCTTTTATTACTTAATAAATATTTTAGAAAAACCCAAGAAAATTGGGTAAAAATCTTGAGAGTGTTTGAGATACAGGGATATTGGTACACACAAAGCTGCTTCTTAGCTTTTTGGCTGCAGCCCCTAGGCTCAGGAAGAAGGCTCTTCTAAAGCAGACAATTCTCTAGGTTCATACGATGACACAGGGTGCTTCAGGCTCAAACATAACAAAAGGAAGACTCTTGCTTTCTTTGGTGCTCTTTCTTTCAACACCTTGAAGAATTATAACAGAGTTACCAATATTAGGGACTTGCAGTTACAGGTAACTGAAATGTGCCAGATTTTGCCAATTTCTTCAAGTATGTACTCTAAACTAAGACCAAAGAATTCAATCTTTCAGTGCCTACATCCACTTTTTCAATGCCACTACCTATCTACCCCAGAGATGGTAAATTCAGCCTTGAAAAAAGCTCTAAAGTCAAGGTCCATCTGAATCCTCATGGAAGTTTCAGCAAGCTTGCTTCCTGAGCAAATTGAGTTTCACTTCCATATCATCCTTAGAGTACAAAACTGACCTCTTATGGTGGATGTGGAACCAAACAAACAGGATAACAGTCAAGACCTCATTAAAAGAAATGAATAAGTCAAAATCCAGTTTCTCTGTATTTAAAATTCATGTTCTGATTCATTCTTCAGCTTTATCTGGGAATGTTGTACCAAGAAGTTTGCCTGATAGCAAAGAGAGAAGAGCATGACCCGTGCAATACAAACTGGTGCGTGCCAGTCATATTGTGATAGCAGTGTAATCCCACAGAGCCTTACTGTACTAATCATATTCAGTATATCCATGTAGACCATATCCATGCATATATTTTTTTTCCTCTTATGTAGTTATTTATTTTCTTTTTTTTCCCTGCCATTAAACTTCTGGCAAAAGGAGGGATGTCAGTAGCATGAAATTTATCAGGACTAGTCTGCTGCTTCCATCTACTGCTATTGCTAATGTCTCATTCCTCCTCAGATAAGACATATTTTCTGGGCCAAATCTGCATTAACATTTACAGAGCGGTAACACCAATGCTGGAAACTTAGACATGTCTCTCATGTGCATCTAATGGAGCTGAAAGGGTATTGAGGCTTACCAGAGTGTTGGGGGAGAGCTGTGTGACTAACTGAATTTTTTGATCAGTTGGATAAAGAATAATCAATAGGGAAAATAATGTGAACATTTGTAATATTCCCAAAGTAAAGAGATCGGAGACTTTACTTTCAGATGGACCAAAATATTAAATATTCAGGGGAACATCTAAAAAGGTGCTAAATTTTTCTAAATGAAAAGTTGTTTTGAAATGAAAAAAATCAAAACATTTCACTTGAAAATGTCAGAGTGAAGTGTTTTGACTTCTTAAAATGTTTTTGCTGAAAAATGATAAATTATACATGAATTTTTGAATTGTTTCATCATCTCAAATATGCTTTTTAGTTAAAAGAAAGTTACAGCTCCCTTCATAGTGTTAGGGTTTTTTTTAACATCGTGTCTCTGGCCTAAGAAATCAAGTGGTTTTTTTCACAGTTTTTGGATTTTAATTTGTTTGAAATTTAATATATTAAATGATCATAAATCTCAAAGACTTTAACCATATGGATGTGGTAGGAGTATATCTGACTTCACTGAAAAGAAGCACTTACAGTCATAGACACTTTAATACACACGAACACACCCAAAGAGAGGGGCAATTTCTGCTCTAAGCTTAGAACTGAATAATTATTCTAAATTAGATTGAGTTATTTCAGAATCCAAACTGTAAGGCATTTCGATCATTGTGCTTATTGGAAATTGTAGTTATCGAGAAAGCCGTGATAAATCATGGCATGAGCTATTGAGTGCTCAACAACATCTGAATAATTACTACAATGATTGTTGCAATGATCGCTGTACTCTATTACATGATATAGTTGCTATGATAGAAATTAAATACTTTCATAATGTTATATCTCTTTTCAAAGAGTTGTTTGGACTGCTAAGGAAATGAGGTAGCATTCAATTTTAGGTTTTAAGTAAAAATACAATTGAGATCAGTGATTATTAAAAATCATTACTCAGATTGAGCCTGTTATTTCCTCCTGTATTTCTTAATTTATCTGATTTGTATTTGAGTAAAATCAAATCCTGAGAGGAATAATTTCTGATTAGATCATAGCTGTTATTTAGTATCTGTGGGGAACTTAATGTAATTGCTGCTAATTCTTGAAATTTGGCCAAGTGGTAGTTAACATCCTACAGATGAGTCAGAACAAAATACCTCCCATTGTCTGTGTACAAAATGTAAATACAAAGACTTCTAAAATGTTATATCCTCTTTTGTTTATAAAAATTATTTTGTTTTTTTAATCTACTTTATTTAATACATCTTTTTCCATTATCGCCTATCAATAATATTTATTTGAATTGTTACCAAAATGGGCTTAGGTAAAATATTATGAAGGGTTACTGGCCGATGTAGTTTGAAAATATAAGGAAATCTTTTCATTCTTTAAAAGCATTAGAAAGAGAAAATAGAAGCCATAATACATTATTTATCTACATTCAATGTGAATTATACCTCTGCTGTGAATTTTCTGTCTCTTTGGATCTGATATAAAGATATTTTTTATTTCAAGCATAATTGCTGAAAACACAAGTGTTTAATAGTAGGCCTTGTGAAGTCTTTGGGATATGATCTCTGCTCTGGTAAATGGCTACAAGTCAGTGGGGCTCCTCCTCAATGTTCCTTCATTTGTTTACATCAGCAGAAAATTTGGGGCTCACAAATAAGTATACCATAGGATCCAGCTGAAATGAATGATCAAAAGGCATATCACACTGATTAAATTTCAAAATGTTTTTGTTTTTCTGTTCTGAAATGGAAGAATGATTCAAAAGAAGTATCACATCAAACATTGTGATGTGTTTGCGTTAGCTGACATTTTCCCGGCTATTTCAAATAGCTCTTAAAGAACTGAGAAGAGCCTTCCAGTGACTCGCCTGTATCAGATGTGTTGGGAAGACAAAAGCTTCCAGGCTGTAATCTGGACAGTACTGAAATCTCTGCACTTTCCCTTGAGTGTGAGTGTTATAAATAGTGGCTAACTGCAACTTGCAGACTTCAGAGCAAGGTTGCTTTGCTAGGGACTTAGTGTGGGAGTGCTGTTCATACAAAGGTGCAAAAAAACCCCAAGACAATTTAACAATAGCCTAACTGGTTCCCTTTGTTTAAACTATTCCCAGGAAGTGCAAGCAGTCTGGATTTCTAACCACAGCTTCAGAAGGACTGGAAAACATTTCTGGAAAAAGACATATGCCAGCAGAGTTTAAAGCAAAGATGATAATGAGTTGAGGTTTAATTTGCCATTCTTTTAGCCTTCATGTCTCTTTCAGATCTCAGCATTACTTTCAGATTACTTGAACTTATCATAGTACAGCTATGTTAGGTAGAACATTAAAAAAATAAGTAAAAGGTTTCTATTAGACAATGGCAATATTTAGGTTTTTAAAAACACTACAGATTGCTTCTCTTCAAGGTATATCCATATGCTTATGTACTGTATTGAAAGTATTTCTGTTTAACTTGATTACATTTACATTTACCTTTCTTTCAATATTTGAATTTATTTTCCAGTAAATATTTCACTAACATGAAGCTATTTCTGAATTATTCTGTGTTTCTATCAACAGAAATGCTAAATATAGTCTGCAGCACTGGCTGCTTTCATTAATATGATTTCAAAACAAACATGATGCTCAGTGCATACTTTATTTCTGCTAGGAGACATCACATTTCTAATTAAACTCAAATCATAACTGAATGAAAATACATGGAATTCAGAGATGTTATTTATATTGTACTCTTAATAATTATTTATTTTTTTTTTACCAGTCAGAAGAAAAAAAATTCATCAGACAGAGGATGACATTTGAAAAAAATATATTTCCTCTATGAGCTGTCTTCGTTGTCACAAGTACTATTCTGCCAATAAGATCTTTAGGAGAATTCTGTTTGTATCACAACATGTACTATTCATCAGGAATTAGTAAATTCATCAAGGAAAAAACCCCAAACATTCTTTGCTAGAGATATAGCAAAGAATATATATATATATATATATATATAGATGTCTGTAGTACTTCTCAGGAAAATTCTTGCTATTTTAGTCCATGGAAAACTTCTTTGTACTTGAAATGAATAAAGAGAAAGAAAGAAATATTTTTTTTTTCCAAAGAGCACTAAGGAATATGATGGATTAAAGCAGATGCAGACTGTTTGCGGTTATATAAGACTATTAGGTACCCTGCTTGTTCTGGCTTTTGTAATTTGTCCATGTCCTACTTTATATAACTCAATCCATTGTGAGCAAAAACATGAAATACCAGAATAGTTCATATTTCATTTTGTCAGCAAATTAGAAGAAAAAAAAATATAAAAACAAACACAATAGACATCATATTTGCTGAGTATAGAAGTGAGTATTTTTTCATATCAAAGGAGTCTGAAAAGAACAGAAGGTTAAGAAGATTTCTTTTTACAATGAGCAGATGTGCTTGTTACTGTTGATGGACAAGCTTATCCATTTACATCAATTAATATCAACAGCAAGCACATCAATATGGAAGCTTGTCCTGACGCCTTGATTTTTTCCCATCTGACAGGTAATAGTAGGGCTGGGAAAATGTCACAACAATTTAGTCATGCTTCACTGGCTTTAACTAGTTCAGTGACAATGGGAATGCATCATGCTAAGATTCCTTATGATTCATAATGGTACTGCATTAGTCGGCTATTGCAGAGGATTTAAACTAGTCTTTGTCAATTAAGGGTTTAAGGTCAAATCCTCTTTATGGTTTTTTCATTCGTGCATTAAGTAAAAGCAAGTTAAAATATTTATGAATGGCACTGAAATGTGGAAACTTTCTTTAGGAACCTGTCTTTTCATATTGAGTCATAACTGAAACCAACAGTGTTTGACAAAGAAACGCTATTTCATCACATGGCATGGCTTATCCCTCCCTTCTCTAAAAGCCCGAGCTACAATCTACTCTGTTTTGGCAGGAAATCTTCTGTGGTTGGGAACCTGAAATCATAAACATTTTAGGCACTGAGATGAATTATGCCTCAGCACACTTGACAACGATCAAGACATGACCTTAATATTGCTAAATAATTTTTTTACATTTTTTGAATCCTCATCAAGCCAAGATATGTTCAAAGACCAGAAGAGAACACTGAATATGGGTCAGTAAAAGGGATGCAGGGTAAGCTCTCTGCTGCCCAGCAGGAAAACCATAACAAGGCCTGACAAGCCTGGATGAGATGTGCTGTCCCTGTGGCTGCAGTGGGTGTCCAGCCCACCATCTGCAGGCTGCCCATTCTGGCTTCCTGGGGCCCACACGTCCTACTTTGAGGATGGTTCAGGGAGCAGGGACAAGGAAGAGTTGCTGGCTTCACCCCTGCAGCCTCACCTGCTGCTCAGCCCATTCAGCCCGGGGGGACCTCTGCAACTTTCCTTTATTTCACAAATTGAAAGCTGCTGAATATCCATAAGTTTTCTTCTTGAGGAGTAGGAGGTAATGGGACATCTTTTGCTCATTTGTTTAGATGCTGCCTCACTGTTTTCTGTGGGTTGCACCAGGGTAGCTGAAAGCACGTCATGTCCAATATAAGGATATTTTATTGTTATGCAACTTTTCAGTGCTTTGGGCTAGAAATGGCAGCATGAATCCTTTTACATAGAGACACATACATGCGTTTGCACGATTTCTCCACGCAAATATTTTTGACCGAAATATCAATGTTTTCAGATGGTTTCTTTTCTGCTTATTCCTTGCAAAGGGAGCTATACTTGAAGTAAGAGAGGATTCAATGTCCAGCTATAAGTCATTGATTTAACCCTTCTGTCATGAGAAAAGTAAAATCAACTTGCTTCCAATATAGTTAAATGTTTAGTTGTACGTGAAACTAGATCTTTGGAAAGGATAGGAAATTACATATTCTATAATCAATCAATCATCTGTGAAGAGAAGTTTATTTAAAGTGACTCTTTTCTGATTACCTCTAGAAGAGATAAATAGAAAATTATTCATAAATAAATCAATATATTGATAAGGTGACAGCTGAGAGGTTGTGCTGTTCAATGTAGATCATTTTATGAATGCCTGTGGAACAAGACAATGTCATCTAAATAAGCTTATACTAATGGCATATGTGTATGGGATCAACAGCCTGGTTAGAAATTCAATAGCAGTAATTAAAATTTTCTAGTCATCCTATGACAACTATATGTAAAATATCAGCATGAAAAATACATGAATACTGAGGATATTTTTACTAATTTGTAAATTGACACAATAGGTTATAAAGACAGATAATAGAGTTACTTACCCAGAGAACATTTTTTCATATACTTTCCACATATTAACTCTTGAGTTGCATACCCCCCAGGCTCTGCCCTGTCCCTAGAAGCCATATTTTGTAGACATGAACCATATTCTTCATCACAAAACCTTGAAGAAATAGCTTTGTGCTGATTGCCAAGGTGATGGGCATATAGCAGAATATTTTGTATGAGAAAACATGGGAGAGATGTTCAGTCCATAGGGAAAGGAATTTCTTGGGACAGCATGATAGCCTGGGAGAAACTAATATGAAAGAAGTTCCAGAAATTATCTCCCAAAATCACGAAGTGGGTTTTGTGTGTCCAAATCCTGTGCTTAGTATAGCTCTGAGAGGAATAAAGAAGGCTTTGAAACCTCTTAAACATCATAATTTTCCTTTTCTTTCTCATTCTGAGAAAGACCTTTTTCTAGAATCCTAAATTTATTTGGCCAAGGGAAGAAGAGACAAGTCATTAAAATATTAAGCCTGAATGTTTTTAACCAAATCACTTAGTGTTCTATTCTTTGGTCATAAATTTCATCTGATTCCCTATTTGACAAAGCTTGTTTTTTCCCAAAGATTAAAATGGTAATTTTAAAAGAAATACAAATTTACATTAAGAAACTTCAATTTTTCTGAAAGTTCATTTTTCAATACACTGCAACACTGTTAAGAAAAGCTCTCAGAAAAGTTAAGATATGAATCCTATCTCAAAGTAGTTAAAAGATTACGCATTGGACTTACTGGAAATCTCCTTATCAAAATCAGGAATAATTTTGGCTTTTTCTTCTTCTCATGTTACTTGTTCATGGTTTTTTTTAATTAGCCTATTTGGTGGTTTTGATGTTAAGAAACTTAGCTCTTTACATTAAAAAAAAATCCTCTTATAACACATTATATATATCAAGAGTATATCTCACAAGGACAGCAAACTGAGAAAATAAGTATTAAAATGAAGAATTAGTGTAAGTTTGTTCAGATGCTTTAAAAAGTTCTCTTCTGTTACGATGAAGTTTTTGGGGCAGTTTTTGAGAAGTAGACTGGAGCCAGCATAACAGTGATGGTGAGCAAAAATGGTGAAAATAGATCTGTGCTAATTCCTGATTTATGAGCTGATCACCCTGCAAGAGCTCCTTTAAGCATGGGGCTTGGTACTTAGAGGGAAGTTGAAAGAGGTGTAGTAGAGAGGTCTCAGGCTTCTGAGTCATCCAAAGAAAAAAAAATAAAATAGAGAAGTAAAATGCGCTGAAACCATGGGATTCAGGCACAGGTATTGCCCAAGAGATTTTTAAGAACAAGTCACCCAAAAAGGCACGAACAAACAAAGGGCAGGTTTTGTTCATTTTGTTCACTGTAAGAATTTATTTCTGTTCAAAACTTCAATTCTGATACCTCCTGATACCTTGCTTTGCTTCACTCTGACATATTAAGGAGATATTGGAGGATACATATTTGGTCTAGAAAGGGTAGCCTCATGATTTGTAGTCAGCACTGATACTCCTACAGAAACTAGGCTGGTTTTCCCTTAGATGAACTGATCTCACCAACATCTTTGGCCAATTATCAGCACAAGCCCAGATGGCAAGCAACTATTTCTAAGCAGTGTCAGTGTGTGTGGCCAGTAAGACCTCTGCTTTGGCAGGACAGGTCTCCTGGAAGCAACTTTCTTCCATTTCCCTAAGAAAGAAAATCAAGTGTTTTGCTGTTCTTGAGGTGCAGCAGAAACATCTTGAAATGATCATGTGATCTGTTCTACAAGCCAAAAGAGGTGTTTCTTCAAGGCCTTTTTTAAACTGAGATATGCTGCTGCTTGCTCAAACCCTCCCACATACAGATGAGGACATAATATAGGGCTATGTCTCATTATGCAACCTACCTCCCACACTCATGTTCTAAAAGAAAGCACTGAACAGCTGCACAGCACTCCTTGGGGCATGAATAGCGTCTTTAATACCAACTCTGAAATGAGAGTGATTAGTGCTGTTGTTGGCACACGCAGCACCTGAGCATTCATAGCTCAGTTCAATGCAGCTGATGGAGCATCCTGATTTTTGAGGGGAAAGAGCTGCCAGATTTCCTCACAGAATACTCTGTAGTGACTTATGGTCCAGGCTTACTGAACCTTGTGCATGGAACTCTGATTCATGCTGACTATGGGATTGATGTTACCCCCTCATTAATTAGCAGCTTATTGTGATTGTTGTGCAAGAGTAAAATACCAAGGGCAATGCCACAAGTTAGAATAACTAGGATGCTACTGGGCTGCCACTGCCAGCACCAGAGTGGTGTGTGAGAGCTCTGCCTGACCCACTCAACAGGCAGAGCCCTGCAAATAGCAGTCGTGAGAGGTCTGCATCACACACTGAAGAGAAGTGTGCTGTTGTAGATGGATATGCTCTCTGACAGCTCAGAAAGAAAAAAGAGAAAGAGATTTAGTTGTAAGCAAGGATGGTATACTGGTAAATTAGTCCTATTTATATTCTTTGGCAAACTGAGCACTTTACCCACCCTGTCAGGATGACTGCATGACCCCAAAAATCTCAGCTGAAGGAGGAGGACTGCAGAGGCTAGTAACGGGCAGCGTGAAAAATTAATACTCATAGCTCATAGCTCATTGCAACAGAATTATTTATTTATTTAGATTCCTGCAAATGTTTAGATTCTCCATATGGCCTAAATGCCATTGATGTAATCTGAAAATACCTCCTGATAGAGCAATTTAAGAAGCATCTCTTCACATACTGATCCTCCCTCCCTGCTCGATCAATGCTCTGCTTTTACAATGGCCATCGTATACCCCCATTTTCAAACAGAGTGAAAAAAGATGAGCCTTGCAATATGCCCTGCAGGTCAAATTCAGGTTATATTAAGTCAGAGAAGGGGAGGAATCCATTTCAATGCTAGTGAGGAGTGGATCTATTTATAAGGCCTTTTTAAACCCTTGCTTCATTTCACAGCATGTATGACAGCTGATTTTCTCCAGCCCAAATGACTGCGGCTGCTGGAGTATCATCTTCTCAGGGAAATTAGTCTATAGCTTTCTTATTCCTAGAAACAGAATAAATAAAACAAATGAACAAGGCAAAAGGGAAAGAGAACTGAAGAAAACATCAGCAGATTTTCCTCTAGTCAGCAGAATGTGTTATGCTTTTATTTCTGCTGCTATTACAAAAGTTGTGAAATTCTTTCAAGATATCTAGAGTGGCCTTTGCGATTTTGTTCAGTATTCCAGCAAATAAGAACATTTGGAAAAATGTCCTGCCTTAGTGTTCTGTTCTAGTGGTAGAAAATAGTATTTGTGGGAACCAGGCTACACATTTCAAAAAACTTATACAGGTGTGGGTTCTCACATCTCTTAAGTACCAAAAGTCCAACCTTTGCTACCTTAAGAACTAGCTTTTGCAAATACTTAAGCACATGATAAACAGTGATTTCATTAGTAAACACACACCTCTTAGGGTTTTTCAGGATTAACCATCTTTGTACAAAAATTATTTTCACATGCTTTTCACCATACATTATTTTTTTATATTTGCTATCCCTACCAAATATCTATTAGTTTTAGTGAAAAAAATAATGATATACAGATCAATCTGCACTTTTTATATGGCACTAAACAAAAGGACAATTTAACAGTGCCTGACTACAAGACTTGTTTCTTACACAGGCTATGAAATATCTTCAGTTTGAGTAGTAACAGAGGATCAACTCTTTGCCTTGCTAAAAAAAGAAGCTTTTGGAACCTGCCTAATAAATTGTTTTCTGGTTAAAATCATTAGGTAAAATAGTTTCTAGAGAATATATTATAACATAAAGCTTTTAAATCATCATCTCAGTTAATATCACAGGAGCTCTGACCTCTATGCTGGATTGCCCTTTGTTCAAGAAACACCTATCCTTGTATTAGAGAAGAACATTGACATGAAGGTAATTTCTAGTCAAGGAGTACCTGGCAGAGAAGGAGAAGAGGAGGTTGGTTTTGATTTATTTTTCATATCACAAATATGTACATATTTATCTGAATTGCATGGAGTAGATACCTGTCTGTGGAAAGAGTAGAGCACTTTTGCAAATCAGAATCAAAACCTTTGCTGTTGCACCTTGGAACAGTCAATGCTCTGAGAATGGTTTTCTGCTACAAAGGTCTGATGGCTGTGTGCTGTTGAGGGCTGGTCTGGTGTAATAAGGAGTCAGGGTGACCTAGCTTTTTTCAGAGGAGTGACAATAAACTCTGTACCCACTCATGCTATCACAAAAAAAGCGCTTCTTATATATTTCCTAATGAGAAAATCACAACAGAACTTCTTCTGGAATCAGCAAATTTTAAATAGAAGTTTTAAAATACTTATGAATGCCTTTTTTCTGATTGTGAGTCAGTTAAAAGTATCTTGCCCTCTGTATGATTCACCGAAGAGTCTCAGAGAGGACAAGGAGGAACCTAGTGGAGAGTTTCCCCTACTTCAGCAATCTAAAAGATAAGCCTTAATGAAGGCTTATATACCAGATAGTTGTCTATGTTCTTTCTATGGAAAGTGGGGAAAACACCATAGCTCCAAAAGAATATTTATCTTAGATGCCTGCCTTAAATTTGGCAAAACAGTCCCTGGAAATCCCTGTCTGTCTACCAATTATGGAGGTAGACAAGAGTTTTCAATAGCTACAATTAGGAGAGCAACTGATATATTTTAAAAGATTAAAAATTTCAATATAATATCTCATAAATTACTAGACGTAATTACAAGCTGTTAAAAAAAGTAGAGGTACTGACAAGGTGTAGAATACATATACCTGACTCCTCTTGCTTTGTAGTTACAAAGAAATATTAAAATGCATAAAAGTAAATAAACCTTGTAGGGTTAAAAATGGGCTTTTTAAATATCAGGAAAGTGAGATTTTTTCTTATTTAGTTTGGCAAATAGCTGGACAGTGTGTTACGACAACACTGTTTGTTGTCAGTTCTGAAGGAGTATTTTCAAACTGTTCCAGCACTTTCAAGAAGCCACTTATCACCACACTGAAGAATAACTGAAAGGCTGGTCTTTACTTAGAACTCTTTGTTAAGGACTTTCTTATACTTAACTTTTGTAATCCTTGACGCTGCCGCTGGAGATGTTTGTTGAATGGCTTGTGCAAGCCCCTTCACATCCGCTTGCCCCATGTCCGTGCCTTGAGCGTAGCAGCGGTTGCTATTTCTTTCAAATGTTTTGATCTTTATGTCTGAAAGGTATTACACCATGAGTAAACTGCAAAAAGAATGTTGCAGGAGTATTTTTGTTAGCATCATTGTGATTATTTCTAGCATTAGACTTCTAAATCCCCGCACTAACATTGTCTAAAGAGGATGGGTGTAGCATTTCAATTCTAAAAATCATTTTAAATAGATGAAAAAATTCCATTTGTTGGGCAGAGTTTGAAAGTTTTCAAAGCTAGAACATCTCTCTTTGAGCAGGCTGTTGAGGTGGATGACAACCTCACAGACTTACTTTCCCCTCCCATACACAGATCAGTGTGTGAGTAGGCACAGGTATTGCTGAATAACTGGAAGGTGATTTGGTAGATATTTACAACAGATCCGATTTTTATAGCAATGGCGAGAAGCGAGGGGAGCACTATTGCACTATTTATGCTGATATCAAGTTTCATTGCCTACCCTGTATTGTACTACAGGTATAGTAGTTTTCACTTCCAGAAACTGGGAATAATTCCAGAGGAATGCATCTGGATAACATTTGCCTGTTACCCTCCCCAGAAAAGAATTAGTCACCAAGGGCCCTATTCATAAAAACTAATTCAGGCCCTTTCCACATGAATATCACGTCTTTATGTGGAAAAAGTGTGGTGCGTGCTTTTATTTCTACATAAAGGATCCTTTTCTGTGATTAATGGAGTTATTTCCCCCTGTCTGTAAACGGACACCTCCCTGATTTGTTAAAGAGGAGATTGAAGCCCATAGCAGAAGTGGGAGTGGGATGAAGAAGAAACTCCTGGCTTTTAAGGGTATAAATTAATGGTGTTTGAAAATGGTTACAGTATAAATGATTTGGCTGCTTGAGCAACAGAGTGTTTGAAAATGTAGAGGGAAAAATGGTCAGTCCTTCCTGAACACAGATATTTTTATGAACTGGCATAACATTTTTCTTAAGGTTTACAGTTTCCTATTAACTTCTCAGTATTGAGGAAGCCAAACCTTCCACTTTGTTTTGCGTTTTGCAAAATCCTGCTTCCAGCAGCAATGAGTTAATCATAATCGTGTGATAGCTTTAATCAGCCTGCAAGGTTGATAAATTGGATTGATTGGAATCACATCGTTAGCATGTGAATTTTGGTGGAATTTTAATAGCCACCAGGGGTGCACAAGATTTATGGCAGAGTCAGCTTATGATTTTCTTTTGGTTGAATGCTCATTTTAATGTCCTGTAACATACACTAGACCTTGCCTACCGTTCAATTTGTGCTGTGACGAAGGGTTTCAACATACTGTAAGTTCAGATCATTACATTTCATGTGCGATACAGTATATAACTAAAATATTATGTTTTACTTCAATCACTCCAGGGAAAAGTATAGTTTTATTGAAGACATTTAATGCAGTTTCAACTACAGCTGCAGAACACTTGAATGAGCCTCACATGGCAGTGAATACTTCTGGGTTTTGACGGATACAGTCCCCATCTTGGTTTTACCAAGAAAATATTTAGAGAAATTTGGGTAGGAGCCTCTTGGATGTTTATGACACTCCCCAATGTCAGTGAAATACAATGTATTACATGCATTAAAGTTATCAGAAATGAAATGAAAAGGACAAAAGAACCCAAGTTTGAGTTAGTGGTTCAGATTGTGTGAGCGTACAGATTGAATGCTCTGAGTGAAGATGACAAGGAGGGTAAAACAGACTATTAGGGCTAACTTGATCCATATGATAAACCCTGATGCCAGTAGATAGAAATATTGCGATAATGTAACCCATGTGAAACATGGAGAAACAAAATGTTTCCTGTCATAAGACCTAAGCCTTCAACTTGTTATGCAGTGATGTCTACCCCTTGCCTATAAATTAGATGTGTCTGTCAAATTATGATCACTCTCCAGATTTTACATAAAGCATAACAAAATTCTCCACTGTAAAATTTCCACTCATTTAAGGACAGTACAGCAAAATGGCACCAATGTCTTCTCCATTGTCCTATTTACTGTGGAGCCAACATTTCTTGTAAGAAAATATGCAAAAATACCAGATATCACATCTGACTTTTCTTCATGTGGAGTTTTCTTGTTCGGTTGGGATTTTTTAAATGGAGAGGCGATGTTTGGTTTTGGGGGGTTTTTTGGTTGTTGTTGGGGTTTTGTTATTGTTGTTGCTGGTGTTTGGCACAGTTTTACAATATTATAGCCTCAGAATATTTTTCATGGTGTTAAGACATTGAATGCAGGAAAAAAATAATTTAGAAACAAAGGATCCTGAGAACTAAAATTCCTGAGTCATCCAGTCCACTACAATGATCAGCACTGCCGCAGGGCAAAAGCCACAGAACTAAGAAAATCAGAGGCTGTACTGGTTTTTCAGTGTTTTGCTTTTTTTTTTCTTCCCCTGATAAACTAAGCAATTGACTGCAATTGAATATTAGCAGTCTTTTCAGGTGTTAGAACCAAGTGTTCCTTATTTTGGCACCCATTGGTCCATTGACCATTAAGCAACATAATTTAGAAGTACAGTCAGTTATCACTGTTTTCCTAGAAGAATGGCCCTCTGAACTTACGTTCCTGATTGCACAGAGGCTCCATACTGGAGGGCATGTTTAGTGATCATTTTGTAATGGTATAAAAACATTAGAAACACAGAAATAAATGGAGCATTCTTGGGCAAATTAGATTAGCTTGAGCTCTTTCCACATGCAATTGGAGATGATCTAATTGGCCTGTGGCATTAAGTAAGTTATACTGAGTGTTTGAATATAATGCATGTATGTTTACTATAATAAATGCCTTAGAAGCATTTTTATTGTTTGTCTCTCTCTTAACGTACTTCCAGTTAGCATGAACTGTACAGTACTTGCCATGGCAAAATGAAATACGGCTTCATACCAGCGTAAACTATTTTCCTCTGCCTGAGATGTCACCTCTTCTTGAGACCTCTTCCTAATCAGAGGACTGATCCTTCAAAGCTGAGGAGCATCAGCTACATGGTATTGCACTGCTATTGAGGAGTTTCCACGGTATATTTTAAAAAGCTATAATCATTAAACATTTGCTATCACTGATAACAGATAGAGACAGACAGACAGACAGACAGATAGATAGATAGATAGATAGATAGATAGATAGATAGATAGACAGACAGACACATAGATTATTTGCTTCTTTCTACGTTGGCTGGCTTCACACACAGATCATCTGAATTTAGCTCCTGTTCACACTTGGGCATGTCAGTGAATAAGAAAATCGCGTCCTTCCACAGCAAACAGACAAGGTAGTTTTTACAATAACATGACTGGTTTTGAATGGATCTGTTTATAACAAGAAGTTCAAAGTCAGGCAGCCTCACTCCACTAGCTTTGTGTATTGCAGAGAAGCTTAGGATAGCCACCACACATGAATCCATGACCCCACAGACCTCTTTGGAGTTTACCCAGTGAGGCCAGAATTTCCCTCTGCAATTTACAGTGGTTGAAATACAATTTATGAAGACATCAATTAGATCCTCTGAAGACTAAAGAAATCCTGGGGTTTTTTCAGAATAGAAAATAATAATGTCTAATAGGCCAGTTTTGTTATTATCCTGGAAAACCATTCATCTACCACTTTTCATAATGTTCTTCTGATGATCAGGAACACAAACAACTCTAAAAAGATAGATGGAGGGATGACAAGCTACAGGCAACATTACACACAGAATATGTTTGCTCTGTAATTCTTCCCTTTTAGCCAATAGATTTAATTTTGTGTTGAAATGAAGTAAAATACTTGACAGTATCATCTTGAGTATACACTGTTATAATAGTATTTTTAAGCAGGAGAAACTAGCATCCAGGGGAAAAAAAAAAGAGCTTCACATATTAACCTTCTCCAACTGTTCTCTGTACCCCTTAATCTCATTCAGCTACACTATCTGCTTCATATAAACAATAAGCCGTGACTGAGTGACTCCAACCAAGTTACAACAGGGATGAATTTGGCTGTTGGTTACAAAGAGCTTTCTCTGACAGTGACTTCAACCCTCAGAACAGTTTTCTAGGCATTGGGAAGTCACAGGTTCATGATTAAAATTTGGTCTGCTATAAAGAGAAAACAAGTAAAAAAGCCCAGTTCTACACCACCACAGATGTCCTGGTCTTGATATAGTTTTAGCCTAACTGCTAAATGATGTCTCCTGTAAAAAAAAGACTCCAAAAGTTTGTGTTGATCACATGCATAACCAGATACAACAACAACAGCACAACGACAAAAAGGCCCTTAAAAAAAAAAAAAAAGGAGCTCATTTCTCACCTCTAAAACCTCCAGAAAAGTATTAATGCAGAATTTATTCTTTTATCTAATTCTGTTTACTTCTCCACTACTGGTTTTACTTTTTACTTTAGTTAAGTACTCTTATCCTTATTAGTAATAAAGATCACTGCATTTATCATTACAAATACAAGAAGCTTTCTGCACGTCTGACCTGGAGGAAATTGCTAACTCATTGTAAGGAATTATACACACAGCACCAGCTCCCAGAGACAGTACACTTCTTGCATTTCCCCTTTGCTGTACTTTGTGCGTATGTGCAACATAATTTGAGTGGGAGATGAAACTTCCTCTGAAGTGGTATCTAACTGCCAAAATATACAGAAACTTTCAAAAAGAAATACCTCCCAAAACAGCTAATACAGCCCTAGCAGACCAGAAATTTGTTTAATATAGTTAGACTTCTCTTCATCTCCTTTCATCATTTGTATCCCTTTCCACCCAAAGGTAGCTGGTGGGGCCTGGGAGGGAAGTAAGAGGTTTGAAATTTGCTTCCTCCTCAGGTTGGGACTTGCATTTCTGTCAATAGGTTATTCAGGTTCAAGCCTCTGCAGACAGCAGGGATGAAGCAAGGGGAGCCAATTTCTTTCTTCCTTCTTCCAAGCCTTTTCTTGAACAGGTCTTTGCCCAGAAGTTCCTCCGGTCCTACCTGTTCCTCAGGTTTCTGCTTTGTGTCTGTGAGGCTTCCTGTTGACTGCTCTGCACTCTTCTGCAGTGGATCTACTCTGCTCTTTTACATCCAACCCCCACACCCACCAGCACCTTCTTTGCAGTAAAATGGGAAATTCCCCTTCAAACAGAGGTCAGTCCCTTAGTCAATTTACACAAAGCTTGTTCAGATTGATGAATTCCTGTTGTTTGTACCACTCAAAAAATTTACTCATCTGTTATATTCTATTTATTATGGAGAAAACATATTATTGTGTGTACTAGCTTCAAAAGGTTTCATCAAACCTGAATGCCACTATATTAGGCCAAATCACAGCTCTCCACATTTTGTTACTGAACTAGAAAAGGATACTTTTTTTGCCTGTATGGGTTTGACCCCCGTCTCCAATCCAAGTTCATATCCATAGGTTTTGTGGCAATAAGGTAAGATTCTTCACAAAATGATATCCCTTATGGCTGTTACTAGTAATCTTACTTATCTGAGAGGAGTTTTCTTAAGAGAAAGCACGAGACACGTACATGTGCTTAGACCTAGAACTTGTTTCTAGCACAGTCTCTCTGTTTGCTCTATCTCCATAGTGTGCATCATTCCTCCTGCTCCTGAGTATTGAAGGCTTCTCGGGATCATGATCCTTATCTCTGTGCAGTACAGTTCAGATTGCTCCAGAACAGTAAAAAAAGATTTAATCCCAAACCTTAGCTTTGTCATGGATATAGTTTCTCCTTTGCCAGTGTACTACATTCTCATTTATATTCTCATACAAACAAGAATCAGGTCCTAATTTTCTAATGGGATTTGACGTTGAAAGAACACTTCACATCAAAGATCTAAATTGGCTGCTTTTGAATTCAATTCTGAATTAAATGGAAAGCGGCTTCGTCTCTTGGTATAAATCTCTAATGGTATCTGGCCCTGCTGACATTTACAGGACTGCTGCTCTATATTTTCACTGATACAAGCACTCTCTCTGGGGAAAACACCATCAAACTGTAGCTCTTCTGGCAGCTTTTTTCAGTCAAATTTCTTTGCATCCACTTCCCTTCTCATTATTTTGAAGTGGAAATCCCACGGCTGTAAACTTGAAAACACATTATATCAAGTCAAATCATGACTGTAGTTACTGGATTTTTCTAGCTCTGGTGTCTCTGTGTCTAATTTAAACTTCATGTCTCACTTTCTGCTTGATCCAAAATTTTCTCACCAGAAAGTAAGACAGAAAACTAGTCAGCTTTCTCTACTTTATTTTCATTTCAAAAATGAAATAATTCCGGGAAAAAAAAAAAAAAAGAAAGAACAGTATGCCCATTTTCCTTTTTTTCAGTTTAACAGGAGAGTGCAGTGCAATGCCCAGCTCTATACATCTGATTTGAGTCTACAGAGGCTCCAGATGGTGATTCAAAGCACTCACAAGAAGAGCCTAAATTGACTGCATGTGAATGCTGCTCAGGTATGAAACAGAGACCCAGGGACAGAGGGACTGTGCACCAAAATATGTTACTAGTCCATCTATCCAACTTTCAATTTCCAGTACTAAACATATCAGATCCTTCAGCTGATTCTTATCTAAATACAGGAAATCCTGAGGTAAATTGTTGGGAATAAACTATGTAGCAATGAGAGTTTCCTAATTAATCCTCAATGAATATTGAGAGTTTGAATAGCTTTATCTTTTAAATCTTACCTTTAGGTGCTGAGTACTAAAGTTGTTACATGTTCAGCCTTATATGGCTTTAGCAAGCTTTTCTAAAAAATATGCAACAATGTGTTCAAAGGGCCCATTGTACATTCTCTGAAAAGGATTTCATTTTATTAATGTAAAACTCGCTGCATTCCAGATTCTGTGTACAACTTGTTCAGGCTCCTTTCAGGACCATCAGTCTCTGTCAGCCTGTAAAGGCTGAAGCTCTTATCTTTGTGAAAGCTGGAGTGCAGGTAAGTACAGGGCTGTTTCATAATCAGGTCACAAAGTACCTGTGCTTTGTTTGTGGGTTTGTTTTTATTATTTTTGAAGGGTTTTGCTCTTTTCAAAAGAAATTATTCTAGTGCTGCCAAGGCAGAACTATGTTCTCAATTTTATTACCCTTACAACTATTGGAGAATTTGAAGATTCAGCAATATTTTCTTTTCTTCCAGCTTTCACTGTTGTTCATTCTATGGATGCTGTTTATGAATGAAGAACAGTTATAAAGGAAGCTGATAAAGCCTCATCTAAAATCATTATCAGCAACTACTCCCTGGGTTTGGGAGTACAATAAATGAATAGAGTATTCTGTGCTTGAATGCTGTTCATCTTATATAACGAATAAGCTTTCACCAAAGTGCCAAAACTTCTCCCCTGAATATTAGTCAGTCTTAAGATGTACCAAAATTTAAAATAACTTATTCAACAGACACATTACTTGTTCTGATATGTTAAAAGCAAGTTTGCATGAAATGTAAAATGTGACTTCTGTTGAGCTATGCTTATCCTGCCCTGCATGAGATTTTAAAGGTTGTTTTAGGATTAAAAATTAATTCAAGGTCCCTGGGCTAAATTCTGGTCTCACATTTCACCAATGTCAAACATTACCTGGCAAAGAATGAAGTGTCTCTGGGTTATATCAGTATAAGTATGTGTGCAAATTTGGGGCCCAAGTTACTATGACAATAATTTCTTTTTACTCTGCAAATGTTCAGAGACAGTTTTTAATGTTTTTGGCGCATATTTTCTATGTTTGTTCCAAGGTAAAATTCAATAATTTCACTGAAAAAACACAGATTTTGAGGCAAATACAAAAGTTAACCTCTCTACTCAAAGATTTGCATTCAGAACTATCTTCATTTTAACAGGACAGCAAGTTTCTACCAAAAACAATGGCAAAAAAAATCTTTTGCCAGTGCCAAACAGTGAGTGACTGCACAGGTCTCACTGAAATACTACAGCAGTTCGTTGCATAGGCAAAGACTGTTGGGCTCCTCTGAAATCTGTAGGCTTAAAGTTACTATTTTTTATTGCCAATTCTACTTCCATCAGTCTTGCTAACAGTGATTGATTCTTGATTTTTTACATACTGATTATTTTGTCATCAGTTTTATCACATAAGAAGAACCCAATTACAGCAAAGATTAAAACAAAAATATTTTTTCCTAGATTCATGAAATTTCATCATAAAAACAAGGTTTCTACAATTAAACTTCTTTGGTAAATTTATGTTAAATTTTTCTGTGTTCATTGGTAGGAGCAGTGAGTGAATTTATTCAGTTTGACTCAGTTTACTACAATGTCTGCATTTTACTTGTGGAAAATCCAAAAGATTTTGCTTTCCTTTTTTAATGGACTATACATATTTTCACACAACACCCACTAAAAAGAAATAGCATTTATCCTATATTTACTCAGATGGGCAAATTTAATTTATTTAGCATGCATCATCAATCAAAAAGATTTGTGACACATTTCCAAGACTGCCTTGATAAAAAATTCTCTGTAAACCACAAGTATTACTTTAACAAGCAGTTCTATTATTTTCCAGTGTGTAAATATAAATCACAATGAGACTGCATCCTGAAACAAGGAAAAATTGGTGGTGAGGCACTGGAACGGGTTGCCCAGAGAAATTGTGGATGCCCCATCCCTGAAAATGTTCACAGCCAGACTGGATGGGACTTTGAGCAACCTGGTCTACTAAAAGGTGTCCCTGTCCACAACAGGGGGATTGGAATTGGATGGTCTTTAACATCCCTTCTGGCTCAAGCTATTCTGTGACTCGATAATTCTGAGATTAGATGGAAAAAGAAGAGCAGATTAAATGATTTAAAGCCCTGGATCCAGGTATCTCTGGCTTTGGTATACCAGAGACTTCAGTCACAGTTTTTAACAGATCTCTTCTTAATTTTGAACAGAACCTGGAGTGGAATTTAGGCTCCTTGGCGTTGTTCAGGGGATTTTTGGGTGGGTGGGGGTCGTATAATTTTATATATATTCACAAAAGTGGGTTAGGGATATAAAAGAAAATAAAATATCTTTGGTGACAGGCCTTTGTAATCTAATTAAATAATATTCAGAGAAAAAAAGACACCAATATGACAGAGTAGAAATCAGATATTTCAGAGGGAAATATACAGGGCAATGACATACAGCTATTGTTCTTTATGGCCTTATTTTTAACAGCCCTTTGTAGAAAGGCGTGGAGTTGCAGGTCACAGGGAAAAAATTCGTGTTTTAAAGAAAGCCTAAAATTGCAGATCTGAGTGCTTTGTCATAGATTGACTCAAATAACAAATCCTATAGTATTTCTACCATCATTTAGTGATGGGATTAAACATGATGGCCGGGATGGTCCTTTGTGTCCAGGAGACCATAAATCATAAGTCTTTCAAACTTGGAACAGGAACGATCCCTCCCCAGAACCTCTGATTTTCACAGACATTGCATAGTCTCTGGCCCTCTGCTAGAGACAAGTTAGATAGACCTTTGATCTTATGCTCTATGAGCCTCTGCACTCTTTGATTATCATTCTATGAAAGTTTAGCTTCAAATAGAGCCTGTTCTCACTGTGTCCTGATTCTTTGTCTATCATTCTTACTTTTCCTTACATTCCCTCATGTGCAGCCAGCATTAGCAAAGAATACCACCTCGCATGGATTTTATCTAATAGTGCTTCCTATGGGGGCTGGATGTGAATGGGGAATGGCACTTGATAATCTCTGACTCCATTGTAAATGAAATTTAAATTAAAAGCAGCTGTTTCTTTTAAAGTGAAAGACACATCTGCATTAAATATAATACAACTTCATCTGGCTTGGGCTGCCAACACTTCAGTGAGTGTCAAATAGAAGATTCATGTGGTTTTGGTCCTGTCACTGAGTGTCATCCATTTTGCTAAGCCTTTTGATTTCTTTTCAGAAAGGTGGGAAGGAATTAATTTAAGTAGCCTTTAAATAGTTAAATAGTGACTTTCCTTTCTCCCCCTTGCAAAGTGAGCAGCTTGATGAATTCGGGTAATCTAGTACTAAGGTTATCAATGTATAAGTAGTGTTTGCCTTTGATGGTGGGGACTCATGAACACTGGATTAACCAAAAACAGCAGAGGCAGTTGGGAACCAGGCAGCCACAAACTCACAGCCACTCCTGGGAAAGACCTTTTCTGGAGGTTGGCACGTGGATGTTGCAGCTGTGAAAGCTCAGCAGATGAGTGGCTACAGGTGCTGGCTTCGTTTTTACTCCACATATATTTGTATGAAAATGGGCATTGGTGCCAAGGACAAAGAAAGATTGAGCCAAGCTGTTATAAAGAAAAAAAAAATTTGCTTGTGACACAATACAATCTGTATTGCTTGTATGACAGCTATATGGTGTTCTGGAGAATTCTGTTTATGAATAATAATGGGGGTTCTGGCAGTGTTGGTGGCAGCGCTCAGTGGAGAGTGAAACAAAGGGCATTTTGTTTCACAGTCATATCTTCTGTAGTCAGGCATTTTGGAATCCTGTAATCACAGTGCTTCCCTTCCTAGTTTCAATTAGGTTCTTCCAGTCCTGTACACTTTTTTCCACTGGTTTAAGCAAGATTATCTAGAAGAGTTTTTAATTAAATGTCCTTAAAATTACTCATTCAATTGTGATTGATTACGTTGCCTAAACTGGTTCCATCTTCTGATGGGTGGGGAGAAGAAAAGAAAGGAATGAAAACAAAAAAGAAAAAAGATGGAGAGGAAAGCTGTCTAGGAGGACTTTTTGTACAAATGTTTTATCTGAGGTGGAAATGAGGATAACCTCCTATCTTTACACTCTACTGATAAACTGGCAAAAGCCAAAAATTCAGTAGGTTGAAAGAAAGTGCATTCCTTTAAAACAAAAAAAAAAAAAAGTGACTTTTTCCAGATCAAATGTCTCTCATTGTGGAGAATGACTCCAGAATTTTGAAATTGAACTTGAAAACTTTTACTTCCTGAACAAATTCTTGTGACAAGGAAAAAAATATATTTTCATCTTTGTCCCTTTCTCTACCATTTCTTCTCTGTCTGTCTGTATCCTGGTGAAAGGAGAAAAAGAGAGGCATGGTGCAAATATCTGACTGGCACAGCAGGAGTAGGTTGGAGGAGATGGTACTCTGGAGAAGGGAGGGATCCCCTTCCCAGCCTGCTGACCTCCAACATGTTGGTCATGCAGCAGCGCTGGGACCTTGACATTCATCAGATGCTCAGCAGGTGATGCCCCTTCCTGGGATCCTGAAAAGTAAAACCTCATTGAAAGACAAAATATTATCCTCTCTGGTACAATTTCAAACGATTTCTCATTCTTTTTGGACCACTTCCCTACTTGTTCATTTTACATTTTAAAACCAGATCTTAGAAAAAGTCCCAAAATATCTCATCAAAATCATGTGTCACATGCAGGAGACTGATTTATGGAGAATACTGTCTTCAGAGAATTTGGTGGAAGTTGCATTCCTTTGCAGACTTTTTCTTTAAGGAAACAGACAATACAAACTGTGAAAAATTGAGTACCTTTCCAATCCATTTTTCTATTCAAAAATACAGATCTTTCCTTAAAAACAAAATTCCAGGACCATAAAGAGGATAATTCTGCCCAAAAATAGCCCCCCATCTGTCCATAGATATCTATGTATGTAATATACATATTACACATATTACGTGTATATGCACTTTCCTATTTCTCCTCAGGCAGAACAATATTTTACTTGCATGTTTAATAGGCCTGTTTAAGTAACATCTAACAAAGTAATTACAGGATTTCTGGGATTTGCCTCTGTAATGTGAACTATACCTGATTTTGGATTTGAGAAGGGACAGTGTCTTACACTTCTCAACAAGAAATGAAAAAAAACCACAAGTGCAGAGTAATCTACCACTGATTTTCCTCCTAACTTAGCAATATACTGAGACCTTGAAGCACATATGTTAGTGTCACTTGCAGATTTGAAATTATGACAATTCAGGAGATGCTTTCAGGAACAAAACCTTTATTTCAAATGGCAGCATTCTTACTGAGGACCAGTTGGAGCTACTCAGGTTTTGGGTACAGTTAGGTCTTGTTTATTCTCTATCCCACCTTGGTAAAGTAGCAATCCTTCAAGGGTATTTTTTGATGGACGGGGAGGGGGTTGTCTGTACACATACAGAACTTTTTGTTACCTGTTTGGAAAGCAAATCAATCCAACTTGTAGGATTTCCCTATAAAGCCCTATACTTTTGACCTCCAGTATGACCCTTACTTCAGGCCCTTAAATTTTCTTGTATGATTTCTCCTCATTACTAATAACTTGTCAGGTGGTCATGTCCCAGATCAGCTTGGTAGTCCCCCCTATTTCTCCCACTGCTTGAATAGAAACATTAATAATTCAGCACAAGTTGTCTTTGAATGTATATTCTCAGACTACTTAGACAACAGTACTCATTAACCAATTGGCAAAATTTTCCCTGGTGAAACTGAGAAGCAGCTTTATAGACTTAACTTGGTTAATTCTTCTTTTTAACATAAACTAAGTTAATTTCTGTTTAGCTCAATGCAAGGTGTGGAGCCAGTGGTCTCTCCTGTTTGTGGTTCCATGGCCCCCTGTGAAGGAAGCAGGATTACCCTCCAGCTTCTGTTGAAGGAACCCTGGCTGCCATCCCCATCCCTGCCCCATTCAAGGTGGTGGGATGGGGTCCCTGCCAGTGAGGCCACTGCCTCAGACAGACTTGTCATGGCACTCAGATGCAGTTGCCTGGCTCCTTGTCCTGGCCAGCCCTCACCAGTCACTAAACAATCTGTTCCTGCTTGTTTCTCTTCTGATAGTTTTCCCTGGATAACTTGGACTCAACTAGATTACAATTCTGTCCCATTTTATTTCTTTACAGTGTGTCATATTATTAACCATTTTTCTGTGTTTTGATTTGTGTTAATTAGTATATCAAACCCCATTCCTGCTACTCAGAGCTTAAGTAATATGTGAGAAATAAGTTCTGAGAAAAGTAAGACACTTTCTGACAGGTGTTTTAAATTTTACATAACATAGGTCAAGAAACTTCTCATTGCTCTGGATTTTCCTTTTTTTTTTTTTTAATAATCCTTTCGTAAAGTCTGTTCTCTGTTGTGTCAGCTATGCTCCAAAAGCAGCAGACTATAAGCCAACATATCTATTGCCATGGAGCTCTGTCAGAACCTGTGATCAAGCCAGTGGGGCACCCTGGGAGCAGAGCAGAGCAGAGCTGCTGTACACACCCACAGGACAGTGCTCATGCTTCATGCAGATGTGCCTTGGGCAGGCTGGAGCCCCATCCCAGGGCAGACTGCCACACAAGACTGCTCAGCAGTTCCATCTGTCCTACCTGTGTGAAACTGCTGAATCACCAAAGAAACATCAGTGGGATTTGTAGGAATAAATTTTATCTTATAACATAATGGGGACACCATCACTGGACCCATTTCTGTTTTGATCAATAGCAGAGCTGTCTCACATTGTACAGATGCTTTTTGAGATATTTCTCTGTGTCATCCTCTCAGATGACAGGATATGCATGCCATTTTTAGATTATATACATAAAGCATGTTAGTTAGCATATGACAGGCAAAACTGAAATGTTAAGAACTGTGAAAACTTGGGATAAACTTGAATATGTGTGGCCAGTAAAATGTGGAAATTTGCTATGAAAGATAATAGAAGAGAAGCACTTATTTCCTTTTTTTAAATTCTTAAAAATAAATTAATCACTAGCCTCTTAGCCAAAAGCTTTTGCAGTTGTTGGTAGGCAGATTTCTCCCAGAACTTTGTATTATTAAGACACACATTGAACAACCATATGTTTCCCAGAATTAAACTCTGAGGACTTCTATGGTAGCTAAGAAAATGCAGGAAGGCTAATTCTGGTCTAATATTACAGTCTAACAGGCCAGTTGTCCAGTCAAGAATTCATGCCTCTGCACGGCTTTGCTTGGCAATGTCTTTAACTTTGTAGGTTAAAAACGGCCTTATTCTGGTCATTGTGCCTTACACTGAACCTCTCCTACTGATATGGATAACCAGGAACACCTAGAGAGAAGTCTCTTTAATTAGAGATTTAATTTAGAGATTTTTATGGGGCTTTAAATATAACATGTTGCTGTAAATAGTTATTCTTGGCTTGTCAGTGAACACAAATATCTCTATGGGTCTCTCTTGACTCCTTTCGGCATTCCTCTCCCACAGCACTGGACAGAAGTGTTCTCTCAGCCACTGCATACAAGAGTCAAGGCATATCCAGATATTCATACAGAAAACACAGAAGCAGTCAACTGTTTGGAAGCAGAACTTGATGAGAACTAGAAGAGAAATATGCTCTGGAGTACAAAGATGCATTGCACCCTTTTGCAGGCATATTCTTGGGAAGTCAATTGCGTCACTGAGATACGGCCATATGTCACATAAAGGGATATGTGTTATGAATTCTAACAGTGTTCAGATCCAGAATCTCTACTGGCAATGGAGTAGAGAACTACCACACAGAGCTTTGTTACAAAAGTAAACTGCAGACTTGATAGTGGATTCCTCATTCCAGGATGTACTGACTATATTTGTTTCATGGAAGAGATTAATGGAATGTTTAAACAGAGATTTTGCAATCTTCATCCTTGTTGGTAGATGCTTTTGTCTTTCTGTCTTAACTTGAAGCATCGTGTGTCTTTCAATGGAGCTACTTGACAGTTGACATTTTCTGCTTTTACTTCTACTCCAGCTGCTAATTGCATATTTACAATCCTTCAATCAAGAGGAAAAGAGAAACAGATTAGAAAAATTTTCAGTCTTTCAAGCAAACCATACATATAATGAAACATCCACTCATTAAATATGGAGAACTTTTATGACTTTAATAATAAGTGTTATGAAGGGCACAAAGGTATTATTAATTCTGAAGGAATGCAGGGCTGGAAAAACAATAAGTCATTTTGACAGTTGCTATGAAGACTATTACCAAATGTTATGTTTACTTGAATAGGTTCAATTTATAAAACAAGACCCATAAAAAATCTACAGCGTAATCAATTGAGATGCCCTGCTACAAACAACAGCTAATGGAGTAAGGTTCTGATATATTGATTAAAGACTGAATTGAGATCCTGGATTTTATAAAATTAAGATAATTGGTAATGTGTGCTGCTTCTGTACATTAAATTAAATGCCGTGGCAATTAATTGAATTGCTATAATAAAAATTTAACACTGTAAATGTTTTTTTCTTAAGTTAAGGAAGTGATTTTGCTGAATGTGTGATTATCTTTCAAAAAGGAATCCACAAATGTGTGTTTATTATGTAAATATAGCAAGATACAGGAGCTTTTGTTCCTGTGCTGTAATCACCGATTAATTCCTCCATATATCTCTCATGAAAATTAAATTTGGGGGACATAATAAATTCTCCTTTGTTTCTGAGTATGCTGGTTGCAATCCTGAACATAATCAAGCAAGCTGACAGTATGTATGATTATATATGATACCACTCTGCAGGAGACAGTTCCAATATTGTATCTCCACTCCTCCATTCATTATTGGCAAACATGTGCCTGGAACTCAGTGCAATGTTACAACTGGCATTTTGAAATACTGTGATTTCTTTTTCTTCTAGCCAGGACTTGTATTCCCCATAGGATTTATGTACTGCATTGTATTATTCAGTATATGTTCATGACTTCCACTACTATTAGGAAAAGGTATGTGTATACATTCAGAGTAGAATATATCTCATAGTGGATTTCAGAAAATATAATACACGGTTACTTTAAAACATGAGATTAACAAAATAAGAACTGAAAGACAAGGAAGAGAAAAACAAGCAATTTAAAAACCATTCACCCAGTACGTTTGATCCTGTACCCACTCTCTCCATAGTAAATCATTAGTTACTTTTAAAAATTCAATACAAGCTGGCATAAAGCTGGTAACAAATCAAACTTGAGCCTACCCCTCTTAAAAACCTCAAATATGTTATTCATTTTAAAGGAGCAATTGCCCTGAAAACTGATAGACACCTTCAAACCACTCACTAGGTCAGAAAATACTTTTTAGAAGACCTTAGCTGAGTGTGGCAATAATAGCACCACAACAGACTGTGGCAGAGCTATAAAGGCTAACTGGTGCTTAGGCCACTGTAGTGGGGCTCACAAGCTCTGATTGCAGCTCTGCCAAAATACTATCAGCAAGCCACTTTCCCTCTCACAGGCTCTGTCTCCAGGAACTTTAAGTGAGGATACTGATAATGTTAACAGCTTAGAGATCTACAGTCAAAGAGCAGAAGGATTTATATCAATACAGGTTATCAGTTCCACCAGTTGGATAAGGACATAGCCAGTGGAGCTGAGCCAGCTCGCAGAGAAGAACAAGTTTCTAGTAAGGCCAAATATCTATGCAGATCAAAAGGCATTCACAATCACCTCTTCTACTGTGTCTGTCTATTCAAAGGATGGTTTTTCTCTTTTTAAGGGGTAGAATAAAATCTGATTTTCTAGAGGTACCTGCTCCCTCACCCTCATGAAGTAGAAGAGACTATGTTCACATGATTCCTCTGCAGGCAGCTGCAAGCTACTTTTGGCTCTGCATGGAGCAGACGTGGTCTGGGCACTTCCAAAGGCAAAGGTGAGAAACAGTGACTAATGCTTCTGTCAGCTGGGTCAAAGAAACATTTGTCAGGGCTATCTCAGGTCTAGCTAACATCAAGTTAGGGCAGAACACCCTGTGGACGTCCTTGGAGCAGGGAATGCTGGTCTCCTCCAAGACCAGGACGTGCCACTGTGCCCAGCCTCTGCTGGCCTGCTCAGGGAAGAAAGCACTGGGCTTGGTCTGGCAGGTCTCTTGAACCAAAGTCTCAAATCTGGAAAGCTTTTGGTTTTCCAGATGCTTCCAGTGGATTGATGAATAAAGATGATGAAAAATATAGGAAATAAAAGGCTAAAAAATGAAATCTAAAATAAGTCTCTAACTTTGTACCTAGTGCCTGTCAGAAAAGGTCGTCTGTTTTACAAGGCAGGAGATGCAAAACAAGAGCATCTGTAACTATTTGTAAATAGTGTCAAATTTATAGAGTTGATTTGACATGAGGAAAAAATATCCCTGGAAGAGACTTGCAAAACATTCAAAGTAGTTTATTTTGACATTCTAAAAACTTTTAAAAATGTTATTCTGCTTAAAAATTTATCTAAATTTGCATTTAGACCTATTTTGCAAGTAAACGAAGGACATCAAAGTGAAATAAAGCATTTCATTTGGGTTCAAACAAAATGTTTATTTGGATCCAAAATATTGTCTTCATTTCAGCCAGAGAGCTGAAAAAATATGTAGCTATTTTTATAGCTTTTACTGTGACATCATTTTTTAATTTTATGTTTCCCTATTTCTCATATTTTCTATCAAGAATTCTCATTATTTTTCTCTCCAGTGAAATGTAGAGCATTTGATTTTTTCATAAGGTGTCACCCTCTTGTTAAGATGTTGACTTGAGTGGTTGGTTGTCATTGGTATTTTTAAGATTGTTATTACTTAAGGTCCTTCTAATGCAAAAATCTCATTTGCTTTTAACTATTCTCCTTTCTCTTCTGTTTTCTAAAACTTGATGTTTCTTTAAATCATAGTCGCTTCCCTTCAATTACATTTTTACTTTTATATTTAAGGTGGAAATGATTGAAAGCTAGCAACAGCAATTAAACTTTTCACTAGGTCAGTTTGGGGGAAATTTTTCAAAATGTTCATTGAATCACTTCAAAATTTAGAAAGCTATTAAAAGCTGTGGGTAACGACCAAAATAGAAAAGGCCTGAAGTTGATAAAAACTTTTTGAGATTTTTTCCTTCTTTTTGCCCTAGTTGTCTTTTTCTCCTATTTCCTTTTTCTAACACTTTTTTTTTTCCTTCTCTTTCCTTGTAGGTCTGAATCAGAAAGGTCTATCTGCAATTTAGATTTATTGGAATGGATGTAAAAAAGAATAAGAGTAACTTTTCACTGTCAGATTTGTACAAAGAAGTCAGCACAAGTGAAAGCCAAGTTCTTTCCCATTTATCTCTCACTCTTCTTTATCTCTACTCACTTTCTCTATTTCAATCCTTTCCATCCCTCTTCCTTGCCTTTCTTTATACATTTTTCCTCCCCTCTATCCCTACTTTTAGTTTTTTTACCAATCCCTCAAACATCCCTACCTATTATCCAGGGACCTATTCAGCCACAGAAGTCTTGAATGTTAAGCGTGAGAAAGTGAAAGAAACTGTTGCAAAGAGCATGATGATAGATGATTTCAGTAGGATTTTGGGGTTTTTTACTGAAATGCTTTAATATTTTCAGCCAAAAGTGTTCCTATCCTTTCAATATGTTAAGAAATAACCCCTGAAGGGTTGGTGTTAGTAGTATATATTACTATTGTTACAGAAGCCAGCCAGAGGGAGGAAATGACCTTTAAAATGAGAAGAAAACTCTCATTCCTTCCTGACTCTTCCCTGCTTTCCGTTTGCTCTGCATTTTCTCATTTTCTGATTTTTACATCCTTCTCTTCTCTCCTGCCAGTTCCCCCACACTTTTCATTTTCATTTTTTGGTGGCTGATGAATATAAGGCTTAGAAGGCACTTGAAATCCACCTTATTAACCTAATTTGAATGCAGAGCATAAGGCCAAAGGTGAGATAGGCTATACATATCTAAACTCCACAAAGCCACGGGAGAAATTGAAACAAGACAAAGATATTCCCCAGAATGTAGCAGCACATTTACCCTCTAGCTGCAGTTTTTCACACAGGTGTAGTTCTTAAGCACATCCATCACCACATCCACGCACTGATCTCAGCATTTCAGGGTGCTGCTGTGTGACACCGCTTTGTCTTCGGAGTCACACCAAAGGATTACTCCAGCTGACATGAAGAGGAGGGTGCTGTGGATTATTGCTGCCTCCTAAAAGCCCTTTTTGTCCCCTTTGCTGGAGGCAAAACCAGAGCCACTGCCTGCCTGCTCCTCTAGGACCAAACTGGTCTGGATGTGACTGGAGCAGACAGAAGGGTGCTCTGTTCTGCCTTGTCTGCATCTGAGATAGACAGGAGCATCATCCAAGGGTTTCTGGGGGAGTGTAACTAGACCAGCACATGGAACAACATCATTTCAATTCCCGTGTCAAGTTCATACTTTGGGAAGAGCCATATGTGCATATAAATGTCCTGTGCACTGCAGCAGCAAAAAGTGTAGACAGGAGATTTAGTATAACAGTATCTATGTTGCAAACCAAATCAAGAAGTGCCGAAGAATCTCTTATAAATACACTTCTCTGGGAACAGAATCTGCAGAATGGATTCTTTGAAAAAAGATTCAGACATATGCTCACTCCTCTGCTAAGTGCCCTGAGAAACAAAGCTTCAGATGTCAGCAGGAAGTTAATATATAGAGTTGGGAAACCTTAGAGGAAGGTTGTGGAACAAATTCCTTAAGGAGTTTGACCTTATATGAGCTTGTATAATGTTACAGGAGAAAAATGAAAAAAAAATCAAGTTAAAAACATCTAAATAACTTATATCTGTCCAAAAGAAAAGAGAAAAATGAGAATTCTATCTAGATTTATTTAATGTTTTTATTCCAAATAGGGTTCAAGAAAGGAAGTATTTGCTTTTTCTCTAGGTCTTCTCACATAAACACAACAGAATAAGACTGAGAGGGGATTATTTGCCTTTCTTTTAGATTTCGTTTTTGAATGATCCCGTGAAGTAGCTGATTGTCATTCACAGGTTTTGGTCTAAAACTCTTTTACTCATTGCAAAAAGGGCTGCATGGTTACATTGCATTGACCATGGCCAAGAAACTAAGAACAAAACACATATCATTTGAAGTGTTTGCTTTCTGGGCTTCATTATTAGTTTTAAGTGTTGGTACTTCCCTGCCCATATGAATTTGGGGACTTTGCTTTACATAGCTGTTGCTCAAACTGATCTCCTGAATTGACAAAATCCTACTCTCACAATCTTACTTGAAACCACCCTTCTTAAAACTGAAGCCTGGATTTTTGGGATGTGACCCATTCATGGGCCCAGTTTTGCACCTCATGCAGGCTGACACAACACAGGAATGGGCTCAGCCCAGATTTAGCCTGGAATGACCACAGATGGCTGAAGAATATTGCCTTCCTTGCAGTTTTATATAGTTAGATGTGGATGCTCTCCTTGTTTTCTGAACCCCTCGCAGTCATATCAGAGTCAGATTTGGATTTTGTTTGTTTGTTTTGAAAAATTTACCAAGTCAGACTGTTTTTTCCTTGAAATGTATTTGTCCTGTACATGAAAGAAAAAGGGGAGAGGAGGAGCTGGCTGGCATATTCTGAACTACTATATATTGCAGAACAGGCTTCCAGTTGTCAGCGTCTGCACCCTGTAGAAGTATGGTTTCAATTTTACTTTTGAAATCTGAGTCGAGCAATGTTGCCAACACATATTTTTCCCTGTCAAAACATTTCACTTATTCCTGAGTCTGTAGACAGCTTTTAGGTTACATCTTTTCCCCAATCTTATTGAAACAGGATCTTCATTTCTTTTGAAATCATTTTTCATTAGTGTGGGAGCAAAAAGTAGATACTAGAGCTGATAAGTGGCAGCACCTGGCTTAAAGATGTTCCATCAGCTCTTAGTTTCTGTGTGATCACTTCTGATAATTGGAGGATGAAAACCAAAGCAGCAGTCACACTCAAATAATGATAGGTGAAGACATTATCTTTCTTCTTTCTCCATGCCCTTAGTGCTGCCTGTGCTCCCTCTTGTTCTGTGGCGCTGATAGAAAATACAAAGTAGAGAATTAAGGTTTTATATGTTGCTTCAGCAAAAGATTTTTTTAACTAATTTGGTCATGAGGACTGACTCATTGTTCAGTTAGGCTTAAATTATCTGAAAAAGCATATAATTTTGGGGTTTTGTGAACAACTTATAAACTTATTCACATTTGTAGTTGTCTTAATTGCTTTCAAACATATGCATACATTTCAGTGTAGGGGGTTTGTGCAAACGATTGTTTCAGCTGTTTGCTGCTCACTAGCTATAGTTCATGGCATGCAGTAAAGTCATATGAACTACATTGTGTGATTCCTGCTTCCTACCTGGATGCCTGGCAAGACAATGAATAATAATTAAACAGTAACAGACAATTTTGTTTCACCCCTCCTTCCCCCACCACGCCCCCAAAAAAATTTCCAATTCAGCTTATAAATTCTTTGTATTCAAACTAGTGTATGCTCTGGGAACAACATGTCTGAGAATTTATAAACTCTAGAGGCAAATAACAATTCCCTTAACAACTATGAAACAGGATTCCTTACATTAAAGTACAAAGATATTCAGAATCAATCACTGTTTGTATTGTTTTCCAGCTGTATTTACTGTTTCATTCATGTTTCTGGATTAAAACCATCCCTATTTCCAACACCAAACTCCCCAACAATCTGAGTTTAATCACTTGCCTGACATCAGACTGCAAAGAAAGAGCAGATCTAAGCAGTATAGAGGGAAGATGACACAGTCTTGAAAGCTTCAGCTTTTATTTCTATCCCAGATTCCTAACCAGATGAGGATCAACAGCTGTACTGTTCGCAAGTCTGTGCATCAGCAACAGATTAGCCAATAGAAAGCCAAGCCAATAGAAAATATGGGTAGCAAGAGAGCCCCAGAGTTCATGTAAACCATTCTCCTTTTCCAAGGCATGATCAGCTCTTCCTTAAATAATTCCTATTCAGCTGAGTCTAGTACTGTCTTAAAGACTTTCTGTAATGGCAATTTTTCCCAAGCAATCTATTGCAGTGCTACATTTTTCTAGTATTGAAAGTACTTCACACTACCTTTGCTGAACCTTCCTTGATGCAATTTCAGTCTACTGCTTTCTGTCCCACCCAACTAAGACCTGATATAAATTTTTTTCTGTTCTTCCTTTTTTTTTACCCTTTTGACATTGGACATCATGTCCACCCTTAGGGCCTCCTTTTTTATTCAGATAGCATCACCTGCTCAGTATTTCCTTGGAGGCTGTGTCATAAAAATTGATCCTTCATTTTCCTTTTTAGATTTTCTTCAAATATTCTATAATCATCTTAAGGTGGAGAAAATATTTCAGACTGTTTTACAGGAAGTATTTCTATTTATTCAATCTAAAGTGTTGTTTGGTTTTCTTTGTAACAAAGCACTATTTAGGCATTGTGATAAATTATAATCTATAGCTTGTCTTTTGCTACCTAGTTAGCTGTTCTTCAGCTTGCCTTTGGGTAGCTGATTACTCTTTACTAAATGTAGCATTTTGCACCTGTCCCTGCTGAATTTTGAGTGAGCTCACCACACTAACTTTTGAACCTGTTGCTCAGTCTCAGCTGAACAGACTTCAGTTGGCAGAGCTCAACTGACACTCAGTAATTTCTGACTCAGTTTGTGAAAACAATCAGCTAGAGGGGGAGAACATCCCCACGGAGAGGAAGGTTATGATGTGAACTTGATGTTACTTGGATGCAAGCAACCCAGTACAACATGACTCTGAGGGAAATGCAGCTTCATAGAAATATTTGTTTTAAAATTGAAGAGCTGTAAGGTTACTCATGTACTTGCAGTCTTATGTCAGATAACTACTCTGGGGTGTTTTTCCTGTCATACATCCATCAGCTGCTAGAGAACTTACCACAAGGCTTCATGATCCAGGGGTTATGCTGACTGTAATGCTTGGGTCATTCCTCGGGTGATACAGGCTCCTGGAATTTAACTGAGAGATCCAGTAGACCCCCCAGTTAAAGAAAATTATTTTGTAAAATGGCTGATATCATTAAAGGAAGGTTTTGAGAGCATAGTCTCAGAGCCTAGATCTTTATTAAAGTTAGCAAGGAGTTAAATCCTCAATTGCATTCATTTTGTGAACAAACTTTTCATGGTGTTGCAGCATCATGAAAGCTCATTAAGTATTGAGCTTCTGAATTAATAAAATACAGAATATCACTTGCTGAAACCACAACAGAAAGAATTTTTACTCCACAGTATTTTGGTCTATGAGACAAAAATTGGTACCTACAGTTATGAGAAAAAAAATAGGCAATTTCTTAAAGTATAACATTCCTATAATGTTGACAAAGTGAAACTGCACATATTAAAAGCAGAGTAAAGACAGGAAGAGGAACAGAAGAAATATAAAGTGAATGGGAAAAATAAAGATCTCTTTGTACATGACCACTATTCCCATTATTTATTAAATCTGAGCAGAACTACACACAAAAACAAGGACTGTAATTCAAAAGTTGTAGTCAAATACCATGATATTCTGTGGTTACAGTTGCCTGAAGAATATATAATCAGTATGTTTGTCTTTTCATTATTTCTACTGAGTTTAAGAAAATATTTTTCCCCTTTTGGAAAGATATTGCATTTTATTTTGGGGAATGTTTGGGCTTTTTACTGAAAAAAAACCCAAAACACTGAAAACAGAAGATATTATATTGACGGGTTGCTTGTTAGGGGATCCTGAAGTGCTGATAAAAAGAGAGATATCTGTGAGGAATTACAGACTATTCAAAATTATTTTGTCCTGGAATAAAGATTGATGATGAATTTCTGGCTATTTCTTAGTCTTGATTGCCTAAGTGGAAACATACAAGCCGACTGCAGTGAAAGAAAACAGGGAAAAATTGACTGACATATGATAGGATGTTGAAATGTATGATTTGGGGATTTTAGATCTCTTTCTTCTATTTGAAATAAGAAGTTTAATCCCATGAGAATGTATAGAAAACAGAAGTGAGGTGGCTGAAAATTTTCTACTCCCCATTTTCATTGACAGAAAGATGCATTTTTGATCAAACAGGGTTTTTTAAAAGAGTTTACCTTCATTCAAAATGCAACTTCAATTCTGTCTGAAAACAGAAATTCATAACTTTTATAGCACAAAAATGAAGGATTTTTTTTTTTTTTGTTAATGAAAAATCAAAAGAGTAAGCCAAGCTTCTTTAGTTGCCATCCTGTTCTTATCTGTGGTAGTTATCTGAGGTGAGTTGTCTTAGATATTCTTAGTGTTAACTCTTAAGAACATATCCTAGATGATTTCATAATAAAAAAATGGCACAATAGGACATAAGAATACAAACAAGAAAACAGAAAAAAAGAAAAAAAATCAGAAAAACATTACTTTTAAAATTGAATTTTTTTTAAAAACCCAAAGCAATTGAATTTAAAAAAAAACTTCCTGCCTTGAGTGATAAAAATGCCAAAAAAATGAAAGTTTTGAACAATGTCAGCAATACTATGACTAAAAATAAATGACAAAACATTACCTCATTGGTTTGTTCTAGCTGTGTCAAAATTGATTTTTTGCATCCTCTTTTCTATCCTTTTCAGTGTCCATAATAAATATCCTCATAAGAATCCAGCTGCAGACATAATTTTATATTTTGCCAGCTCACTATCATGCATACACCCCAATTTTAGGATTAAAGAGGTAAAATTAGTCTTTAGAAGACTGTTTTTCTTACCTTGAAATCCAAAGTTGGTGACCCAGCTTAGCTGGTTAGACTGTGTTAATGATGCCACAGTTGTAGGTTTGATCCCTGTATGGGCCATTCACTCAGGAGTTGGACTTAATGATCCTTGTGGGTCCCTTCCAGTGCTTTGTATTCTGTGTCATTCTTTGTATCTCACCTCTTTATGTTCCCATTATCCTGCCTTTTTTAATTCTGCGAATGTCAGATGAATGAATGGATAAGAGAGCTGTAAATAGTGCAGTGTAATATGAAGTGTATGGAGGTTCTGATTGCACAGCATGGTTGGGAAGGTCCATGTGTTTTCCTGAGAGTGCTTCTCCGCTACCTTTACTTGCAAAAGGGTTCTGGATTGGGCATGCCAGAGGAGACATGCCCAGCAACACCACATTTACTCCTGATAAAGCCATTTTAACATCTCTCAGGTTACAGCTTCTCCAGGCTATCCACCTATATGCTTGTATTTGGAGTGACTTGCCCATGAGCAATGCATGGACATGCTGGCAGGTATAGGCAAGCTTAAATAAATAAAAAGCCTATGTCACCACAGAAGGTAAAATTCTGCACTTCAGAGGTGAGTCATTGGCATGTTAGCAGCACCAAACACTCACCATTTGCTACGGACAGTTGGGGCCATATACAACAAAATCCTGCCTCTTCTCTTGCCTGTATTACTAGGTGCTCATCATACCTACGTTCTTCTTCCTGTGGGAACCCTGGATGCTGAGAATTTTAAACTTTCTGTGCTTAAAGGCACAGACCCACAAGAGAAAACTGCATATTTCATGAGGTTGTGAAGAAGGCTTCCAAAATTAATTGATAGTACTGGGATTATGGATGTGTAGTTGGTTAGAAGTGTGTAATATCACCAGGTGGAAAACTTAGAGTTTGGGATTTTAGAATATAGAAATAAATATGAAGAAAGACGGAGGGTTTAGGGTGGAGGCAGGTTGTTCTTCTTTACCTTCTTCTCCCTTCTTCTTCATGGGTTTGGGTGATGTTTTGTAATTGGACAGAAAAGTCTGCATTGTGGGCTTCCAGGGGTCGGTTATTGGGTTAAACGGGAAAATAATCTAGGTGTCCTTTCTTAATTGGATGGTTTAGTCTTAAAAGACCTTGTAACAAGAGATTGTTAGCCATTTTGTGCCTTGCTGATGAAAAGCTGCCAAACTCATGGTTGTGAGACTGTTTCACTGATAAGAAATAATAAACACTTGAGTCCAAACATGAACTACTGTCTCAAGTGCCTTCAATCCAGACCCAGAGTAACCAATACTTCCTTATAATGGGAATGTTTTAGATGTAGTGAGGAATGGTCACCTTTCAAACTGAGAGCAATCCCAAGCTTTCTGTGTCCATCTCTCATGTAATTTTTGAAGAAGTAAATCCATCACCAAGCTGAGTGGCTCTTCTGCATGAGGTGCTATTTGTGTACATGTACAATGTATTTTCAAGCATTACCTTTCTTCATCTTAAATATCATAAATATGTCAGTGTAAAGGAATACGATTTGTTTCTCTGGCAACAAAAAAAATGTACTTTAAGAAAATTTAAGGATTTATAATAAATGTTTATGCCAAATAGCCTTTCAAGTTCTAAACACTTTCCAACCATTGCAGGAGTTCTTGGTAAACAAGATGTTTCTAACTAGGCCTCTGAGGCAGCATCCAAACCATAATCCCTTTTTCTTCCATCTATGACCAAACAGAAGTTGAGACAATATCCACTCTGCCCTCCTCTTCCAAAGACAACCAGCTCTTTCTAATTCTTTTATCATTGCCCTAAAAATGATGAATGCTCATGATGAATGCTCACTAATTGTAATTAATTCCAATGCATCATTACCTTTGGCAATGCCTAATTTGAATAGGTTTTGATGCAATGACCTATTTAACATGGTGTTATGATTTAACCCCAGATAGAAAAGCATATTGGTTTTTCCATAAGTAGGTTTTTGTCTTGGCTCCTCTTTTTCTCTCTTTTTCTTTCTTTTCCTTCCTTTTCCTTTCTTTTCCTTCCTTTTCCTTTCTTTTCCTTTCTTTTCCTTTCTTTTCCTTTCTTTTTCTTCCTTTTATTATTTCTCCGTTTTAATGTTTTTAATTGTTTGGTGCTTTGTATTTTTTTTTTGGATGTTCAGTACCTGAGGATCACACTGTGACTAATCTTGACTCTACTATGTGTGTATGTAGCCCTTTGGTGTGCTGTAGATTTAAGAAGAAGAGCTGAGCAAATCCCAACATAGTCAGAACACTTTCTCTTGCCCTTGGGCTGGAGATAGGCCAGGACAATGACTTTTACTGAACACCAGAAATATAAAATGTATCACGTCTTTTGAACTGACATATAGAATTTACCAAAATGGAAACCACATGTTTCTAAAAATTTAAACACAGAGGTGGCTGCACTAGCATTATACTCACATCTGGAAGTAGCCATCTCTCACAGAGGCAGCTTTGTAAATCTTTTCAGGGGGCATCATCCTAAAATTCATTTTGCATGGGCTAAAATAAAATAAGATACACTGAAAAATATACAGCTAATGTAGAAATATAATATAAAGAATGGACAGGGACAAGAACAAAAGGACAGACTTTAAATGGGAGAGAAGGGAAAGCAACTTGTGTCATTTCAGAAAAAATCATGAACATAATTTTTGTTTTTCCTTCTCTCCATGAATGCCTTTGACAGAACGGTATAATTGTTACCTAGCTTGTCTTTGTTCAGTTTGCAAGTGTATGCTGAGAGTGAGCAAATTAAATAATAGCTTCTTATTCAAAAAAACTGTTTCCTGTGTGTACTCAAAACCACATCATCTTTGTTGGCTGAAATAAGTTTTAAGTACATTTTGGCATAAAAGAACAGTGGGGCACTGAGCAGAACAATCTGCCTCGTGCATCATCTTCAGAATTGCAAACTGCACCCAAACTTCACCCACTTTATTGCTGGTGGCAGAGAAGGCAGAAGCACTGGGACATGACTTTTATCAAGTGGATCTGTATAAATTTAGAGAGAAGTATTTTAGGCATCTAGTAGGGAGGAGTGATTCATCCCTGTGGCTACCAGAATGAGAATTTCTCTAACTTTCAGGTTGAACTGGAGGTAGGATTTCCTGATCTTCATCAGAGGATTCTCTGGGCCTCTGATTTAAAGAACAGGGCTTAGGTATGTGGGCACAAGGGGGAAAAAACATGTTATGCATTTCTTTTTGAGTCTTGGTCGCTTTGCTGAAGAGATGCCTGGTGTGGAGGTCTCAGCAGGAAGCAAATGCCATATGGGTTTGAGCTCTGTAAAAGAGAAATCGGTATATCAAATTCTGCAATATGGAATAGAACCATATTTTTATAAGGAGTGTTGACAACATGGAAAAGCTTAGCAGCAGGCCAGAAAAAGATTACCCGTGCCCTTAACTGTCTCTCAGAAATGTGTCCCTCTCATTAAACAATTGGGATGCTCCACTGCTATGTAAATTTCAGTCCTAGTGCAAGAATTCAAGGGAAGCAAATTCCAATAGTGTCACATAGCTCTTCAAAGAGTTGAAGGCAGGTAGCTCTTCTACACAGAAAAAGGGCTTCAGCTTTTCTCCTCAGCTGTTGGAGACAGATTCCTGCCAAAAGAGCCAGCAGTTGGGAAGTGGCAAAAAAAAAAAAAAGTTATGTGCTCCTTTCAAACAGGTGCACTATGCCTGCAGCAAAGAGAAAGACACATGAGAACATGCATTTGCACAAGGAGGCATTAGAATAAAAAAGGCTTGAGCTGCAGAGACTGAAATATCTTTACAAGATGGCAGGCAGCCAGAAAGCTGAAGAGTGGGGGGATGACTGCTTTTTCTTATTTTTCACATTTTTGATTGAAGACACTTGATTCTGATTTCAGCTACGTGGTTACATATTGATGCTTAAAATGTGAAATCAGCTGTTATTCAGAAGCTGATTTAACAAGCTAGGCAGGAATATCTGCCAGTGTAGCTAAGTTCAGAAATCAGGCACAGGTTTTCTGCCAAAAGAATTGGGAACCAGGAAACCGTAACAAAACACAGCCACATCAGCCAGTATATGTTGCTACAGATCAGACCTGTATTAAAAATATTTTCTCAGTATAACAGGAATATTTAGGTGTTTCTTAAAAGATTTTATTGAGTTTAAGGTAACACAGTTTGCATTTTACTATACAAAATGCTGCGATGTCTTTCAATATATGCCTCTATTTCTATCCTTATGTGCAACTGAGTTCTTTATGCCTGCAGAATTCTAAAGTAACATAAAGATAGCTGTATATACCAAATATCTGTCAAAGGATTTAGCCTTTGTTATAACAGCCATGAGTTTGTAGGATGTACATGTAACCATCTGTACCTTTCCCTGAAGTGCTTATCTGTGTGATCCTTCAAAAAATTAAACCTATTCTTTGAGTCACACAGATACATATTTTTCACTCACATGTAATTGGTGTTTAGAAAATAAAAGCTGTTATTCTCAGTTCCCGTCTCTCAAACAATTTAACATTTTCTAAGAAAATATATACTTTATAAGTGAATCCAAGATCCCTCTAACTAAATATGTTCCATTTTCCTCACATCTTGAGAATTTTATTCTGCTTCTTCATTGACAAGCATAATGGAAAAAGTGGCACAGCAAGAGCTCTGCTTATTATTTGCTTTGATAGGCATAACTGGAAGGAGATGTTCTAAGCTCCAAGTATCTCAGGTAGCCATTTTAAAACATAATATTTACAGTGGCTCTCTGAGCTAGAGAAAAGCCTTACAATTCAAAACTACTGTCTGATAACATCCTGTCCACTCGTTCCAGTTTATTTTGTTGAGGCTTTATATAGTGATACAAAACAAATGTCACACAGTTGCCATTTTTAGGCTCAAAATTTTATGTCTGTTCTCATTGCCTATAGTATCAAATTCTTCAAATTTCCTGACAATGCATATGAAGATTTCTAACACAGAATCAAATCTTTTTGTCATCTTTTTGTCATAATCTCATTGCTGTAATATCATCACCTTTGGAAATCATGTCTGACAGTTCATGAAAATGCAGATTGCCATCAAACCTACAAGGAAGGAGCCTTCAGATGCCAATGCATCCTTAGGGCAAAGAGTCAAACTGCAAAGTTTATTGCTCTTCAAGTGGTCACATCCCTTTGGCATTTTTTTCCCAGTCTTTCTCCTCCCTGAATCTTACATTGAAGAAAAGAAAGTCATACAGCCAAATGAACATTACTATACTGATATTTTTAGAAACTTTGATTCTGGATTTAGATGAGCTCTAGGTGAGTAACAAATTGCACTATCAATTTCCATATCTTTTCTCTCAAATGACATATTTTGTTCAGATTTAAATTCTGTTTCTATTTGTTTTCCTCTTCTGACTGTTATTTTTGAGGAATTCAAAATTAGGAAATATCAAATAAATTTAAATGTTTTTTTTAATAGATGGTGGGAAAAAAACAGACAAAATAAATAAAGCAAAACTAGAGTGGGCAGTGTCCAGAGTTGAAAAAATAGGGATATTTAAATTCAGTTGCAGTTTGCAGTATATAAGGATCATCTGTGCATATTATACAATTGTTAGGTACTGTTAGGAAATAGCATGGTCCACAGAGCCTATCTGAACACTAAGAAAAATAGTTGTCTGCCAAGGTCTACCCTGACCAGACATGAATTATGCCAAAGAAGATAAGAATATGAAATCTATAATGTACACAGGAACTACAGTATAAAAGTCCATCTTAACCCACATGAATTTCCCAATAGCTTTTTGTCTGAGGCTGAAATAAATCAACCAGAATTAAGAAAGATTCAGTTCTGTTTGTATTTTTCTATATTCACATGGGAAATATCTTCTACTCCACTGAAAAGTCAGTTTTAAAAAAAAGGAACAATAATCGATTTTTGTGTCTTGAAGACACATAAATTCTAGTGACTGATTATCACAGTGTGTAAACACCAAAAAGCATAAGATCCATTAGGACACCAGCATAAGAAACATTTCTGAGACAGAACCTAGAAAGTCACTGAGGATCAGAGGTAGAAGTTACTGACAGGTATCTGGTAAAAAACAAGATAATCCTATCATCTGACATCCAATTGACTACATTCTGCTGTATTAATTAAGTCTTCATTGTTGAGGCTTATTCTTGGAGGGTACATTGTGTTTAGAGCAGCTCTTGCAATGTTTGTCAAATGCAATAGTGACTCTATGAATGACTCAAGTCTGTTCACTGGAACCTTGGGGTTTCCTAGGAGCAAAGTTAAATAGAGTTAAGCTGCAAAACAGGTCATGGGATAAGAAAATGGGATAAGAAGAAAATTTGATACCAGAGATACCAGAAACAGATGAAAATCTAGAAGCACTTTATTAATTATTTCATTATTTAGACCAAAAATTTGCAGGCTTTCTTATCTGATATCAGTTTTGCACTGTGAGGTAATGAGAGTTTCAGAAGAAAAACAATTAAGCAAATACTACAAAATTGCTTTTGAGATTAAGAAAAACAAAACAAAACAAAACAAAACCAACCAATTATTATTAACCATTATACTGTTGTGTGTTAATTTTGCATGACCACAGGACAACAAGGACTCCAAGGTCATTAGCAAAAATTTTGTAATGTGCTGAATCCTGAGTTACAGAGCTTATGCGTCAAAACTAAACTTAAACTTGTAAAATGTACTGCTGTATCATAAAAAGGTACACAGCAGAGTAGGAACATACCCTCACACAATCAGGACTTGGATCACAGAGCCTCAGGAAGATCAGAGCTGATCCCATCTGCTTCATCATTCCTCAAATTGTTGAAGTCCTATCCTAATGCATGCAGTAAGCTTTTTCATTCCTCTTAATTCTTTTATTCTTATGAAGTTCATTCCAACCACGAATATTTGTTGTTGCAACCATAGTGATAACAGATAGTTACTGGAGACAGTACACTCAAAGAATTTTCAACAACTCTTTTTTAAAATTTGACTATATTAGTGCCTCTCTGTGGCAATGCTGCAATAAAGATACAATGTTGATATAATTCTTACATCAGTTTTCAGTTATGACATTAACAACTGTTCTGTTTAAGACTATTCCAGAAGCTATGAAGAGAGATCATTCTTTCATCTCAGCATTTTCCTGAGAAAATACATCTTCTCTGTATTTTCTTCAGAACTTCACGTGTGCTTAAACTCTTCTGGGAAGACATCTACAGCCTTTAACACACTCTTAATGTAGAATAAATTTCCAGTGTTTGGTTTTTACATGACTGAAATAAGTAAGGAACTTTTCTTGAGGGCACATTGATATAGGCACAAAGGAGAATTTGTACTACTTTCAGAGAAAATCCATTTCTTTCACATGACATAAAAAAAACAGGAAAAGAAAATGAAGTGAGTAGAGAAGAGAATATAAAAGCATGAGGAAAAAAACAATCATATATATTTTCCAAATAAAATTGAGCAAAACATATTGGTAAGGACCCAATGAGATTTTTGGGTGAGATATGTAATCTAGAAATATTAAATAATTCTTACATCTATTTTTGCATATTAGGCACTCATATATTCTGTAGCTTGAGTGTGTATGTGTGTGTATGTACATGCACATATACTTGCACATGTATAGCACAGACACTTCTCAAGCTGTTAAAAGCAGAACATATCCACCAGCAAGTGGAGCAGATCCAGCAAACAGCTTTCCTAGTTTTGCAGTGTGCCATTAGTATATGACAAGGAATAGAGTTGAAATTAGATCTATGCAAGTAATGGAGAACAGATCTTAAAACTAGTAATCAAATTAATCAAGTAAGTAGTCCAAGGAATTATTTCAGCAAAGTGCATGCTTAGTATGAAAAGGTGAGATTGAAATTGTCAGCAAAGAGGGTTAGAGATCTTTCTTGAAAGGCATAGCAGGCTTAGTGGTCCCTTAATTGGGCCCTTGGTAGGAAATCAGAGCAGAGAGATTGTTTTCATTGGATGTGTGAGAAATTGTGGCGATGTAAAATCAGTGGAGCATTAGAAGATTGAATTTTTGTAAGTATAGTAGGGCTGTGAGCTGGCTAAAGGAAAACACAGTAGGAAATATCCAACAGGAAGTTTTAGCAGAAAAGGATTAAGATTGAACCTGACTTTTCTCTTTTCTCTCCTCAGTATTTAATGCACTAGAGTTTCTTTGCAACTCACTTCATCAAGTAAGTTTGCTTTTCCTGCTCATATATACAACTGGATTCTTTAACTTTTTTGAGTGAATAGGCCAAGTAAAAGCACCACATTAGAATATATTTACTCTGCTGTATTTGAAAATAAAAAAGCCACAGATTTAAGAAAAGACAAGAACACAGCATAGCGTACCTTAAAGAGGAACAACGACTCAACAGTACTAAGTGTATCACCCTCTCCAGATTTCCCATGGCATTTAAAATTAATAGAAATTGTTTAAAAGTGGAGAAAATTAGTAGTGTAAAGCAAGAAGAGGAAAAAATAATCCACTTGATACATCTCAGTCTGGAGACGTGACATTTTTGACTAGGAAATGCAAAAAATAGTTATAATGTAAAAAGACAATCCCACAGCCTACCCAACCCCCCAAACCCACAGCAAATTCCTACCACAATACAGGCAGAAAAATAATATTTCCAATAAATTTTATTTGATTCATTGAAAAAATAACCTTGCTTGTGTGTTGGGCTTTTTTTTTTTTAATTTTATTTAAATTAAGAGGAAAACAATTCTGCATACCAGAATCTAGATCTCTAAACTGACTATATTCTGATATGGTGGTAACAAAATATTATCATCTGGTTTATGACCTATGTAAAAGACACTAAGTGGTCCAAGTCTATGTCTTCCTGGACATATCACAAAAGGAGCTGCCCTGTGCAGAATTCTCACCCTGAAAAAAATTGCCTAAGTGGATCCCATGGAAGTCAGAGGGATGATGAAATCTTTCCAAGAAACTTTCCTGCATGGATAAGTGCAGAAAGGACACAGCGCTGATGTGCTCTCAGATTTTCACTTAATCATTCTTCAGCCATTTAGCCAGTAAATTTTTAAGAGGAGGAAAATCAAAGCCTGGGTGCAACCACAGAAAAGGATTATTCATTCTGGCACTGTGAATGAATATTCGGATAACAAGACACATATTTCAGTTCTACTCCCACGATATTAACTCCCTCGTATTTCTGAAACCTGAATACTGTCTCATGGCAAATTCCCTGGCAAGCAAAGTCGCAACTCTTTTCTGTTTTGTTGAACAAAATAAAAATGCTTTCTCAGATTTTTTCCTAAGCAGTTGTTTTCTGAATTTGCCAAATATGTGAGCTACCTCCGTGATTCACATGCCAAGGCTGCTCAAAAACCACCATCAAGACATAAGCAGAGCTCAGCAGCTCCTAAGGGGTTAAACTTGCTATTCTGAGCTGAGCCAATTTCACTTTGTATGTTCTGCAGTGCAGTGAAAGTTAATTCATTCTAAAGCACAGAGCTTTCCAGCAACATTGTTAATATTATAATGTTCCTCTGCTGCACTGTCCTAGCTAGTTTATTAGATGAAAGAAAAATACAGATGTGCTGACAAGCAGAGTTATACCTACCCATACCAGAAAAATTTTTATTAAAATTACTTTAAATCATTTTTATGCAGAAGTATAAGCTCCTTTAAAATTCCAAAGTAGTTATTTTGATTTTTAGTAGTATAGCTGATTACATTTGATATAGGCCTGCTGTTTGTTTTCTTTTAATAAAAAGGCATGCTTTTCTGATTGTGTGAGGATAATTTTTCTCTTTTTAAGCTGCAGTAGAGTTTCCTGAATTAAAAGGTAATTGGGTTAGATGGGTGGTACATTTACAGATATAGAAAAAATTATTATACCAAAATAGTAACACAAAGACAGACATTATGTCTGTTTCTAATAGGAAAGCAAAACAATCCAGTAGTCCTAGAGTGATTTCTGGGGAAAATAGAAAACCTGGTAGATCCCACATGCAATAGCTATAATGAAACAAGCAAACAAAAAAATCATAATATTTATGTGCAGAATGGAGTGAAGGTTGACAGCACATTCAAAGTCTAATGCATTTATTGGGCAGCCTCTTTCCTATTTGAGCTCTAGCAGTCAGATAAAGCCAGAAACAGTTTGTTACAATGTACAAAGGGCTCTAAGAAAGTCATCTCACTGGTTAAAGTTTAGCAGTAACCAAACTGTGAATAAAGGTACCAAAACAAGATTTAACACCTCTTCTTCCATTTCACTCCGCACAACTCTGAATTCTAGTGGCTTTTGCATTATTTAAAGCTTATTTTGTGCCTGTATCTTGTTGAATGTTTAGATCCCCTCGACACATGTATGAGGCAGTTGATTTTGCTTTCATTTCAAGGCCTTAAGTTCTGAACACACATAGAACAATGTCATTACCATGGCATCGACGCACCTGAAAATCCACACAAACTGCTGACACCCTTCCATCCCTGACAAACTACCCAGCTCATTTCCAAGTCAGTGACTGCCATCACCCCAAAGTCTGAGCTCTTTGTTAAACCCACTGCTGAGGGTAGTGCAGCACAGCCCCTGTGCTGTCCAGAAGCTGATTTGAAGTGAGAGCAGGAGCACAAACATCAGGGTTTGGAGGGGGGTCTCTGCTCAGCACTCATTCCAGTTGAGGTCAAGCCTAAGTTCAGGGCTGGCTCCACAGGCTGAGCTGTGAATTGGCTGCAAGGGATCCAAACTGGAAGAAACTTGGGGCAGTGAAAGGTAAGAGGGTGTTGTGTTCATTCCTGTTCTTTGTCTCCATTACCTTCTGACAGTCCTGCTGGACCTTAGTTTAAAACTATGATTGTCCTTAGAACATAGTTCTCTTTTTTAGTACCTCAAAGCCAGCTGAGGACCCATTCTTCAAGACATACTTGTAAGACAGTGTTTGCATCTTCCTTTGTTTCAGATTTTTAGAGTTTAGCCAGATAATTTGATTTGACCGCTCAGGACACAACGAAACATTGGGCAATTTCACTCAAGAAAAAGTTCAAAGATTTTAAAAGCTTCAAAGATTTTAAAAGCTTCTCCTGTGCATAAATGATTCACATTTCTCTATTTCTGATTTGATTCTAAAAGGGAAAGGAATTCTAAAAATGTAAAACTAAAAAATGTAATATTAAAAATTAGGGTGTTTTTACAAGTAAAAGGGTGGTGAAAATCAGATATGTTGTAGAATCAGCTTACAGTTTGAAAGAGTTATCATTTCCCAGAAATGAAGACAGAATATAATTCTTTATCCTCAGACATTTCTAAGTATGTTCATACAAACAAGCAAACAAGCAAGTGCAGTGTTTAGAGGGAGAAGAGGTAACCTGTTTCATTGCATGAGGAAAATAGGAGAAACTGACTGAACAGGGTGTCTTTAGAGGAAAAGACAGAGCAGATGACAACAGGCATTCCCATAAGGAAGAAAGTATGAGATAAATGCCAAGTAATTAGGAAAAGAATGAGGAAATCCAGAAAGTGACACATTAGTGATGTGTTGAGGGGAAAGCAGAGAATGATGTCCCTCATGTGGGACAATTGAATATGAAGATACTGCATCTAAAATTTCTGCAAATGAAAAAATTTTCATTGAGTTCCTGAAATTCTCCTTTTATTTTTCCAAGGTGTCTCAAGACTGACTTTCTTTTCTAGAACTTCTACAAGTTCTTAGAATCACCTAAGTGCATCTCAATCTCAAAATTATGCAGTTTGTAAAATTAGCTGCCTTGCGTGTATCAGAGAGAATGATGATTCAAAGATGATATAAATTTGATCTGAGCTGAAGATTTCTTAAATGAATGAACAGAGCTAGAAATAAAGTTGATTAACAAACCAGGCCCAGAGCATGAGGATTTAACCTTGATGAACAACTGTGAGTGACTAATTAAAACACTTACAAGGAGCAATCCCAGACATGGGAAGGCATGGGAAGGCTGGCAGACCAGTACTGGGTCTTTGGACAGCATTGTGTTTGGTAGGGAGATTGGAAAACTGGAAGACCTTCAAAGTCCCTTCCAATCTGAGCCATTCTGTGTGAGTACTCTGTGATTCTATGTCCAAAAATGAGTACTCTGTGATTCTGTGTCCAAAAATGAGTACTCTGTGATTCTATGTCCAAAAATGAGGGTCTGACCATGTTTTCAAGCTCCTGGGCTCACCATCCTTCACAGGTCCATCCTGATATATACGCTGTGGTATGACATACAGCTGCTGCCTTTTGAGGCTTGAGCTTTCAGAAAGAGGAAACCAACACTGTATGAACTTGAACCAAGCTCCCAGTAATCTGCAAGTATTTGAAAGCCCACGTAGATGTTACTGCTTTTCTGTTTGTTCCAGTGTGAGGTTGTTGGGGTAAGTTAACCCTGGCTGGACTCCAGGTGCTCACCAAAGCTGCTTCATTACTCCCCTCCTCTGCTGGACAGAGGGGAGAAAATAAAATCAAAGACTAGGCTCTTATCTTAGAGATAAGAACAGGGAGAAATCAGTCACCAAGTACTCTCATGGGTCAAAACAGACTCAACTTAGGTAAATAAATTAAATCAACTGAACCCTTTCCATTTTCCAGAGCTCGGCTTCACTCATGATTTCTGTACATGCTCTCTGCAGCAGCACAGGAGGAGGGGGAAGGGGGCTATGGTCAGGCACAGGTTGTCTCTGCTGCTCTTTCTCTCCTCACTCTCTGCCCCTCACTCAGCACACAGTCCTTCCCACAGGAGACAATGCTCCACAATCCTCTCCAAGGTCTTTCCCATGGACTACAGTTCTTCAGTAACTGCTACAGGATCAGTCCCTTCCATGGGGTGCAATCCATCAGGAACAGACTGCTCCAGCATGGGTTCCCCACGAGTTCCCCCCCAGCAACAGCGCGGGTTCCTCACACGCAGATGCACAGATCCAGCCAGGAGCCTGCTCTAGCATGGGTTCTCCTCAGGGTCACAACCTCCTTCAAGCACTCCCCTGTTCTGCCATGGGGACCTGCTCGAGCTGCAGGTGGATCTCTCTGCACCGTGGACCCCCATGTGCTGCAGGAACACAGACTCCTCACCGTGTGCTGCACCACTAGCTGCAGGGGAATCTCCTCTCCACCACCTGGAGCACCTCCTCCCCCTTCTTCACTGACCTGGAGATTTGCAGAGCTGTTTCTCTCACACACTCTCATTCCTGTCTCATGACTGATGTTGCACAGCAGCTTCTTCCCCCCATTCTTAAATACATTACCTCAGAGGCACTACTGCCCTCGCTGATGTGCTCAGCCTTGGCTGGCAACAGGTCCATCTAGGAGCTGGCTGGCCTTGGCTCTGTCAGACATGGGGGAAGCTGGTGGCAGCTTTTCACAGAAACCACCCCTCTAGTCACCCTTGCTACCAAAGCCTTTCCACAAAAACCCAATACAGCTGCATGTGTTTCTATATGAGTATAATTTGTTGGCAAAAAACTCAACGTGAGCTGGCAGCCTGCACTCATAGCACAGAAGGACAACCATCTACTGTGCTGCATCTAAAGGAACATGGCCAGCAGGCCAAGGCAGGTGATTTTCTCCCTCTCTTACACACTGGTGAACCCCTACCTTGAGTACTGTATTGAGCTCTGGAGTCCTCAACACAAGAAAGGTTTGAACCCTATAGATCAAGTCCAGAGGGGGACCACAGAGTTAATAAGGGGGCTGTCATCACCTTTCCTCTGCAGACAGGCTGAGAAAATTGGGGAAGACAAGGTTGCTTGGAGACCTTGGAGACCTTGTAGCCCCTTCCCATATCTGAAGGGGGCCAACAGGGAAGCCAGGGTGAGACTCTTCTTTAGGAACTGTGTGTTAAGCCAAGAGGCATGGTAAAAACAGAAAGAGAGTAGGTTTGCATTAGGTGATAGGAAGAAGTGCTTCACTGTGAGGATGGTAAGGCTGGAACAGTGGAACAGGTTGCCCAGAGAAGTTGTGGATGTATCAGTCCTTGCAGTGTTGAAGGCCAGGCTGGAGGGGGCTTTAAGGCACATGGTCTAGTAAAAGGGATACTTGGCCATGGCAGAGTGATTGAAACTAGATGATCTTTAGGGTCTCTTCCAAGCAAAATCATTCTATGATATTGTGATTCTAATTTATAAATTTAATACATTTTGTTTTGTCATGGTACTGATAATATTTATTTCATGCCGCAGTTGACATGTTACTTTTTAACCCGTTACTTTTTAACCACCATAACTTTGCCTTTGCTCTTAGAACATGTTGTTTAGATGAAATCTAGGCTCGCAGACATACTGAGGAAGATTTTTTCCCAAATATTGTTTTCATAGAGCTAAGTGCAAAATTGCACATTCAGAGACAAAAAGAATAGAGGGGAGCCAGAGGACAGACATATACACTGTAAAGCTGTTAAAATCTAGTGGATACGTGGTTTCATATAAGTTTGTAGGTGTCATATTGGAAGAAAGGGCTGTTTATGACTTGGGATAAATAATGAGAAAAGTAATTAAAATAGTCAGGTGACAGCCTAGTGTACAGTTCCACTGAGGTTAATAGGAAACTAATCCTTAATTCCACACTTCATAAAATTACTGATATTGAAAAGGCAAGATTGGAATACAAAAGTGTTATAGGTCTTGAGAAGATACCTCACAGTGAGACATTTAGAGTCTGTTTTATTCACTTCAATAAAGAGAGAGTTCAAAGTTCTTGATCGTAGACCCTAGTACTGTGTAGAAAATAGCAGATACTACAAAGTAATTTAATCTAACAGAGAAAGGCATAACAGGAACAAAAGGGCTCAAAGCATAAGGCGAGTAAATTCCAATTAAAAATAAAGCACAAATGCTCCTGAATGAACATTATAAATTGTTAAAACAAATCCTGAAGAGGAATTGGGGTTTTTCTGTCTCTGCATGTCTTTAAACAAATACCCAAAACTTGAACAAGAAAGGTATTTCAGCAAAACACAGAACTGTTTGGCTTGATATGGGGGAAAGCTGAATGAAACTTAGTGTCCTATGATTTAGAAGAGGAGGTCAGACTAAACTATCTAATAGTGCCTTCTGACCTCACACGCCATGAATCTATGAAGAAATCTCTGAAAATGCTACGAATCACCATTTCTTCACAAAAATCCATTTTCTTCTTGCCTCAAAGACAAGCTGGGACCTCCAGTGTTCTGAGGGTAAATTTCTGCACTGGGCAAAGCTGCCTAGGAAGCCATGAATGCTTACTTCAAGCTAGGCTGTCATCTTGCATTGATTTCACTCTGGCTAGTTGTGTTGCATATCTGTGCTGGTAGTTGTCATGGTTCTGGCAACTTCTGGTTATAACACTAAATGTGGCACCATTTTCCCTTTTTAGATGATTGGGATTGCACATCTTCATACTGCCCTTGTTCTGTGGGCCACTCTTTGGTCTCTATCCCTCTTTGAAAGTAGGTCCCAAAACAGTTGTATAGGAGCTGTCTAATTCTGACCTTATCAGAAGAAACTGTGTTGATTTTACTGTCTGAAGAGAAATGCAGATCACAGTTAGATAGGTAGAATCCATCCAAGCCAAACCTTTAATCCATCCAAGCCAAACCCTTAGGATTCTGATAGGAAAAAAGCAAACCTTTAAAAGTAGAAAAATGGGCATGATAAAATGAAAGTGAATTCTACCTTAATTCCAGACCCATGACATCGTACCCAGGTGATTATAGAAGAAAAGGAGAGCTCTCTGAGCGGAAGATTTCTAGGGAATCTAGTCAAAAGATAAAAACAGTGATAAGTTTTAGGGAGAGAACTCTATAAAGTCAAAAAATGGTCAAAGATGGGCAAGAAAGAGGCATTTCTGGGATGAAGAGGCTCCACTGTATTTTTACCAGGAGGGCATATTTTAATTTCCAACAGGAATGTGGTTGTTTTCCACAGAGGAAAGACTGAAAGTCAGTACCATCTGAAATTTGCTCTATTCTCTAAGGATGAATCCTTTCTTGGGATATGAGGGGCAGGCTGCTGATTTGGAGAGATATTACTTATATACCTATGAGCTGGCTTTGGTGTATGGATTTTTTTGGCAGGTTCCTGTGTAAATTTTACAGCAGTGTATCACAGTTTGTTTAGCAAAAAAGTAATAAAGTTAAAACCATATCAGTAGGGGAAAAAAAACCCTCTTCATATGCCATGATTACAAATTTGTGTTTAAGATGTTAACACCTCTATATATCCTGCAGTAATGATTTTACTTTTTCTTATGACCAGTTCCAAACCCTCAGAGTATGGCGGTTTTTTTATACCCCAAAATATCTTCCTTTGCTATTACAGAAGATTGGTTATGAAAAAGAGGGAGATATTAATCCAGTAAAGGTCATATCATCTTGATTACAGCCAGTAAAGCAGACTGCTTATCTCTAGCAGAAAGGAATGGTACAAATCTGAAAAGTTTAAATCTCATTTTATAAAAATAAAAAAAAAGAAAAAAAATGTAAAAAAAAATAATATTTCCATTTCTTTACTATTAATCTCTACAACTTTGCACAGCTCATTTTAATGCCATGCTAACTAAATGGAATTACTTTGACAATGTCCATCCTTGAACTTCCACCTCAGGATTTTGTAAAGTTTTTGTTTCCCTCATCTTCCACCTTTTATTACTTGAAATGTGTTTTCTGTGCATTTGTCTACAGGCAACCTGAAATTTCATTTCCTTGCAAATTTCTGCATCCTATAGTTAGGTAATTGTGTTGTATTATTTATCAGCAGCCAACTGTCTGTTCACACTCTGCAGATGTAGACAAAGACATGTGTCCTGCCCTGAGGAGCTTGTAGGCTAATTCAAACACTCTTATACCATGAACAGCATACATGTTTAAGATAAAATCAGCAGGTCTGGTGTGGTGATTAATCTCAAACATGGCTTACAAGGTTAGTATTATTGATTTCAAGTATACTACTTATATGACTAAATTGTGAAGTGCAAAAGTGTTTGCAAATTAGGTTCTTTAAGAGCTGATTTTTAAATGTAGCATGCAATGACTGTATTATATTTGACAAATGAATTATTCCAGAATGCTTGGGAAAAGTATGCTACAAAGAATGGAGCTGAAATATTTATCTCAAAAAGGTGATCTTGCTACAGTATCAAAGAAGGTGAAGAATCAGAAATTTAGATTTTTTTGATGAAACTGGGATGTCTCCCTACTAGCTGTTTTTCATATATTGAAATGATTAATTAATTAAATTGTCTTCAATTATAAGCATTAGTATGTATGTAAGGCACACTTCTAGTGGAAAATTAACAATTAAATTTCTTTGACTTTGAGTTCAGAATACAGAGACTGGCAGGTATCCATTTTACCTTACAATTTCAGTGGAGTGCAGGGGTGAGAGTGAGAAGGGTACAAGAATTTGTCTCTTTGTAATATCCCTTACAGGTGAGATGAAGAGGCCCAGAAAAGCAGGCGAGGAGGTTGTTGAATGCAGAGAGGGAAGGAGCCCTCCTCTTGTCCCTCAGACAGCAGTCTGATATGTGCAAGCCTTTTGTAGCACTCCACAGGGCAGCCAGCCACATTCCATTTCTTCCTGTGTGTGTATCTCAGAGGAAAGGCAAAGAGGATTAGTGGCCCTTGGTCTTGCCCAGCACAGCTCATGTTGGAGTGAGCTGCTGATGGCTATGAACCACCCCTGCTTCCTACCCCACCTCTCCTCAGCTTTCCATCATCTAATGCTCTTTCTAACTCACAGGCATTACACTGAAGCCCAGTGCAGCACCAGGATGCAGAATCTAGTGCTGAATGAGCTCTGTTCAACTCTGGAAAACATGCAGTGGCAGCTCGGCCCAGGAAGGTTGGGCTGAGCACCAGCTTTTGGAGGCTGTGAGCACTTTCTGCACAGCTGCAGGACCTGACATGTGCACTGTGATTCACAGCACCCTTTCGTTTCTCCAGCTATCCAGGCCATGTGATCACACAGCGTCACAGAGATCTGGTCCCTGTTTCTACCAACATGAGGGAATCTGGACTTCACTGCCTCGGTGTTCTTTGCTCCCAGTTGGTTGTAGAATGGTTGCTATGATATTTTTGTTAATTTTGGACAGCGTCCACCAAGTCTTTTGACTTTAATTCTGGAGACAGTTTGGAGAAGCCTGTTTTGGCCTTTGAAAAAATTCTGTGCATCTTTTATTTTTCTCCTGAACTATTTTTTTACAATGTTTGCCTTGGAATTGCCCTTCATGTGTTTTAATACTTCTGTTATCTCCAAATAACAGATCACAAACCTTCACTAACTGCACTTAGGCAACTCATGTATGACTTTTTTTTTTCCCAGCATCTCCAGCAATGAAAAGCTGTAGAGGTGGGGTCAAAGTTAATATGCCATAGAAGCACCTGTCTCCTCTTCATGATAAAAAAAAAAAAAAAAAAAAAATGTTCCTTGGAGATAAAAATAGTGAGATTGTTCAATATGAGGCCTCAGGCTAATACAGGAGTCCTTTCCAAAATAAGCATATCCAGTAAAGTTCTATGGTTGGGTAGCCCAGAGCATAGCTTGCTGCTCTGATGGTTTAAGGAGGCAAATTTCTTTTGGCTAGCTGAGGATCACTCAATTTTTTGTTATTTGTTTTCTCCCTCTTCAAAATTATCTGCTGCACCCAAATATCAGTACCACACCTACTCTTCTTTGTCACTTGCTGGGTCTATTGTGCCTTAATTTCTCAGATTTTGCCCTGAAATCCCACCAGATTATTTCTGCCTAACCAGCTTCCACTAAGGACAGTCCACTAAACAAGACTGCTGCTGCCCAGCTTCATGCAGCTACTTCTCAGGACCACTGTTATAACCCAGTCTGTGGCTGGAAAAGCAAGATGTTGACATTGCTGCTGGAACTGGCACCAGGAGAAAGAAAATTCCTTTGGATGTGTTGCTGCTGTCCTGCTTTACTGCAATATTTCTAGTGTAGTAGGGTAAGGGCTAATTTTAGAATAGGAAAGTGAATAAAATGCATAATTTCTGACTTGTAGGCAGTACAAAAAATCAGCCCAGCACTGCAGGGGGGACACCTGTCTGCTATGTAAAGAGAATCTCTGTAATTGCTCTCACTTTCTATATTGTTCTCACCAAACATGTTCTTTTCTCTGATATGGGGCCTCAGCCAGGCATATCTTCAAAGAAATTAATAAGCTTTTCCTCATGAGGACAGACTCACTTCAAGTATGATTTCAAGTGGGTACACTGAAGCAATTTTAAATGAAGTGTATTCATCTAAATAAAAAGTAAATAAAAATAGTGCAGCATGAGGGAGTAGTGAAAATATTTCATCACTATGTCAAAATAAAGTAAAAGGTAAAGGTACACCGGTGAAATGAAACAAAGAGGAAAAAAGAGCAAATCACCTCATAATAAAACATTGAGCTGAGTAATTGAAATGGAAAGACTGAAACAAGATGGGAAAAGTAAAACAAAAAGTCAAAACCTCTCTGGGGTCACAGAATCATAACAAAAGAGAGAAGTGAAAACGCATTTACTTTTAATCATGCCAAAAATCTCTCAGTTTAAGGTTTGCCAAGTTTATCCTTTTTTTTATATAAATTTCCATAGGTTTTTGCAAACACAAATTGAAAATGCTGCTTTAATGGTAATTAGGAAAGACTGCATAATAAGACATGAGAATGCAAAGAGTAAAAGATGAGATGAAGGAACAAGAGAGGAATCTTTGAAAGGATTGGAGGAAATGTGAGAACTGGAGGAAATGTGGACACGTCAAGGTATGTAGGTAACACAGTGCAAGGAAAATATCATTTGGTTTGTACTGAAAGAAATATTGCAGAGACCAGGTTTCTCATGGAAGCAGCCCTAATTCTACAGTAAAAGTCCTTATTTGTGTTATTTGGTAACAGCAACCTGGGTACAATGGGGGTATCTGTTGTGTTGAGCTGCTAGGCCATGATGCCTTAGTCAAGAGAAATTAAGGAAAGATTTTTCTGCATGAATAGCAGTATGCACAGGTGATTATAAAGCTGAAATGCAGAAAACTATGTCACAGGCAAGACAGAATAGAGAAGCTTCTAGTATTCACAGATTTTAGCTGCAGACGTGGCAAAGAAATTAAAAGTATTAGAAATGTTGTACAAACCCATGGCTTTGTTGTAGCATATTATGGTGTCTGCAATCCATCACTTTAATACAGACATTTGCTTTTCAGTCTGCAACTACAGAGCCACTAGTATTTGTTATATTCATTCAGCATCCTGAAGAAATAATCTCTTTTGTGTCTGATACAGCATTCTTTCTCTTCACTGTTAAAGTACATGTGCATGGGTGAAAAGAGAAGAGTCAAACATGACACTGGTTTCACAGGAGGTGTGGTAGCTTTATATTTGTTCAAGGAGAGTTAGACAGACTTTATTGTACCCTTTTCACACAGACAAGCAAACAGGGTTTGTGAGATTTCTTAAAAGATAACCATGTAGAGTAATTGTGCATCAAGTCTAACTGAGTTATATGTTCTGAATTATGGCACAGTTTTGATTTGTTGATATATAATAAAATATAAGTGGTGAAGCTAACATTTAAAGAACTTTTTCAATTCTTTTCAGAGCTCTAGCTTTTGTATGTCACAGATTTAGACATTATAATATAGATGCCAAACTTATATCTTTAAAATATACTTATGCAAATCCTACTGAACGGTAAAATGAGCACAGAGATGTGGAGTGTAAGCACAAGGATGTGGCAGGGGATGGACGTAAAAATGTTCTAAGTGCCACATCTGAAAACTGGCACAGCCATCTGCTGGTTTCATACAGAGGGAAAAGCTTGCTTCATGTCTCTAGCACAGAGCAATGTATTCTTTCTTCACTATTCAAAAGTATCTTGCTAAACATGATTATGGTGAGTAGTAGCAAGGTTGTTGCCAGGAATATCATTAATTTTTGCCTCCTTGCCCCTCTTTTGCTTTGCTCCTTACTACAAGCAAACCCCAAACAATGCTTCGTGGTGGGTCTTCCCCAGTATTAAAAATGTCCTAACTATAGTGTATCCTGGCACATTTGTTTGTAGCAAAACCACATATCACTTGCAAAAAATCAGGGCAGACGGGAGAATAGGTCCACTGGAAGAAGAATGGATGACTCTGATGTTTGCTGGAAGTGTTATTACCCATAACAAGACTTCACAATTCCCAACTCCACTGTCAGCCAACGGAGAGAAGGGCATGGGCTGGTGGGGACAACACTGCTATTTGGTGTGGGAAAAACTTCCATGCTAAAGGCCACTGGAAAGTATAGCAGAAGTTCTGCCTTGGGCAACCTAGACTTCCCCTTTGCTTCAATTTCTCCCCCTGCTTTTCCTCCTGCTTGCTTATTTTCCAGTATTGACTAGAAACAAGATGCAGAATTTTTAGGCCATTAAGACAAGTTAAATTTTTCAGCTGTTTAATTTTCTTTTTAATTTTTTAATTTCCTTTATTACTTCACTTTCCCTTCCTTCTGTGCTACAGCACTGCTGGACTTTAATAAAGCAATACTGAATCCAAATCTAGACAGTTACATTCAGATTATGAACACTCAGTCAAAAATTTTGCTAGGAATTGATACGTTGGTTAACCCAAAAATTGAGATAATATTTAGTACCTCTAAAAGCAGATATTTGAACTCTGTTTCTACCCAATCTACTGCATAATAGAACAGGTTGAACCGGTACCTTTTTCTTTCTGCGCCTATTCGCATTGCAATTGTTCTCTCAGAAAGTGATTTGTTTTGTGCTGCTTTCCATTCACATCACGACCCAATCAAACCACAGAATATAGGAAAGATCAAAGTAGTACAGCATACTCGCCTACAGTAATTCAAAGAATATATGAGGCATTAAAATTTTCATTCCTCATTCTCATAAGAAAGACTATAAAGGTAACAGAAAATGATGCAGAATATGAATTTGTTCTTGAGACAATGATTATATCAAGACTGGGAAACAGTATAAACCAACAGACCCTTTCTTGTTACTATCTTTATCACACTGAATGCAGACCTCGCTCGTGTCATTCACAGTTTTATTTCTTTTCCACAAGCTCCTGGTATATCTTTCTTAAACAGAAAGCACAATAGAACAAAAAAAATCTAACACACCTTTGCAGAGGGTAATAATTTCTCCTTTTGAAATGTCTGGTTTTACTTAGAAAAATTCTGCCTAGTACAAAATAGAAAAGAGGTGGACAGGAAGGATAAAATCGTAATGAAAATGGTTTAACACGTAGTCCTGATCTGAATTACATCTACTGACTACATCTTAAAATGCAAAAGTCTGGAATTGGAAATAAATGGAAACAGTCAATGAAAATTCAAGTTTGGTAATGCTTCACAGAGACATATTCTGTAAGATCTAAATGGGCATGTTTGAAGAGGTGTACAAATATGAAGGCAAACCTAAGAAAATATTTATAAAATTGTTTTATAATAAATTTTTAAAGCAATTGATTCTCTCTCTCTTTTTCCCTCTCTCTCCCTTTTTAATTTGAATGTGAAAAGGAAGTGTCTTTCAAGTTTCTGGAAGATTTTCATTCATTGCCGGGGATTCTGTCCTGCAAAGGAATTATACAGAGTTGTGACAAAAGAACAGCAGACCACTGGATCATGGAATCATGGGCTATGACATTTCAGCTCCATGCCACCAGTACCTGAAGTGCAGCTCTCTGTAGTAGCACTGGGCTTTAGAGATTGTTCTTTTAGAGCACAGATCAATTTGGTCATCGTTAGACCAAATCAATTTAACACATGTTAATCCTTAACTACAAGGTCCTGTTTAGTCACGACTGGTGCTTTAAAATCATTCCCAAACCTGCTCATATGAAATTCCATTGTGAGATCTGGTAACTATTGTTGTGGTCTATCTGTCCCAGAGAGTGCTCAGGTATGTCACACTTTTAACACCCTCTTGGCTCACTTTTATTTGGCTACTAAAACTCATCATCATGTTACTCTGACTTCAGAAGCTATACTCCAAAAACAAATTCCCTTTCCTTGGACTCTAACTCTCTAATACAGATCATCTATTTCAGGTACACATGTGTTCGGGGCACTTAAAATGCACTTCATATGATTCTTATTTCATAAATGTTACCTGGTCACAGTCAAACAAGCATTTATGCCACTCTTTATCTAATGTGCTCTTTATAGCCCCCTGCTTATTTAGCAACCAGAATTCCCCACTTCCTTGTGTTCACAAAATTTGCTAATTTAAAATACCATCATTAGCAGAAAATAAAGTTCATTGTGTGTATTCTTCTTTGCAGGACAATACACTTGGCTTACTTTAAATAAGTCTGCAATCAGATGTCCTACAAGGAGATAGTATGCTTTATCAAGCATGCTAAACTTTAAAACCTATCTTATCAGAAGTCATATTGGAAAATCTTTTCCTGCCAACCAGAGAGAGAAAGCTAGATCCACCATACTCAACTGTCTCATGTGATTTGGCAGTATGCCATCCAAAATTTAGCCTGCTAGACTTAACAGAGATGGCAGTTTCCAGTAACTGTGAAAGGACCAGATGCTCACCTTGAAAGCCCGCATATCCACCAAGTATTAAAGAATAAAGAAATATTGATGTCATCAGAACACTTTACCAGTGCTTCTTTTCTGAATATCAACCCAATAAAAGCTGGTAGAGATAACTCCCCTCTCTTCATGGGCTTTTACCTCTTAATCATCTTAAGATATAAAAATAATGAGGAATCTTGAGGATGATGTTGCACATATTTTCCATCTACTTTGGATCTGGTCTTACTGTTTAGGACATTTGCTTCTCTTACAAGTGTTCAGGTGTACAAACTTGTTAAAAAGGACCATGTGATCATCAGCTGAACTGATGGGGTACAGAAATACAATTTACTTTGACTTAACATGGGAATTCAGGCAGAGTTCAGGTTTCTGTCAACCTTGTCCAGGCTGCAAAAGAGATGTAGGAGAGAGATAGTGTCCATCTCTTCAGAACAGGAACTCAGTGAGTAAAGCTGACCAAGAGCAAAATGCAGAGGATTTCAGCTAGTAAGCAAGTACTGGTGGAGATTTGTGACAAGTGTGTTTGCTATTCTTGGGAAGGAAACAGAGAGGTTTAGGCAAGAAGCAACTCATCCCAGTTGTGAGAGGTTTCATGGCAGATAGGGACTAATTAGCAAAAAACTCTAAAAAGTAAGAGGCAATACGTATCTTATTACACACTTGTTAAACATCAACAGAGAAGTTAATATATTGGCATTTCATTCACACATCTTACTAAACCTACATTAAATTCTTATTTGAGAGGATTAATTTACAGTGTTTTCTCTAATGAAATACCAATTTTTTCCCCCCACATCACATTTTCTAATTTGTGCTCTCAATGATGTCTAAAAACCTAGGGATACAAAATGTGGTTGCACCTCATGCCTATCATCATTGAGGCAATGTAAATATCCTTTAAACTTTTGCAGTTCTCACTCGAGAAATGCAAGTTTATAGCAGATGACCCAAACCCCCAAAATGAGTTTATTGTGCACAGTTATTAGAGCACAGTGGATAGCTCTACTTAATCTGTCTGGAGACTCCCTCCTCCTCAGATAAAATCAATCCCTATTCTCATAATTTACAAATTGTTTCCAGATATCAGACATCATCAGCCTTGTTATTTTCATACTGCAGTAAACACAAAAGGACAAGGAGACATTAAAGGTAAAAGGCTTTTTGTGACATAAAAGGGAATGCAAGGTTGATGTATCCTTTGCTCGTGGTATTTTTTGGCAAAAGATACAATAATGCAAGTATCTTTCTGATTGATTAAAGTATTGAAGCGGATTCTTTGCTTCATAAATAATGCTCTATTACTTTTCTTCAAAGACAAGTAAACCTTGACAGACTGACCTTTTTCAGGGCAGAGAGTTGTTTCAGTGCCATAAATTATACTGTAAAAACGAGTGGAAATGCTACTGAGAAGTGTGTGACAAAATAAGATTAAAGATTACTACACACAAAAGATTGTTGTTTTATTAATGGAGTCCTGTCAGTAGGATGAAAAATTCTCAGCTTTTTACTGGATGCTGAGATCACGTCAAACAGAAAATTATGAATGCATTTTCTAAAAGACGACCAAATGTGTCAAAATAACAATATACTGATTAGTTGCCCTCCCCCTACTTACATGTATTCACTTAAGACCATTTCAGGGCTTTTCATATAAAGTTTAAGTGCTGCAGTTCAGCTTGTAGTTCTAAAGGATCATAAAGCCTGTTGGCCTCTATATAGGCAGGTGTATGAACATTTCAGGGAGAAACTTTCCTAGAACAGAAGCTTAAGCATCTCCTTTGTCAGGATATATTATACCAAGAGAAAGAGCATATAGTATTTTTAGACCCATTATTTTAACCAGTAAACACTCAGTTTGAGAAAGATATCAAGAATTTGAGAAAGAAGGGCAGAGATATCCATGGAAAAATCAACCTAGCTTAAATAAGTAGTATTATGCCTTGCTTCCATATTATTTCATAACTTGACAAATGGCATTGCCATTCCAACATGTAAAACCCAGTTAAAATGAAAAGGAACACAGAAGCTCATATAAAATGGAAGAGTTTGATGTGTTTATTTATAGGAAGCCGGTGGATTTATTTTCGTCTATGTTTTTTTATCTCTTTCAATCAATTTACCTGAAAGTTCTGGTCAATGACTTTTGGATCAGTGACATTTATTGAAATGACAGATGATATTGGGAAGTCAAGGAAAATGGAATACAGCATGAAGCCTAAGTGAACAGTATAGAAATCAAAGGTTTTCCTGATGTCTGAATCAGTACAACTCTCTCAAATAACAATTAAAAAGCTGTGATATTGCCATGAAACATACCCATGTTACACAAAGTCATTATGAATCACTACTCAGTACACACCATTACTGGCTGATTGGATAAGATGCCCATGTATTGGCTTTCATTATTGTTAGCAGCAAAGGCCTGGATCAGAATTACCCCTATTACTGTAAGTCACACAACAATGACAGGATGTGTCAGAAGCTGTAAACACATCTGAAAAGACATGACAATTCTTGGATGCAAGAGCTAAAGGCTAAAATAATGATGGGTTTGCTCACAACTCACCATCTAATGCAAATGCTGTGTGGTACCTGGGGCCAGCCCTGGGCACTGCAGGAACTGGCCCCTGTCCTCCAAGCCCACTGGTCTAACTCCTCTCATTTCTCTTTCTTTACATTTTTATTTCCTTTCAAATTTCTTATTTAGCTTAACAGACTGAGATCAAATGTCTTCTAAGAAATATTTATATAAAGCTTGCCATTGTATATGACCTTTCTGTTGAATCCTCTTTCTCTTTATTTCCCACAGTCCTTTTCCTTTCTGCTAATAGCATATCTGATCATACACTGTCCATCCTGATTCTTGATATTTCCCTTCTGATTTATTCTTGTGAAAAATAAAATGCATTCCTCTTTCTGAACTTCACCAGCTATCTCCACCTTCTGACTCCCTCTTTGTTCAGTGCCTTCCACACAAAAATCCCCTGAGTCTTGGCTCTGCTAATGTCAGCTATCCCTCCATATTCTCCTTTGTAGATCTGCATGTCAGCACAGACCTGGTATTTTCCAACACTGGCGACTCCATAGCACATGATCTTAATTTTCTGAGCAACATGAAAACACCTACTGTTCCCTTCATACCATTGCTCATCATGTCTGTTCACTCTCCTTCCTAGGAAACTCCTAGATAAATTAATAAAGAATTGCATCTGAGTTTGGGCACTCTACAGCCTTATTTGTACACACAAAAAAGATCTCACTCTTTATTTCAAAATTACACTGGTATATTCCTGAAGATTCCTACACAGCTCTGCTGATTGGAGTACCTCTCAAATACTACAAAATTATTACACACCTTTACTTGATTGGATAATTACTTTATATGCATAAATCCTAGGTACCCTGCCACCCAGTATCTCCATTCACAAGCATCCCACATGATACGATATTTCCCCGCAGAGACCCAGCCTCTCATTCACAGGTTACCTGCACCCCACAGAGTGTACTCCCTGCAGGAAAGGTTTTCCCATGAGGAAACACTACTCTTCACTCTCTACCTGCTGTACAGTCCTTCCTCAGTGCCATGGCATGCATTTGCTGGATAATTTATATGAGCAGACATATGAATTCCAGACTCCAGGTCTCTTGCCTGAGTACACTGAACTGCTGAGGGCTGGGCTTCACCTGGTGACTTCTGAAGGCAAAAGAATGCAGACAAGAGGCCACTGGACTGGAAAGGGGATCTCATGTCCCAAAACAGGGCTATAGCATGTAGAAACTTTAGATATAATGGACTTACCAGCATGACTTTGAAGACCCTTTCAGGAAGGATACAAGCTCATAGAATTTCAGCTGTCTTTTAAATTTGATAAATAATGTGTGTTTATTTGAAATCAGATATTAATTTTCCAACATTTGGAATAACATGTTTAACAATGCTTTTTATTTTTCTATGTTAACCAGCTCTGGTTTGCTTTTCTAGGACATATGGTTTATTTTCCCTCTTGCCTTCTGTGTTCTGCAGCCACATGATCTGTCTGTAGGGTGGAGTCAGGTCTCTTCATCCCAGATGTTTAGAAAAAGGCAAAGACTACTAATGTATTTACACATAGAGGAAGCTTAAGAAACTTGGTGGTGCATGAGCTTCACATTTGCTATTTCAGAGCTTCTGTCATTCCCTGGAGCTACATATACTTTCAGCAGTTATTTGGAAACCATGAGTTGTCACACAAGGGGAACTCCCTTTCTATGCCAATTAGCAGTAATCTGTTCATCCACATTAACTATGAGCTGTTTGGACATTCAGTTGTAACATTCAAACTCTTATCATTTTGCAGCATTTATGACTCAGGAATTTAGAGTACATCTTCCACAATAAGCATTGTAAAATTCATAGGCACAGCAATGACTCAAAGTGAAGCTGAAAAAAGAACATTGCAGTAACTATATATACAGAATGCAATTGAGTGGGAAATAGGAGATGCCACTTTGATAATGTCAAGCACTGGAAATTTATTCATTCTGGTTTTGTACACAACAGACTTCAACATCTTTCAGAAACATATATAAAATTAATTTTTTAATGTAGTTGAAGTCATAATCATTTTAATGGCATTTTAATGCAGAGCCACATGCTGTCTCTCCCTAATGTTTCTCATGTTTTACAAAGAGTTGACATTTTTCTTCTAACTTAATTGCAGGTATCTAATTAATGTACAGAAATCTTTTATGTGTGCACTTAATGGTCACTTGTACTCCTTAAATTGATAAATCCTTCACATGCTCCACTATGCTGTCGAGTACATTAAAAGCATAGAAACAAATGTCCTTTCACGCTGTGACTTTGCTTAGTCAATGCTGACTTACTTCAATAGAAGTAATGACATAAACACAGGAGCCACCCTGCTCTCTGCAACTCATACAGAGAGTGCAAGACAATTTTCATACTCTCAAATTCTTACTCATATAAAAAAATCACAGTTTCACTCTTTACAAAACAAATTAAAGAAAAATATTCACCCAAATTGATCTCCGACAGAATGAAGAGAGAGCACAGATGAATTTTCCCCACTGAATTCTAAAATCAGTGTGTTAAGATAATTCTAAGTTGCATAGCATTTTATGATTCCAAGATTTGCATTCTGACTTGGATTTGTTTTGAAACATTATGCCAGACTTCAGAGCCAAAAGGTTTATAAAAGGGATGAGGATGCAGTAAAACGCAACTTCATTTTATTATTCTATCAGCTTAGCTTGACCTACAGGAACCATGAAAAGGGTTCCTATTAGACAGTTCTTCACTTGCTAAATAAATTGGACCAAAGAAGATTTTCTTGACTGAGTAAATTCTCTCATATTGACTAAAGAATTTCAGCTCTGTCTATAAATATTAATGTTCTTAGTAATAAATTACACACATGAATGGCACTTTATTACTTGAAACTAAACTATTAAAAGCCTTATTTAGATTTCACAGAAAAAAAAATAATGTAATTAAGGTCAGCTAAGCAAGGCCAACAAACTGATACTACATATACTAAGTCTCTTGAGCAAAATTTGGGCTAAATCCCCATCTCTCCACTCATAACCAAGTGTTTTCCCGCACCCAACTGCTTCAGCTATCAACACAGTATTCCTGCAGTGTCTTCTTCTCCTATAAAGCATTTATTTCTGCTCAGTCACCTGGACCTTTCATTTCTGCTTCTGATTTACAGTTTGTGAAAGGACTGTAAGAGGAAGTGCAGAAATAAGTGTGCTGAAAAGGATTCTGGGATCCATATGAAATCCAGAGATATCCACGCTGCATGGCAGAGAACAATCCCTGAGAATCTCTGCTCAGAAGAATGGAAGAACTGGAGGATTGATGGAGAGAAATCTTACAAAAACCTGACAATATAAGTCACTGCTGACTTTATTGTGAATGAGGAAAGGCACTTTTAAAAATCATTTCAGTGCCTGTGTGGAAATGTGGCACCCTAACATCCAGCAGCACAGACGGCCCTTTAAGGTCTCTCTCCAAGTAATTAAAAGAGAGAAAATGTGTCTTATAAAAAAGAGTTACATTGCTGTAAGCAGACTCCCTAACTTTGCCTATTAAAGTATGTTTCAGCATAACAGTTACTAAGCATGTCACCATCTGAATGTGCTGCGCTCCTCTGTACTTTTCTAGTTTCATCTGAGTGAACAACGCAGACAAAACATGACTGGCAATATCTTAGTTCTTGAGCAGCACTATAAAAAGTGCTCACTCTGTTCCAAAACTAGGCCTAGGGGTATTTCTGAGCCTGCAAAACCTTCATTGCTTCTGATGGACAAAAAGGAAGAATCCAAACTCACTCTCAGACATGCAACTGAATTTGAAAAGCAAAAACAGGGGCTTCAAAGAAGAAAACATGTTTTCATTGATGACAATTTAGTTGAAAGTAGTGAAGAGCTAGAGTGCAAATAGATGCCCAGCTGAGTAAAAAAAAAAAAAAAGATGCTAAAGTGTCTTATCTAGCAGGAACTCAGTTTTATTTAGATATACTATCAAGTACCTGTCTGTATCTTTGGGCATCAAAACGCCTTAAAACACTGTCCCTGAGACCATCACTGTGAAGCACATTCCTTCAAGCTGTCTTCAGGCCACAAAACCCCCTAATGTGAACTGGACTTTCAAGCTGTGGCTGACATGGGAGTGTTAAAAAATATATCTTATGCTTTAAGTCACAACTGCTACTAATGGCCAAATATTCTACAAATACTTATTTGGGTCTGTGATAGATTGAGAAAGATAGGTGTTATAAACCCCTAAAATAATGAATCCACTCCAGAAAATAGGATGTAATGCAAAGGTTAAACAATTTAGTATACTTTTGCACATGATAACACCAAATTTCAAAAGAACATTTCCTCTGCATCCAGAAGTGTGTGCATACGAGGTGAGAACCATTTACATAAGGTTTTTCAATAAAGATAGCTCAAAAAACATTATTGGAAATTGAATAGCACTGGGGCTCACTTGTTCTTCAGTGGAAACATTGCATTTTTAGTTGCCCCTAAATTTTCACTTTTAAAGTATTTAGAATTGCCTGAAAATGCAATTGGATGATAAAAATGTTGGCAATGAAATATGATGAATGTGAATGTTTAAGATGATGATATGTCTGTCAACATTCAAAAACCAAAATACTCACTGAGCCTGATAGACTTAGGTCACAGACTCAGATTCCCTGTAGTAGAAAAACTGTAAGAGGAAAAAGAAATAGCATATTTTCTTACTTGTTTCTGACAGTTGCTTCTGTTGAATAGGTGATTTCATCTTTTCCTTACTCTGTTTGTAATTCTAGGACAATTGCCAATGACACATTTTCACAACTATTCAAAGGCATCATTCAAGACTTGTTTACACAAAAATTGCCAGAGAAAATACTCACCTGAAATACAGTTCCCCTTTCTCTGTGGCCAGTGCTACCTATCAGAAGTGCTAGGATTTTTACTTTTTTTTTTTTCAGTAGCAATTAATAGGAAATTGCCACCATCCATCATTTTTTATACAACTGATATTCATATCCACTAGGGAAATATATGAAAGACAAATACCCGAGTTGCTGAAGGTTGATCTCAAGGTCAGTCAAAATGATCCACAGGAAACATTTACAGGCAGCTGAAATTGCTTATAATTTGTCAGTAATCTTTTGGAGCAGTCTATTGCAGATAAGTTGTGTCTTGGTAATTTGGAGTGGCCAACATGAGTTTTGATTCAAAGAGACAGGCTTTGAGTAGGTTAAATGAAAGAGAATGCATTTATGTAATCTTAAGCCTTCCAAGGCAGGGAGATCAGTGGTAGACATCTCCCAGTGGTGCTCTCTTACGCTGTGTGGGTTGATGCACTAGTTTGATTTAATACCAGATTATAGAGCCATAACCTTGTACTTCTTTTTTGTTTACTGAACAAAGAAAAAAAAAAAAAGCCAGTGATTTGAAAATATGTCATTTGTGTGTGTTTACAGAAATCCTGTCAATATAGCACGTTTGAAACAAATATCTCAGAACCATATCAAAACTGTAAATTGGATGCTCAAATGTTTTTAACATACATTTTGAAAATGTCACTATTTCCCTCATCAGAGATGATAACCCACAACTGCAGAAGTTTTACATGTAAGAAATAAGACACTAGGCAAAACAGAACCATTGTATCACTATAGCATTGAAAATTCAGGAACATAAACTCCAGGAAGAAAAATAAATATGTAGTTTTTGTTAGGCTCCAGAGAGAAGCGATTTATGGATCAAATCACCAAGGGAGTCAAAAGAACAGTCAGAGCAAGTATTAATGTAGTGGAGCAGTCATCCAGTGTTAAGATTAAGGAAAGAGAACTAGAGGGCATTTTCATTTTTTTAAAGTTAACATTTGTCAGCTATAAAGAAGGATAATATCAGATACAGTCAAAAAGATTCTATGATTTTGGACACTACACCCTCAGCACTTGGAATTAACCTTTCAAAATTCAGTCCTTTGGGTTGTTTTTTTTTCTCCCAAATGCTTTCATTCACCTTTATCTAACTGTGCCTAAATATTAAAGTACTGGGCATTCCCAGGCAGCACAGATGGGAATACAGAGGCATTTATAAATTAACATCTTTTTTCTAAAGTCAGGAGAAATCTTGAAAAATGCTAGAATTTATTCATATTCTTCTGCATAAGTGAGGCTGCATATGCTGAAGGAAATTAATCCCTGTGCAGCTTCCCTATAGATGCTTTTCTGTCTTCGTCTGAGTGAATTCCATCTGAAGAAGATGAAAAAAATGTGATAAATTGCCCCATTTTTCAACACTTTAATTTTTTTGTTCATCTTGCTTAAAATTCCAAATTATTTTCTTCTTACAATTTTTAATGCATCGCAGCCTCCTAGGAAAATCCTATACAGTTAACTCCTGGTAAAAAAAGTCTGTTCCTCTCACTGCCCTGGTAGCTGTTTTCTGCACCTCTGCTAACTCTTACTGCCTCTTCTGGGAAATGGAAAGTAAAAATTATATGCTGGATCTGGAGCCACCAGTGTCTTGTACAGCATCATTCACAGCTTTTTGTTTCTACTGGAAATACCTCTATTACTGAATGTTACAATTGCATCTGTTCTATTTATTTCATTTGTTGGTTTACATTACACAGTTTTGGCAACTGAGAAACATCATCTGGTAAAGTAATCTATCCAGTCCTTCCCTCAGGCATTTCCACATGAGGACTCCTAGTTCTCAGTGCTTGAAGTGCAAAAAATACCACTTCCTATTAATCAGTTTTTTCCCCTTGTTATTATTCGAATGCTGGGGATCTTCTGATGCTTTCTAGCATCTCTTCCCTTTGCCAGCAGATTTCATCAGCCACCTCCTGGTCTTTGTGCCAAAGTCATTAGTGAAATTTTATGTCACATTGCTCCCAACACTGTGCTGGTGGGGCTCCCTCTGCTAATTTCCCTCTGGCCAATGCTTGCCTCTCATCAGCAGACTCTTGTCATCCTTCCTAGCTAGCTCTTTAGATATCTCATGATCTTTCCACTCTGCCTGCTCCAATGTTACTTATAGTTTTCCATACTGTACCACATCAAATACTTTATTGCATTGATACTGCTGAGATCTCTCTCTTGGAAAAATCTGCTGCCTCAAAAAGGGAAAGATGCCAATTTATTCTGACACAGTATATTTTCAGTAAACTTGCATTTCATTATAAACACATCTCATCTCATTGCCATGGTTTTAAATGAATGTCTTCTGCAAAACCTTTTTCCACAGCTGGAATAAAGCAAATGCTGAGCTGAGAAATATATGATACGCCAGGTCATTTTCCTTTACTCTTAAGTACTCTTTAGTTTTCTATTCTCCACTTATAGAAAGCATGATACACATGTAAGGATAAAGAATGTAATAAAAAATAATGATGACATTTATTTTTATTTTGAAATTAAGTTTGTAAAGACTGAGTTGATCACTTTCTCACAAGTATAATGCAATTTCACCTCAGTATAAGCAGCAACATTTATAGCTGCCCATACACTTCAACGATAAAACAAGTACAAATTAAACAATTTGTAGGCCTTCTCTCATTAATGGTATGACTAAAGTTTTTTGTTACTGAAGTATTAGAAATTTGGCATGAAGATTAACAGATCTCCCACAAATCTGGTAACTCAAGATATGGAACAGCTTTTACTTTTTCCTTGTACACAAATTGATTTTTTTTTTTATTTCATTGTTATTTAGATGCTAAATTGCATTTCATGTTTATGTTTGTTCTCCATTGTAATTAAATATTTCTTGAGCAATTGTTTTGAAGCATGATATTTTGTCTCAAATTCATTACTTACATACTGTTTATTAGCAGATAACACAGATGAGGCTGCCACAGCTCCATCAGATCCCTCCCTTTCTCTGCCTTTGGTTCCTCACTAAACAACCTGCAGCACATCTTGTGCTACCCTAAAGCCCTCTTCTCCTGTGTCCCCCAGTGAGTCCCATGCTCCTAGGCTGTGACCCCCTGAGTCAGAAAGGTGCTCCAGAGACCAGCTCCCCTTGTCTCACTGTGGTGGATGCCAAACCTGGCACATGGGCTGATCACTCTCTTTGGTAGCCCTGTTAAGGTCTGCCCCCCTAAGAGACTTGAATTTTGAGCTTGTGCAGCAATGCTCCTTTTTGCCCTTGAAGACACTGTGGTAGGAAGGAAAGAGTACCCTTTCCTAAACTGTGGTAGTTTCAGGAGTAAGAAAAGATTTCACCATGCTTCTTCGTGTTCAAAGCATGAACTCTAGCCATAAGTGATTTCTCTCTGAGCCTATAAAAGATCAAACCAAACTGAAAATTTCAGAGTAAACCAGAGACCAGTCTGAAGATTTCCTCTGTTTCTAGGCATGAAGGGCTCTGATAACCTTTTTAATACCCCATGGCCTTGTTTCTGCCCCCCTCTCCAGCAGTCTTCCTTTTTAGAAGATGTTGTTTCCATTATGAAGATCATAAAAGCAGATTTGACTACCTTGAAGAAAGAAATGTTGCCCTCTGAATAGTCTGTGTATGTCCTGTAAGGGTGGTGAGGCATTGGAATTGGTTGCCAAGGTAAGTTGTGGATGTCCCACTCCCTGGAAATGTTCAGGGCCATGTTGGCTAGAGTCTGAGCATCCTGGTCTAGTGGGAGGTGTCTCTGTCCAAGCAAGGGAACCTGGAAGTAGAGGATCTTTATAGTCCCTTCCAACCTCAAATGTTCTGTGGCTCTATGGTCTCTACAACTTCAAGAAGCCTTTCAGTAGTTGTTCAGTATCAAGCACAAAGCGATGAGCTCAATTTACATATTCACTTGCAGAGTTTCCATCTGACTTTTGTGCCTGCTCCCCTGATAAATCTGGACTCAGCTACACACATTTGGTTCCACGCATGTTTTCAGAGACTGAGTCAAATTATTACTTTGGGCAGGACCAGGACTGAGCAAAAGACTGAACAATGGGTGAAAAGATCGAGAAAGAGTGAGGGGGGTTCAAAAAGACTTTGAAAAACCTTAGGAAATCTTACAAGAGAAAAATATCAGCCATTTTTTTAACCTACTTTTACATTCTATTTCCATTCATTTTAACTAGAAATTCTCTATTTCTTGGCAGAACAATTGGAGAAAAGTAGGTCTTGTGAAAGTCTCCACTGGTGTTATAGTGAGTTATTGCACATCTGATTCTAACTTGGATAAAACTCAATGAAGTGCTAAATAAATCAATGGTTTCTACTTCTTCCTAGTAATATTGTCATGAAATCATTTTATAATTGTGATAAGACTTCAGCAGTGCCTGTCAGTGATCAAATAACAATTTCTCTGGGTAATGCAGCTAGCCATCAACGCTTAGTCTGATCCACAGCAATATAAAAAAGGAGCAAGAATACCTTAACAAATCTCACCTTGTAAGGTTTTACCATCTGCATGGAGTACATTTAAGGCATAGTTCCTGAATTCAAAACAGGAGAACAAAGAAAAGAAAGCAGTGTCTTGGCCTGGCAGTTTCCAGATGAGATTTCCAAGGTGAGCGATGGTGTACTTTTGGCATTCACCTTTGGCAAGCACACGGACTTAGGTTGTGCATGACCATCTCTTTCCACCACTGCCACCATTGATAAATAGGGAAAACCACAAGGAAAGTCCTGGTAATTCTGACATCAGAAGGTACCATCTCAGTAGTGAGAGAAGAGGATAAGGGATGTTTCTCAAAGATATTTCAGGTTTCACCTGGATTGTCATCTCTAATGTGAAGGCTATGAAACTGCAGGCACATGATGAAAGGCACACACATGAGATACTGAGGTCAAAAGTCATAATTAATATCCAGACTGACCTTTAGCATGTGTCAGAAAATTATCACCTGGAACCCCAAATAACTGAATAATTTTGATAGATCAGACAGCTCCTAAAAATTCTTGGAAAAAATTAAGGAAAGTTTTCAAATAAAGCAAAAACCATTCAAGCCGTCACATGAAAATATCAGAACTTTCTGTAAAGCTTGCAAAAAAAAGTCTAATAAAATGAAATTTAAGTATTCTTGTACCTATATTTTACCCTTCATAAGAAGTTTCCAGTTAAATTTTGCTACTCTTCCTATATTCCTGTTGATCTGTCCCTAAAATTTGGATCTGATTATGACTTCAGTGTTAGTGTACTTGTGCAAACTTTCTCTTATTTTGCTAGATTTAGTTCTTTGTATGTAACCTAAAGCAAGTATCTTAGCAGCTCTATGAATCACGATTTTGATATAAAATGAGATTAGGAATGATTTTCTATCTCTTGAGAGGCTTGCAAGGATAGTCACTCAACATATAAAAAAAGCTAAGTAGTATTAATATCAGTTCAGATGGTTAGAATGAAATACTGACATGACAGAAAATTAAAGCTTCCATTCTGAACTTGTAATGCTTTTTTTTTGCTGAATATAGAATGTATTATTGGAATTAAAGTAAATAACATCAGAAAGTTGAGAAACAAACTGCGCCATGAATTAGGATTACAAGTGTTTAAGTGATACTTTTAGCTTTTCCCCTGTTAGCACAAAATACTTATGATTCCTAGTTAAACCACACCTCACATTTTTCTTCTGATGTCTCAAAAATAAAATTATCCTAAACATTAATGTTGAAATACAGATGAGGTTAAAAAGAACAGAATTAGGTAAAGAAATCTTTGATTTGAGCAACAAAAATAAGAAGGCATGCCCTGCCAATGAAAATGTCCTGGCTGTACAATGACACATCTCTTCTGAGTGACTGTTGTCGATTACTTTGCGTTAGTCAATCTTGACAAAACATGGTACATCTTAACATTTCATTTTTTAAGTGCTGTCCATATTTTGAGTGTTAATTGCTTCTGCACTAGCTAGCATTTCTTCGTGTATTTGAGTTAACGCATTAATATTTCAGATCATGAAATGACAGGACTCTGTTTCTGTCTTTTATAATTGGTACACTGTTTTTTCCAAACAGTGCCTTTTATATAAAGCACTATTTCATACAAACTGACAACTTGATCACTGTGATGCTGAAATATTAACTTATATTTTGGCAGGATGACATTTCTTGTGACATAAATGCATTGTATTTATTTTGATTTTATTCCTAATCCAAGAAAAGTGCAGTGCAGTTCTCTTAGTAGAGGAAAAAATAATATGTTTCATTAGAAGCATGCTTCCTAGAGATGTTATTTAAGAAATAATGTACTAAAATTGCTCATTACCTCCAAGCATAAACATTTAGATTAGAAAGATAATTTATAAAATAGCTGGAATTTCCTTTAAAATATTATTACAAGAATTATTATTATAATTATCAACAATGTTGTTTCCTTTAACTAAAGCTCACTAGAGGTAAGGTAATCATTACTCATACTATTTTCTTTGATGCAGTTGAATATATTGCTGAGCAGGTACTTGTACCAAATACTCCTATGTTGTTCATTCTGAAAATTATGTCTGGAGATCTGATTGCCCCTGATGGTAGATACATTAATAACTACACAGCCTAACTGTGACCATCACAATTTACCTTGCCAAAACCATGCAGATCACCCCCTTTAACCCTTTTGTTGAGTACTTTCTGAGGACTGTAAAGTAAGGCAAAAAATCCATCGATTTTACCTTTCCAAAGAAATTGCCCTTGCCTTAAATGAAGAATTTATTACAAAAGTTTGTTATAAAAGTTTCACATGGATCATGCTCACAGTTATGTAGGATGTTGCTTTTATGTTTTCTTAAGGGTCTTAGTAACAGTCACAAAATTAGCCTGACCAAGATAAATGTGAATCTATAGTAATTTTGTAGGCTAACAGGCTACAATCCTGAGAGCACACAGCTTCCATTAGTGCCACTCAAACCAGGACTATATTGCAAATTGGGCTATTCAATAGAGGGATAAATAGATGGGTCTATACAAGAATAAGCAGTTTCTGCCCTTCTAGTTTACAATTTGGGTAATAATGCTCACAAGTAACCTTGAAGCTCTTTTTAACTGCCTGAGCTAACTGAAAAAAAATAGAGCTGTGCTTCCCAGCCCTTAACAGCAAACCCTTACTGACTGTGGCTCAGTAAATGAGAAGAATCTCCACTTTCCTCTTATGCTTTGACCATTCACAGGTAGAGGACAGGTTTGCATTACTAAGATGAACCCTGAGACTATGTCATCTTTTATATCATTTATTTTATAAATCTTGTGCAGCTCCACAACCATTACTTTCCCTTGGTTTTAAACAGAGAGGTAATTTACTGAGACACTACTTAACTTACAAAATCTGTCCAAAACACACCCAATGTGCAGTTCCTCCAAAGAGTGCATGGCCTCTCTGCATCCACTGAGACAGAAAAAGAGGTCCCCCTTGTGCTGCGCCTTGCTTCCAGGCACCTACTGCTGCAAATTCCCTAAAAAGAGATGTGAATACTCTAGTCCCACTGAGTGTTACACTCTCTAATAGCAGGTGCTGACAAAAAAGGTTCCACTTAAACACTGCAGTGGATTACACCACCCATCCCTTCATGAAAAACTGTAGGAAAATATGCCCCAGACTCTAATAATTGTTCATTAAGCTGTCAGCTACTCCTCCTATGTAACTATCAATTTTCCCTCTCTAGAAGAATTGAGAATGGAAAAAAGGAGGCAGTGTTAAAGGTAACAACAACGGGAAAAAGTGGAGCTGTATTATTGCTGAGCAAATATTTCACAACGAATTATTTACCTGACCCGCTTAACCTCCAATTCTGTTTGTGCAGTATCTGCAAGCAAACAAAAGGCTTTTTCTCAATCAACTACATTTGTTGCTCAAAATTAACCAACCACATTTTGAGACTACATTTTGTTTAATTGCAGATCAAACACAGAAAGTCGTTTGCAATTATTCTCTGTTTAATAACCTCTATTTTGTCAATGTTAGCTAGACATCACTTATTAAATAAATCATGTGTCATTGTCTGCTTCCCTATTACTCACAACCAAATTTGGTTCAAATATTTGCATGTAGAAATTTCAGAATTGCTTTAATTGCCTTTGTGTCAGTGTTTTCTCATTAGCAGGAGTTTTAATGGAAAATAAGTACAGAAGAGGTTCAAGAATGGCTGGAGCAAAACCCATTTAAAATGGGAAGGAAAACTTGTGGGGCAAAAGTAGCAGTCTAATTCCACTTTCTATATTAGCCTGGCTAAATTTCAAAAAAATATAATAGCAAAACAGTCAACAGGCACCTGTAATTTCATGCAAAATATGTTTTAGACACACAGCAGGGCATGTCAGTCCATACCATATTCATGAGACTAAATGAAGAATGAGAAAATAATAATCCATTCATGAAGAGATACCAAAGAAGTTAAGAAAAACTGAGCATGATGGGAAAAACTAACTGAGAGGACACTCTGCCTGAAAAACATTGTACAAACAGACTCCTAGACTCCTCTAATGCTACAAGAATCCAGCCTTAAAAAAATTTCCTGTCTTGGAGAGCAACATCTTGCACATAGTTCAAACTTGCAAAACCAGTATGCTAAAATAAGCAGGCTACAGCCTGTGATCATGAATAAAGAGGGTGCCAAAACCAGGAGAAGGGTGAACCTGTGTTGCTTTCTAATTTTGGTTGCTTTGGAAGAGGAAGATACCTGATTTCACACACCTCGTGTACACTCAAAATAATTGCCATCCTGCTAGGGGACTTGTCTACTGCACAGTGTACATTATTTATAAAGAATGATTTCTCTCTCTCTAGTAATTATTAAAACCCCAACATTTGCTACCAGAGGCTATACATTTGTCATATTTATATTTATTCATGCTTACAAGGAAAATGTAGTATCTTACATTTTAGTAAGTATTTTAGTTCTTTATTGGCAATGGTTATCATAAAATTATTTACATTTCCAAAGTATCTAAAAAGAACACATCAACAATAAAGTAAAATTTTAAAACAAAACAAAACACAGTTAAAATATGTCACAGGCAAATTTCTATGTAACACCAAAAGCAAAATGTGTTTGTCTGCCTTACTAGGGATGGAATTTTCCTAGAAATCAAGCTGTTGGCATGAATATGCCTGTGTGAAGAGGAGCAACTTGTCTTGTTTTTTGCAGTATTGCACACAAATCTGAGCCATCCTACTTGAAAGGTTTGCAAAATTTATTACCTAAAGATACTCAAAAGGTTGGCAATTCTTGAGGTGCTGAATCCAAGTGTAACAAAAGACTTTTATGGAAAAATCATTCTGGGTGACAGAGAGTGACCTCATCTCATATACACTCTACATTTTCCATTCTGCTGAGAACAGATCATCAAGCCAGACTAACTGAAATAATCAAAGTATTAGGAGAGCTGAATATCATACCAGTCCTGCTAATGCCTTCCACAGGTCAGTTCTAAACAAAGATGAGTCATGCAACCACAAGCATTTATTCTGCAGTTCTGCCAAGCCACAGATGATTTTCTGTGGGTGATCCTATGAAATATCCTTTTTTATGTCTTTAGTACTTCATTAGATTTGACACATTCTAGGTGATTGCTTTGCACAGAACTTAAATTAACCTTTCTGCAACATGAGAAGGAAATTCAAGGAAAGGAAATGCATATGGAAATGTGATGTAGTTCACCCAACAAAGGGTCTGGAGCAGCTGAAATTTGCATGTTCTGATGAAGAACAGGTATAGCTCTTCCCTGTGGGCAATGGGGCTGCTGTCACTGAAATATTCCTTTCACTGAAGTACTGCTGCCTATATTTGTGTCCCTCCTTCATCTCTCCTACACAGGATTTATGCAATGATTACTCAGCATTACAACTCAACCTGTCCCATGGTTAGTGGGAATGTGCATACTGTGCAAGTACTGAGAAGCTCAGATTTACAGATCCTGGTGAGTCTGCTGGCTCTCAGCTTGGTTTAACATTATTTAGATGAAGCTTAGCAGCTTCTCCTGATGTTTCTCATAATGTATGTTTTAGCAGTTTCTCATCTGTTTCTCATAATGTGAAATACTGTGTCTGACTAAACTAATAAGAGAATGTGGAGGATGCTGAGCACAATCTGCCAGCCCTGACTCTCCTCACACACTTCACCATCCTTTCATTCAGCTTCCTCTTGAGTGGGTGAAGAAAAATTAGGAAAATATTAAAAATAAATTGAGAAAATAAATTAAAGCATTTGAATTAATGGTGTGTCCAGTGTTCTTCAGTAGCATTGCATATGTCTGGTAACTGGTTATACATTTAGCTGGACTCACCAACCTATGAAATTGCTACATTCAGTGACATCCATCCACTACATCTTCCATTTACAGTTTGCCTTCTCTGTCTCATACACCAAAATCAAATGTCTGTGCTCTGTAGGAAGCACAGCTGGCACCAGGAGACTACTGCATGGATACAGACATTTCCTCAAACACTTGTAATCACACAAGTGGGCTACTTGGTGTAAATTCATTGGTTCATGTAGTTTCTCCCCTGTCTGCCTGTCAAACACCAAACTCATCTACTTTCCCACATGAGTAAACCACTACATGGAAAGAAAAGGCTGAACACTGGGTGACAATACCTTCCTTTTGATTCTATATTTTCTACTCAGTTGTGTTACAGTGGCCAAGGCTTGGAATTGGCACTTCTTTATTTTCCTAACGCATTATGGTGTGATAACAACTTTTACAGCACTGTGCTTAAGCATTTTGGTTTCAGTTGCTTGTGTTGCTTGTTCTTTCAACCTGTAGGGTGGTCAAATGGTATGTGATAAGGGTTGTTCAGTTGTGCAATTTTACTCAGTCTTTAGAGGCCTCTTCCCCTGGCTGAACAACAATAGGACCCTGCCAAATCTCACTCAGGCCTGAGAAACATTGCTGAAGTCCAAACATGATCAAACACAGAGAGTTAGATAAAGCCTCACACTTTGCAGCATTCACATTGTTCTTAAGATAAAAAAACACTGAAAGACAAAACAAGAGGTAAGGACAAATGACAGAAATAATTGGGAATAGGATACAATAATTATTTGTAAGCTGCAGAAAGGAAAAGAGCAAAGAAAGGGAATAAAATGCCTTAGAGGAATAAATGACAACTCTGAATCTTTTGAAGATTGCCCATCGCTAACTCAGGACAGATTCTTTTTCAAAGACCACAACTTCAAGCAATGCCAAAAACTTTAAGGCCTGCCAGAAGTAGTCACATTAACCAGTATTGCCTTTTAATCAATTGTCTGTCAGAGGAGATGTTAGGAATATGGTTGTAAGTGTTCATATAAGGATTTGGTTGTAAGTACTCACACAAAGGGCACATCTCCCTTGGAGTAGTGATTTTAGTGCAGTGGAGTCTGCATGTGCCACCTCTACTCCTCTGGTCCTTTGTAGATCTTGTATAGAAATCTTCACAGAGGTTTTAATGGTTGTTTGGTAGGAAAGAACCCTAACTCTGGTATCTACCCAAATTTGTGCAAAAATGCCTGAACTGCTGTATAATATGTGATTTACCAAGTTCAAAACCCAATGGGAACCAAGGTCTCCTCTCTGAAGGAAGGTGATAACAGGCAAAGTGCTACACAAGCTAGGGATCTGCCAGTTGGAATACTGGTGACAGTCACCACTGTCATCATCATCACCACATTTAAAGTCCCTGAAGTCTGAAGAGTGATATGTAAACCCAAATTCCATTCTATTTCTGCATCATTAGTATTACCACTAAGGAGAATTCTTAAATTACCTGTATTTTCTGCATGATTAAAAATTATTTCCTTGCAGATAAAATGCAGGGTTTGAACCTGGCAATACACAGTTTTGTCCATTGAAACAATCAAATCTTAAGTATCTATATAAACTGACAAACTTAGAAGCACTGTGAACACAAACTTTAAAAACTAGATGGAAGCAACAGAAGTGGTTGGAAAAAGTCAGTCTTTCTATTCCTGCATTGGTTCATCCCTTGAGTTAACAGCCAATTTGCCTTAATTTCTGGAGAACAAGTACACAGCTGGCAAAAATGTGTTCATATCTGAATCAGCCTTCAGAGACTCTTAGAAGAGTTTGTACCTCTGTTCTTGCAGAGGTGTCCTTACTTCAGTGTTTGTGGGGCAAAGCTGTAGCTCACAAAGATTACAGGGTCCATGAGTCAGAAAAAGTACAGGGAAGAAAGTCCCTGCACTCATTCTTTGAAATTTGCAAGCTGAAAAAGACTTTGTCTTCCTAAATTACATACAGCCAACTACCAAATTCTTGTTGGATAAGGTAAGGCCCTAAGGTCTGTGTTGGAGTTTTTTCTGTTCTAAAGGGTCTGCTTCTTGGTAAAATAGGATTGAATATTTTCTTTTTTGGAAAGATAAGAAGGACTTCCTCAGTTTACATAACTTTTATAGCTAAGTAATGAAATGATATTGATTTACAGTGCTAATAATATACTATGGGCCCACAAAGCATTATAATGTGTGATAATATTGAAATAGACTTCTGCCTTGTTAAATGAAACGCTTTGACTTTTCAAAACAGAATTTCAGTTTTCAGAATTACTTTCTATTGAAACAATCCAAATTTTCACAATCCATCAAAATTTGAATTAAAACCAAGTTCTGAAATTATGATCTTCTGGTGGAAGGAAATTTGTTTGGGTTTTTTCTTCTGTGAAAGGGAAAATCCTTAATCACCGCAAACCATCAAGCAGCTGCTTAGCTTATCTTAGTTTGACAGCTCAAAAAAACAATCTGCAGTCCCACTTCTTTCTTACACCAAAGTGGGAGCTGTGAAAGCTCATCATGATGATAAATTTTCTGACCTGATTCTTATCCTGCCTCTGCCACTGACCCTCATATGGCAACCCAGCACTAAACCATGCACTAAAACAGGCTGTAGTGCTACAGCAAGAAGTCTGTCAAGGACTGTACTAAATGACAATTTGGGGCATAATTTGTATTACAGATTTAGCTACCCTTGTAGTCAGATAGATCTTGTGTGTGCAATTATGTTTGCAGTCTTGCATAATACAGTTTTCCTTGTAATTGTCAGCTTATTAGCTCAGTGTTTTAATTTTGCTTTCTCCCAATTATTTGCATGCTTCTTAATTGGAAGTCATTAGCATATGTAAATACTCCATTTCCATGGTGTTTTGCAGTATGAGCTCATTGTGTTAAATTAATTTGCTAGCTAAATAGCCCTAAATGTTAAAAGAAGATAAATGTGTACATACAGTGCATGAATATATATCTAAAGGTACAGGAAAATTGTACACAATATCTTTTGTGTATTGTTTAAAATGAGTTAAATGGAAACTGTCTACCTTCAATACTTTTAAAATATATTTACTTTGTTACATAATTGACAATTGGAATCCCATTTACACACACAAAGAATCATATCTGAATTGCTTCCTTTTCAACTAAATTACTTTCACATTGTAACATATATTACTGTTTGGCAGCTGAAGAAGTACTTAACAAGTCAACATTTACCAAAGGTTAACACAGATGCCTCCCATTCAGAACTGAGAGAAAAACTACTGTAAAAACATGAAATCTTGATTGAAATAATACTTTCTAAAGGAAACCACAACAGAACAGTTTAGCTAATGCCGCTTAGAGATGATAGATTAGTTTTATTTTCTTTTAATAGAACATGTGATTCACTCTGACAATTCAAAGTAAGGAAAAAACATCTATATTAGCCAAGGTTTTTTGGTTAAGCTTGTTCCTCATTATTAGCATTACACACCATAGACTTCCTTCTTACAGGGAACTTTACACTGACAGGCTGTTTTTTAGGGGTCCAGAAAAGCTAGGACTCAAAGTGCTCTGTGAGTGTGTGACCTTGGCATGTGACACCAGAATACACCTGATCTGCAGAACGGGCATGAAAATAGAAATGGAAATGCTTGAGAAATTAATTGGTTGACTTTGCATAAGGAAATGCTGTAAAAGATGTAGTTTATGAGTTTTCTGATAATGCAGAGGATTAAGACTGGTACCAGAAAAGCATCACTCACAGACATCTACATGGACAAACACTCCAGCAGATCAATAGGCATGTGGCAGAATCCTTACTAAACTTAAATAGTATTCCATGAGAAGAGAAGCGAGAAGAGGAGAGAAGAGAAGAGAAGAGAAGAGAAGAGAAGAGAAGAGAAGAGAAGAGAAGAGAAGAGAAGAGAAGAGAAGAGAAGAGAAGAGAAGAGAAGAGAGAAGAGGTATTCACTCTATTATTATCAATCCATTTAGGTTTATGAAAAATCTGGTTTTTGAGGAGATTTTCCTCCAATCCTACCCTCAAAAATTGCTTAGTTGTATGATGATTTAGAGGTAGTCTCTCTGTAATTTGTATACTTTGATGAAATTCAACTGCTCTTGGCTGAGGTTTCCATCCATCAAAATTTGTTTGGGTAGAATGGAAACTGACCACATCATTTTTTATCCTGTAAAACAGTGGTAGTATGATTGCATTTACAGCTCATCCAGATTCCCACACATTCTTTGAGGGGGGCAAAACAAGCTACTGAATCCTGCCATCTCTAACATGCTGGGGAATGGTACCCACTGCTTTAGTACATTAGGTTTATTTCCTGATATGCTTTCTGCCATAACTGCTTAAAGAGCAATGGTATTTAAAGGTCTACCTCATAAAATTTCTCCATATATTTTGCATTAACCTTTAAAGATTTCCCCCTACCCACTTCAGTTATTCATCCTTGTTGCAGCCTAGTTGTTTGCCAGATCTAGTCAGACAAAAGTTTTTCACAATTCTCCTAACAGAGTCAAAAAAAAAATAAAGCAATTCAAAAAGTGAAAAAAAAATTTTGATTATTTCCTAACAAAACTATCTGCATCAGGATGGTGCTGGCATGTGCTGCAAAATTCAAAGCAGTTGTTTTATAATAATAGTGTAGAAAATTTGCCATATTGTGATATTTCAAGGTACAGAACCTCTAGCCCCTCTTTGCCAACATTCCAGAAATAAGGCATGGGGAAAGATTTTTTTCTATTTATTTATTTTTAGACAGATAAATAGCACATTGGTCTATTAATTCTTCAGAAAGTGAATAAAGCAATTCCACAGCTTTTTTTTTAATTTCTTTCTTGTGCTATTTCACTAGACTATGCTTATTAACTTATGCGTTTCACTCTTATACATTCAACTACCTTAATTTGATAAGATAAGGTTTTAAAGAGTCTTCAAAGCTTTTTATTCATGTCCTTCTTTCTTCTGTAGCACCCCTTTCTAACTAGTAACAGGACTCAACTACCAGTTCTGTAGTCCTCTGATGTCAAATTAATGTTTTATTTCTCTTTGCCAAATCCTGTCTCTCATCATTCACTGGAGCCTCCCTGGCTGTCTCCCCAGGCTTTCAAACTGAATATCCCAACACTATCTAAAACAGACTGTATTAAAATGAAATTACTTCCCTTGCTTCACCAAAACTTAGCCTGCCCTTTCTCTTTTCTCCTATTTCAAATACATTCATGATCTTGCAGCTTACTCAGCTTCACAAATAATTTTTTGCTTGATACTTCTTTCATGCTTAGTTTCAAGCCTCGGTTTTCTTCTCTCCAGTATCTCAAAAATTTCTGTTTTATCTTGTTGTCTGAATATAGAGTTGGAGTCTTTTTCCAGAATTTTCATTAATCAAGATAGGAAAACACTGATCATTCTTTCTTTAGCTTGCAGTCTACATTCTGACTAAGAAAGGTTTTTCTTAGCTTTATTAAGGTAAGGAAAGGCTTCTTGATGCATCCTTATCAAGAGAGCAGATTCTACCACTTCCCTCTGGTAGATTTCTGGGCCTTTAAATGTTCCCTCTACTTCACCAATATTTCTCCTCTTCACTTTGCCTTTGAAACCCAACACATCACTCCTTCACATTACCTTCTTGTCTTTTCATTTTCCCCATTTCCTAATAACATCCCTTTCTGCAAAGACTGAGTGGCCACACTTCTGTCTTTGCACACCTCTTTTAAAAGTGTTCCAAAGTAGGGATATAGGAATTATCATCTATCTTAGCTTTCACGGGGGGCCTGATTTGCAATTTTTTGTTTGTATTGAAAAATTTTTGAAAGAATCAAGATAATCAACATACTCCATGAGTTTAAAAGCATTTAAGATACTGGCATAGCTTGACAAGCAATTAATTATTATCTGTATTTCATTTCAGAAGCACCTAAATAGCTTAGTATAGGTCAAACTAATGGGTGTAGTATTGAATATGTAGCAGCAAAATTTTAAAATTAGAAGATAAATAAGACTCTCCATTATCATCTAGATAAGCCTACAAAAAGTACAAAAATCTACAAAAACGTAATCACACAATGGCATAGCCATTTCATAGAAATGAAAAAAGTTAATTTTCAGTTGTTATCAACATTGTCTCAAATTTAAACAATGCACTTCAAAATCTGTAGAACTGTTTTAATTTTCAAGGGGAGTTTTCCTCTTATTGCTCAATATAGTTGCATTTTGAGGATGATTTTTCTTGCATCTGCTAGCCATCTTTCTTTTGATCATTACAAAAGGGGGACCTTGATCAAAATGTAGAGATTGGGCAATTGTTCCAGGAATGTGTAGTTTAAACAGTTAATATTATATTCATCCCTGTAAAAAATCCCAAAACTTTCATGCAAGTGAGGTGGCATAAGCCAAGAAATACATATCCCCACTACTTTCACTTTTATGATCTTGGAAACCATTAAATAGAGAGAAAAAAAAAAAGAACATTTGAAATGCAGCCAAGTAGTCAAGAAAAGAGGACTCTGTGTCTTTAAGCTGGGGAGAAAAATAAAACCCAATCATTCCAAATGTATTGCTTTAGTCATCTGGTTTCATTCTATTAATGACCTTTAACATCTGCAAAAATATTGTGAGAAGCTAATTTTGTTTGTACTGAGGTGGTGCAGAACAGTTTCTGGCTGTCAGTCTAGGATGTGCTATAAAATAAAATTGTCTTTCTGGGAGTCTGACAAAAACCTACTGTACAGATTCAGTTTATTTACAACAGCATGAAATGAAAAGAAAACAGAATTTTACAACACACCAACATTCAGAAAATTAATACTACTTACACATTTATATATATTTTAGTAATAAGTTTTCAAGATATCCACTGAGATTAAGGGATCTATTTTGTATTTTGTGGTGTTCCACAAAAATTTTAACCAGAGCAAAATATTTCTCTGCAAATGCTCTTCTCTAGAATTGTAATAACCTATTACCCTGATTTTAAACAGAGCCCTCCTTAAAACCCAGAGTTAGCTCAGGCACAATAGGCCTTTAATTAAACAGAAAGCCTTGCAGAGAAAAAACGTCTGTCTCATGTCTTTGTATCACAGTCATAAAAAAAAAGGTGCAGCATGGTAGAAGGGAAGTAGTGTGAGACTGTTCTGGCAGACAGGGAGCATTCACCTCCTCTCCCTCCTTCCAAGCCCAGATAAGACTCAGGGAGGAGACAGAGGAGGGCTTGAAGAAAAATCAAAAATATCTTTGTATCATTCTCTACCTTAAACGGGCAATTTGCAACAGGTACTGTGGGAGATGGAGTGCTGGAGATTTGTTGGTGCCTACTCCCTCTCCCACAAACACACACCCCACTGCCTTGTCCCACCAGTAAGGTTGGGGTCTCCCATGCAGGCTCAGGTCCTGTCCCCATTCAGTCTGCTGAAAAAGAAACATAAATATTTGGTTGAGTGCAGAAAACTACATTTTTGCTGGCCTGGAAGTGAAGCGCAAACTCACCCACAGGAAAACTCCTTTTATCCACAGGAAAAAAGAGCCAAAACTAGTGACTTCAAGGTGAAAAGGGTGGAATCCCAGTAACAGTCGCTAGGTCTATCCCACATCAAGATTTTATCTGAGTAATATGGTAAAAACACTAATTTTTTTTTTTTTTTTGTTAGGGATATTCATTAAGAAAGTCACTTGGATGACTGCAACACTCTTTTTTTCTTACTGTTTAAAAATTACCATAAAATGGCAATTTGGGAGCAATCACTTGCATGAGTGAGATGCAATGAGAGCTATCCTGCTGGGAAGGTTTTGGGGATTCTTGTGGATGAAATCCTGGACATGAGCCAGCAGAGTGTGCTCACAGCCCAGAAAGCCAATGGCATCTTGGGCTGCACCAAGAGAAGTGCAGCCAGGACTCCAATGGGAGGGATCCTGCCCCCCTACACGCTCCTTGAGAGATCCCACCTGGAGTGCTGCATCCAGCTCTGGGCTTCTCAGCACAGGAAGGACATGGATCTGTTGGAGCAGGTCCAGAGGAATGCCACAAATAGGATCAGAGGGCTGGAGTCCATCTCCTACAAAAACAGGCTGAGAGAGCTGGGATTGCTCAGCATGGAGAAGAGTTGGCCCTGGGAAGACCTCACTGGACCTTCCAGTAGCTTAAGAGGTCCTATAAAAAGGAAGGGGAAGTACTTTTTAAACAGCCCAATAGGGAAAAGACACGGGGCAATGGTTTTAAACGGAAGGAGGGAAGGTTTAGAATAGATGTTAGGAAGAAATGCTTTAGTCAGAGACACTGCCCTGGAAGAGTTCAAGGCCAGGTTGGATGGGACCCTGGGCAACCTTATCAGTGAGTGACATTCCTGGCCATGTCAGGGGGATTTGTATCAGATGGTCTTTAAGCTTTCTTCTGAGACAAACTATTCAATAACATACTGATGCATTATTTTCTGTAGGGCTGACTGCAGTCTGAGCACCTCTATGGGCAATATATATCCCCTTTGCCTTTAGACCAACCCAGTTCTACTCATATTTCCTCAAATTATCCAGAAGTAAACAATAAATTTTCTTCTCAACTCATGGATTGAGCAGAATACTAAATACCAATAAAGGCAAAGAGGCGCAGTAAATTGCACAACTTGGTAAATAGAAATGGCGTAGCATAATATAAAAACAAAGCCAGCACTATGCAAAGTCTGTTTTTCAGCTGAATATTATTCATCATCTGAATTTCACATGAAATATTAAGCCAAGAACAAATTATGTTTTTCTCAGTGCATAATCTGGGGATTCATGCTTAAAACTGTGTTGATGCTTTCTTTACATATGACTTTGGTGAAACTTATACTGGAATCCTGTGTTGTCCACAAGTTTTGGAGAATGCTGAAAAACCTAGTTAGGAAGAAGAAAATCACTACAAAAAAAAATTGACGCCCAGATAATTGTGTTGTAGTCAATGTTTTAAAAGTCTGATTTAAAAAAAAAAAAATAGTAATAATGTTGTAGTGGCCTAATTATGTTGCTGGTTTTTTTTTTTTTTGTGTTTTCTGGTGGAGGAAGCAGTGAACACGAATTTCTTTATACAGAAATAAAGGATTAGCAGGATAAAATGGCCAAAATTTCCTGACAAAGAAATTAATACTGTCAATTTTTTCAAAATATGCTGCATATAGATGCTTGGAACAAGAGAAATTGTAAACTTACCATTTATTAAGTCATCTACTCATCATCACAGAATTCTAAATAGGCTATTTTTGAACAATTTCTTCTAAATAGCTTCACCAAAAACATCCATATATGGCTTATTTCTTCTTATTTCTTTATTATTATATTCTGCAGCTTTTTATGTCCTGTACATTATTCTTAGAGGAGGAATTAATTATTGTGCCTTGTTTACTTTGCAAAAGACACCTTTCTATGTAGTACTAGTTGAGGTATGTTATTTTTCACCTTCCTAGATCAAAATGCCACTAATCTTTGGCATAGCAAAATCTTTTGACACAGTAACACTTTGAATAAATGGCAGATAAGGCCCATGTCTGCTAATTAGAGAAGCAGATGCTTTCAATATCCTTGTGTGAGCCTGGCATCATTTTTCTGGGATATTGAATGTAGCAGCTCCTCTAATTAGTACACTGAGTTGATTATGTAGATTACATGCATCCCATCTTGTTTAAAACAAGTTGTATGGACACATATAATCAACAACTTCAGGGAAAATCATGCTGATCCAAAAGGATAGGTGGCTAGCACATAGAACTTAACAAACTTTTTCTAAAGCAACAGAAGCACAAAACACTGTAGGACATAAAAATGAGAGGTTAAAGATGGGAGCCTGGACTTAAGCAAATTAAACATAAATGTTTCTGATGTGGTTCTCAGAAGACGTATGATAAACAAAAGAGACTAAAATTGGAAATATATGGACCAAAATTATTATGTCAGAAATCACTCACAATTAATGGGGAAATAAAGAAAAAGTAGTCTATTTTATTCAGTGCATTTCATTTTGCAAATAATGCCTAGGGAAGGGGCAAAGTAAGAAGTGAATTCTAGCATCCTTCCCGTAGATGTTAAAGTGCACCATAATACCCTCATTCCTCCATCATACTGCTTTACACACAGTCTGTCCATCCTGAGCTACAGAGAACAATCCAGAGAGCAGCAACACCTCTCTTGGTGACTTTAGTCCTGAAGAAACTTCACAACATAGAACTGGTTCTCAGCTGGGGGGATTTTTTGTCTGCTGTTTAGCATAGGTCTGACTTAGTGATCTAATACATCAGTAGCATGCATTAATCTATGAATAAAATGGCATAGTAACAATGAGGTCCTTAAATAACCTCATGATGATATGGATTTTGCTAGGTATAAAAGCAGTTAGCAAAAACCTATGCTATTCTGATTAGATTTTCAAGGGGTAAGACTGAGAAGTTAAACAGAAAACCAGAAGCTAATGTTCTCTTTACGGCATTGGTTATTCTTTTCTACACCTTTGCTTTTGTTATTCTCAAACTGCCTTCAGGACTCTAACATCAATAAAGTAGACAAAGCCTGAATGCATTTCTCTTTGCTCTCAACCATCTGAAATTCTGTAAGTCGAAGGATTTTTCGTTCAAACATTCTCGGCTTTTGAAGGAAGTGGGAATAAGGAATTATTACAAGGCTTAATTATTATGTTACAAATACTTTGTCTCTTGTTCCTACTTTTGTATAATATTTAACTTTGCTTAAAATACTTTTAATGGCAATTTTACATTATGGAACTAAAGAGGTCAGGTCTTCTGTAATTAAAATTTGAATTTTATTTGATTATTTAGTGTTCATGCTGTAAATATTTTTGAAGCCTCTTTATTCCATCAAAATCGATACAACAAAACATTTTCAGAACTATATAGAAATTTTATCTACTTCTCCTATGCTTCAAACCTTGGTCTTTGCTCCTTACACCTTCTTTTAGCACAGGACATAAGTAGAACATAATCTGTTTATGAAACTGTTAACGCTGCCAAAATTATTTTCCCCAGAAATTATTTTCCAGTTGAAAAGCATGCTATTTTACAGTATTCTAGTCCAGTATCATTTCCTGAATAACTTTGTGTTATCTGAGCAATTAGTAAGAAACTGTTCTATTCTTTCTGCCAGTCTGCCAAATATGTACTTGCTTTGCACATTCTCTCAGTGGTTATCTCTAGTAGCTTCCTTTTTGAAGATTCCTTCACAGACTTCTTGACAGAGCTCCCAGGACTTCAAAAAACATATTAATGAGTCAGTGTGTAGGCTGAGGAAGACAGTGCAACTACTCTTTCTTCATGTATCCTTGCTGGTGGCTTTGGCAGCTCAGATGCATCCAGTTTCAGACAATCATAGCGAAACACTAAATGATAGGACAGAAATGGCTACAAAAGATAACCCAGAGACAAAGGTCAGTGGGGTTGCCTTTTTAGTCATTTCCTTTACTTTGGAAGCAACACACCTACAGGAGCCTGGTTAATGCACATCTGCTGGTTGCAAGGCCTAACAAAAAGAAAAACTGGTAATTACATGTAACTTTCATGCTTCTCTAAGAGTTAAATGAAGATCATTCTTTAGATAAATTATGCATTACTTGCTTCAGTAATACTAGCTTAAAAACTAAGATAAACATATAAAAAAACAGGAGGGAAGTCATTCTAAATATAACAAAACAAAATATAAGGTCAAATATCCCACCACCTGAATACTCAAGGAAGAAAATATTTTAAAATACATAGAGTTAGTCTGTATCTATATCCATGCTCAGAGCCATTAATGCAACTTTATGGACTTAACCAACTACTCATTTTATCTCTGGTATTTTGTATACTTCTGCTGAATAAGATCACAATCTTAATAAAGAGGCAGAAATCCAAATTTCTATTCCTTTGGGACCCGTCGTCTCATCTTTATAGGCATGTCTCCAGAGAGGCAGCATGACATGTATAAACACCTATTATCAATCAAAAATGACTGCCATATGGCCCATAATGTTCCTGTCCTTAACCCCATCACTTAGTACCACACAAGATTTGTCCCTGCTCAGCCTGGCTGCCCTGTAGCCTGTAGGCAGAGATGTCTCATCCTTTGTATCAGTCATCTCTCCCCGCTACCCCTCAGCAGCAGCAGTGCTGGAGCTGCTGGCTGCCAGCCTGGTGCAGCGTATGATCCCTGCACAGAGCTTCCCTCCCTCTTGGGTCTCAGCTGTGGAGAACATTCCCATGTCTGAGGGTCCCCTGTCACCATGAACCACCTCCAAATGTACTGATCCACTGGGTGAGAGACAGGGAAAATCCTCCAGAATATCCAAATGATCTTCTGCTCCAGCTTTTGTTTCTCTTCCACTGGGGAAAAAGAGCTCTCAGCAAAAATAGGGAATACTTCAAGGAACTAACAAGGAAATGTAGACCATTTAAAAAAAAAAATAAAACAGGAAGCTTACTAGCTTATTCTGTGAAAAGAGAAGCATGAGGTTTTTCAAAGAGTTGAAAACAAAAAAAACATGCATTAATGTTAAATAAATTCCCTTGTGATCTTTGTGGGCTCTTTAGCTCCACTTTCTAGAGATACCTTTTTATTAAAGTTGCAGCTTGGGTAAAGCCTCAGCAACTGGTGAGAATGGAGGGGGAAATACGGAGGGTGATAGGTCTGCTCCACCAGGGGGGATTTACACCTTTCTCAGAGTCACTGGGTGTGGGCCCCTGAAAGATGCAGAATGGAGGGTACCTGTGAACCTGTCCAGTTAGGCTTTGCAGATGTTACCTGGAGCAGCTCTCCCACCCACTCCTGACTTAACCTGCTGCCAGCTTTAAGAAGAGGAGAGAGTTTTCCCACAAATTCAGATGGAAATGACCTTAGGGTTTCTCTACAGGAGGATCCTCGGGGAACTTTAGCTAAAGAAAACTGTCCTGGTAGGGGCACATAGCACATATTCCCTCCTGCCTTCTTCCTGAAACACAGCAATAGTTCCAACTTTAGTTTTTCAGTTGTTTTTAAAGTTGTTATAGGGTGGTTAAAAATTGGATTCTTGACTATGTATTTACCACTCATCCAATACCTCCCAAAGTTTCTCCCAAGCTAACAGATCAATCCTGATTTCTTGAGGAAGTACAAAGGGCAATTCACGTGGTATGACCTTTTAGGAGCAAAAAAATAACTCTTAGATGTCCAGATATGCAGTACATATTGGTTGTAAAATTTTTAGGGGTATTAATATTTTTAGGAGGAAAGCCTCTTCTTTCAGTCTGGTACAGAAACTAACATTTTCAGGAAGATCCAGTAGGAGTTGGACTCATTTGTTTTCCTTCTGGGGAGTCACCCAATTATTCAGGCCAAACTAAAAGAACTTGTTATACCCACAGGCAAATATCTCAGGAAACATGATGTTTAGATGTCATTTGCAAAGGGTTTTCCTCCAGTGCACTTTGTGTGGGGTAGAGCCATTCAAGATAAGTGGAAAAATCAAATGGACCAACTCCACAACCCCAATGACATTTTATACTAAAATCTGGAAGAGAAGTGAAAAAAAAGCCTATTAAAATCTGGAGCAAAATTCAAATTTGTGGCTCTTTATCAATTGCCAAATGGGAGAGGTGGGAAAGAGATGAAAATTTTCCTCAGTAGCCTGAGAACAGCTGAGTCAGCCCTCACAACCTCTGTAACCCTGGGTAACCTTTCGGAGACGAGCTCTTCCTCCCAGTTCCACCTCCACCCTGTAGAGAATATCACTATAAACCCACTTAGTACAAGCCTCATACACTTTCAGCTACAATTCCAAAGAAGCAGATGAGGAGATTTCCCTTGGAGCTTTGTGCTCTCATGTGACTTGCTGTTACCTGCATAGGAATAGGATGCTGCAGGTCATAGACCATGATGCAAGAGGATAATTTTGCCCATCTAGGCCAAGTAATCTTTGCCATTGCTAAAATGTCCAAACAACCCACTGTCATAATTTATTTACTATTGCAAAGGAAGAGAAACTTACAAGGGAAAATTTATTAAAAATGTTAAGATGTATCAAGGATGCCCTTCACTGAAAAATCATTGAAAATTTTTTAAAATAATTATCTGGGGCCTGTAGTTAGTCAGAGCATCTGTCATGGCAGCTGGAGTGGCACACAAAATGGGTAAGTAAAAGCTGCTGAATAGTATTTGGAAAGGAAAAACTAATAGGTTTTAACTACAGGGATCTGTGAAGAGCAGGACAGGATAGGCAGGAAGATTGTCCATGTTCTATTGATAATGTACACCACCAGAGGGATTTTTCTGTCAGTTCATTTAAAACTATATCTACTTTGCCTATCAGGATGTTTCCTAGAAAGCCAATCAAAAATATCTATTAATCAATGGAAGAGCTGTCACAGACTTCATAAACAAGAGGTCCAACTCTGAGGGCCATAATACAGCCTATAGCAACACTTACCTGATAAAAGAGAGAAGACACTTGGGTACACTGATGGTACTTAGTTCAAACAGAAAAGTAAAGTGTGAGCTGAGCAAGGCTTTGATCACTGATCTCAAGGATCAAGCTCTTGTAAGGGTAGTGTGCTGTTTCCCAGGAACTGAGCTCTCTTCTGTTTGAATGGAGCTTGCCATTGTGATAATCTTTTACAAAGCCTGTTCCCAGTATCCTGCCAATATTTTTTTGTTAAGAAAGATTCTACTTCTACTTTTCCCAAACCAAATGAAAAACAAAAAAATTGTTTGTTGTAATTTTCAGTTTTTCACATATGCTTGATTTCCAACAGGCAACTGAGCTTTCAACATTATAGCATTGATAATTTCTGACATTTTAATTATCTGTGTTATTAATTCTAATTGTAATACTTTGATGATTAGTATTTATTACATATGAAGTCATGCTGCTTCATTAGGGACAGGAAAGGAAGAAACGTATTGGAAAAATCTAGTTGAGAGTTCAGTTTCTGAGAAACTTTGTTCAATTCCCAGTAGCAGAACAGTAAAAGGAGAGGTTTGAGGGATGTATGTTGGACATTTCCTCCTTCTGTGTGTTCTTCAAATGTGAAGATGCCTTTCCTGTCATCAGCATGATGAGCATAGCTCTGAGTGACAGAAATGTAGTGGATTTTATAGAAATATTGGTACCTATGGACTTCCAACAATCTAAGTATAGACTGGCTGGTAGTGAGGTGTCTAAGCACCTTGATGGATTTAGTCCTTGAGCATGGAGATAATGTTTTCCTGACAGTGTCATACAGGCATATCCAAATGAACTGTGAGGCAGATTAGGAAAGAGAAGCAGAACAGCACCCTAAAAATGGTACTCCTCTATCTCCTCCAGGTATGAGTTGACACAGAATAGTGTTAGTGTAAAATCTCTAATAAACTGCTCAACATTACCCTGAATCGACAGCAGATTCATCCTTGAAGATGTCCTATTTGGAGCATATGGAAAAAGTACAAATGGTTTGCAATTGATTTTCTGTGAAGAGGAATCATTTCTGTGCCACTGTAGGCAGATGCAACTGTGAGGAAGGATGTGGGAAATACCCTTTTGTATGGAGAAACCCTTCTATATGAAGGAACATTTTTGTTTCCAAATGTCACTTGTTTATTTTGTGGGTGGAAAGTCAGAGAAAAAGTTGGGTGTGTAAGTCACTGGGTAAAGTGCAAGCAAGGTACTGAAATAATGATAGGCGTGTTCAGGTGTCTTCAAAATTCAACTCCACACTCTGAATACAGTACATGTAAATACATGGCCCTTGTTTATTAAAATCTTGTACCCATAACATGGAATCTGCTTCTGTGCCCAGCAGAGCCCTTGGGACTGTACACAAGGTGGCCTCTAGTGGGACATGGGTTCAGACTGAGACAGATATATTTTCTTCACAGTAACTTCTTTCTTGAGCCATCTTGCTTTTCTGAAAGGTTATTATGCCTTTGTTAAGTTTATGTTTTTCTTCAGTGTGTGTCAGAGTAAGGCAAACAGTGCTTTTTCAAATACTGAAAGTAGTGGATTTCTCCCTTTATTTCAGGAGTACTTTTCATTAGCTCTAGTCCCTTTTTGCAGTTTGCAGCTAATATGATTTTTCAAACCACATGATTGTTCCAGGTAAGAACCAGATGTAGGTGAACATCCTATAAATTTTAGTTATTATACAGGTTTTTCCTATGTTCTCTAATCTTTTATATTCTGAAAATAGTCTGATGGTCTAGTGCTGAAGATATTAATAACTTGCTCTTCTATTATGCTGCCTCTGAGGCTATCTCAAAATCAATACCAAATCAACACATACAACTTAATATTAGAAAGAAAATACTGCTTTTCTATGAATTTGGAAACTCAACAGCAAGAAAAAAAGGTAGGCAAGCTTGTTTCTCATTTCGATGTTGCAAATATGCAAAACATATTAACTAGTTAATCTAATTTGTGAACTTCAAAAACAAAGGTGAAAAATACATAGAAAATAAGTGAGTAACTTGCTGTTGAAGATCTACATCATGACAAAAAAGTCCTGGTATAAATACCAGTCAACCCAACTTCCAGTTCAGTACTTTAAATTAGAAGACATTTCCCTTGGATGTGTATTGAGCACAAACACACTTGGGTATTTTTATGGACAGGGCTATAGTTTAACCTGGATTGGAGTTTCCAGTAAATGTAATAGGCCAAGAGGTTTCACATCCAGCACTCCATTTGACCTATCTTTGATGGCAGCCAAAAGTGATGGCTGTAAAAGGACCTGTATGATAGAAATTCACAGTGCTATTTAAATCTCCTGTGGATGAATATCTTCTTCACAGCTATGACAGGTGGTGTCGGCAGTCTTTACAGATGCATCAAAGATTTAATGACATGGAAGTTACACCATTGTGGTGTTCTGATGCACTGGCTAATGAGAAATCTCTGTTGGAGCTTGAAACTAAGTGAGTCTTTAACAGGCAAAGCAACAAACAGAGAGCTTGAAAGGCAGAATGAAAGAAACATGTCTGCTCTCCTTTTTCTGGTAATGAAAGCTCTGACTCACTAGCAAGACTGTGCCAATAAAGCACTGCCTAGAGTGTCACCTCTACTCAAACAGCCCTGAAAACTGGGCCTCTTTACAGTTAATCTTTCCTCTAAGGTGGACACATGATAAATTTTGAATATTCCTTGGATAGCTTGTACTCTGAAGCTCACTCCAGACATTTTCAAATGCCAGTTTAGATCATCAAAATGGAACAGCTTTGTTAGAAATTACCTAAAGAAAATGCCATGAATATGAATGCTTCTTACATATACAAAAGTGGAAAGCCAAAATATGGGGGTTTCCAAAATATGATTCATTTATAAAGTAATTTCTATTTGTTTCTATAAGAATTTCAGGAGCAAACATTTAACTTAATATTTTTCCAAAATGCTTGATGTTTCTCTTTTTTCTTTAAAAATTGATTGCATCGTATTAAGGTAGTAACAGCATAAGTGCACAATTGTGAATTTCTTTTTTGAATTTCTATATGTTTGGTTTATAAGTATTCTGGTTTTGAATAAAACCAGAAAAAGTTGTTATTGGAAATGCTACAGTCTATTCCATAAGCACAAAAAGTTGAAATAAGACTTAAAATCTTTGGTCTCTTTAATGAAGGAACTCTTAAATTTAAGAAGCATATAGTTTAGGAGGCATATCTGACCTCAAGGAGCAATATTTCACACATTTCTCCTTATTTTTAACATCTTCTTCTGTGTATCTATAAAATACTGCTTCTAATAGTTCTCTAACTAGTCCAGTGAAGATTAATAGCATATAGAATCATAGAATCATGGAATTGATAAGGCTGGAGAAGCTCTCTAAGATCATCCAGTTCAACTGCCATGTTCACCACTAAAACATGTCCCCACAAACAAGTTTTCTGAACACATAACCTTTGAATGGACATTTCTTATAAATATATATGTATATATGTCTTTTAGAAATATCATGGGCTTTAAGTAATAATGGATTCTAAAGAATTGGCTGCAGAACCTTTTAAGTTTATGTAGAATACTACTGATACAAGCCTGTATCCAGTAAAGAGTGCCTCAGCTCAAAATTATGATCTGAAAAAAAATCTCAGTAAGCTACCACCTGATATCAGGGGGGCCTTCTCTTTCTCTTGTATATGAATTCCCCTTGAAAACAGGCCATGAGATCTGCCTTAAACTGAATAGCTCTACATCTGGAATACGCTCGTTTTAGAAACTGGAGATTTCTCTAAGTGTCCTGAAAATCTTCACTCAGGAAGTATTCTCAAATTAGGACAGATAAGCTCAAAACATGATTTCCTGATTAGTGTTGTTTTGGTGCTTCCCATAGCACACATCCCAGCTGAATTTCAGCCTTTCAGCATTGTTTAGCATGGCTTACCTCTGAATTCTCCACTTGGAGCTCACTCTAAGTCTACCCCGCCAGTCACACATGGTAAAATTATACCCTTCTACCATGGCTCAATATTCCAACAGAAGTTTCAGCTATGAAAAGATACTTTTTTTCTGTGTGCACTAAAAGATACAAAAGAGTCCATTTCTTCTGAGGAGGACCCTTACAGGAAAATTCTGCTCACACTACAGCAAGTTTGTGATTTAAGACGCTACAGATTCATCTTTGTCAGGAACGGGGATCCCTTGCAATTAGAGGTCCACAGCATTCAGACACTATGAATGATACCCCAGCTAAAAACTGTCATAATGTGTCAAAAGCCAAGTCACAGTGCTGCTGTAGCTAGAAAGGAGCTTCAAAGGGAAAAAACATTGTGTTATTGAGAATGGGATTTCTTTGAGCTTATTCTTGTGCAGCATTAACTCTTAAACACTTGTTTTTCCTGATAGCTGCAACAATGAGGAATATTTCTGCTGATATGTAGCATTTTTAGGTCCTATTACTAGCTTATTGAAATGAACTGCTGATAACACAAAACCTTGAATGTGAAACCAATACAGGGTGACCTAAACCCAGGATGACTCCATTGGGTTGCCAAAATTCATATTCCAGTAAGGTTTGTCATGTGTTTGTCATGGGCATGAAGAAGATAATAGCAATTTAATATCTAGAATTGTGGTACTGATCATAGAATGATAGAAAGGCCTGGGCTGCAAAGTACCTTAAAGGTGGTACAGTTCCAACCCACCTGCCGTGGGCAGGGACACCTTTCACTAGACCAGGTTATGCAGAGTCCCACCCAACCCGTCCTTGAACACTGCCAGGGATGGGTCATCCACAATTTCTCTGCAAAACCTGTGCCAGTGCCTCACCACCTTCAAAGTAAAAAATCTCTTCCTAACATCTAATCCAAACCCAATCTCTTTCAGTTTCCATTCCAGCTTGTCTTGTAAATACCCTTGTAAACAATCCCTCTTCATCTTATTTGTAGGCTCCCTTCAAGTACTGGAAGGTCCCAATTAGAGGTCTGAAAGATCTATCTGCAGCTTGTGTTAGAGTTATCCCTAGCAGGTTAATGCAAAATTAACTTTTTTTTCCTGTATGAACATAATTTTCTGATAATTTGGCTTGAATTTGACTTTGGTATTAGTTTTGATAGTAACAAAAATGCGATTTCCTGTCTCCCACAAAATTTGTCTTACAGTCTTTTTCCCACATGTTTACCTGTGTCCTGACCCCAAGTTTCTCCTTTGTCCAGGGAACAAATCTTTATGGTGGCTGGAGTTAGCAAAATGTTTTCAATACAATGACTCAACAGAAACTGCCTTATTCATACATATTTTATACTCTAGGTAAAAGAATAACACAACTAAACAGCTCAGCTTCTATAAAAAGAGTTTGAGGACCTAATTTTCCTGTTTGATAGTCCAGTTTTATGCCAGTAGAATTTCAGAAGCATATGACATGAGTGACACCGTGGTGAATCAGTCTCTGTGATTCAGATACACTCTGTTTGCAGATGCACTGCCTTGGAACTCTTCTATTTTCAAATCTTTTTATAATCAGGTTACCTGAGACTGCAAGATGCAACATTTGCAATATTTCCAGTAGCCTGCATATGCACAAATAGAGAGAAAAAAGCTATAAAGCACCAATAGCACTGATGCTCTGCCTCAACCTTTTGTATATGTGATGTTTTGCTTAGTGGCTCTACTTTACACAGGGTCCTAAACTATATTAAAGAAGTAAGCATCCAGTAAAATCAGAGCACTGGATCTTCAATTAATGGCATTTATCTGTAAGAAGAAAAGCAAACATTTTTTCCTTCCTTTTACAGCTGAAGGGTAGTTTAAGCATTTAGCAAAAAAAAAAATTATTAAACTATCTTTCATCCCAATCCTGATGGTAATGGGGCAGAAGAGGGTATATAACGTGCTTAGTTTTGTAAGAAGAAACATTGCCCTTTTGTAAAAGATATTAATTTCACTCTTCCATTTACAAATATTTCATAGTAGAAACACTTACCATTATGCAAGGATTAGGAGTATTATATGCATACTATGATAAAAAATTAATTAGTAAGAAAGGCCTCTCTGCCTGCAGGCAGGAACTGATAGAAATCAGCGGCTGGCTCCTACCTATACTTTTCAGCTGATACTGATACGGTAAGAGCAAGCCTACATGTCAAATATTTGTCTCTTGGCTCTGTTTTACCTCATTAAACTTGTTTATTTTTTTTTATTACATGGAAGTCAATGCTTAGAGAAGTGGGATTTATTTTTTGCTTGTTTTAATTTGTGCTGTTTTCACTATTTAAATGTCTGTAAGATGGAAGTGACTTACAGAGCTGGAGAACAGTGCACTAGAGAAGACCTGGAAGCTAAAGGGAATGAGGTTTTGTTCTCTTTTGAAATGCATAACGAGTACTGAAATTCTGATATCTCATTCTTGTGAAAAATTGCAATAGTCACCAGATATGGTACCTATATGGTAGAGCAATCAAGTGAAGCCAAAAAGTGACAACCTTCTTCCCTGGAGTGAATCCAGGATAACAACTAGAAATTATAACAAGTTTTTGATGCCAGTTGTAGAATTCTAGACATCACCTGGAAAGAAAACCTGACACAGAAAAGCAGGCAGGAGGACAGAAGGAAGGCAAGCATAGCCTAAGCTCTTGTAAAACTGAATTTGCTTATAGGGGCTTGAAGTCTATCCATCAGCCAAACACTCAATTGTGTACCTGAATGAGGTAAAAATCTGTAGCCAAACATTTCATTGAAATGCCAAAACCAGCACTTAACCTGAAATGTACATGCAGAGGTTTTTGTTTTTCTAGTTGCATTCCAGAGTTGCAGTTCAGCTGTTCTTAAGTTTAGTGGCTGTATTGCCACAGAGAAGTGGTTATAGGGTAATATTTTTAGGGCAATCTGAAGAATGGTACCTCTATGAGGTTTCAAATGTGAAATTTAGAACACAGAGATTTTACCTGGCCTGAAAATGACAAGAAATTAAAAATATTTTCGTCAATCGGGATTAAATACCTATTGCATAATTACGAATGCTTGCCAACAGATAAATTATCCTGTGGTGAAACACAGAATTTGTTGAAGAGGTAAACCTTGCTATAGCATCAGAGTGGAAATATGTTTCAGACAGCATCTGGTCTTTGAATTGATTCAATCATGGGAAAAAACCAACTGGTTTTGTAAAAGCAATGACTTATCTGTGATAGAAAAAATACTGCCACAATATTTAACATGATATTGCATAAGAAGCTTTTAATTGTAACATGGTGAAATAATTGCCATTAAACAGATGAGCTTATGTCACTATCTAAGCAATTCTGATATAACTTGAAAAAACACAAGCATTTGGGAAACACAGGGTCAAAAAACCCTCTCTTCCTCAATCCTCACTGCAGCCCATTGCTCCCCCTTACTGCTATTAGCCTTTCATAATGTAAAACATTTCATTTCCAACAGATAATACTTTCAGTCGAAAGGTAATTTTTGAAGTCTATTACTTGCATTCTTAGTGAAGAGCACAATGTAGCATTTTGTTCTAATATGCCATTGAAATTGTTTGAGTAGACACACCATGGAATCAAATACAAAATGTCAAAATGGTTTCCATTAACTATGCACATTTGCACTGCTTCAGTTAATGGGCATGTTTTTGTTCTTCTCCTTCATCTTTGCATCTATAAGACAAAATGATTCAGTTAATGTAACTGAAAAGTACATTGAAAAGGTAGAGCAAATTACAAAAGCATCAAACCACAATTCCACCCACGTACTTTATTTTATAATGAAGTTTAATAATGACTAAAATTGCCTTCAGATTTAAACATCAGTCATTTCTGCAATTGTGGTTAATGTGAAAAATCTCACCCACGGTAATGTTTTAGGAAAACATTGTAGAAATGTACATTATATTTTATACTGAAATGTCATAATGAAATCTTAACTAGATATCACTGAAATATATAGTACATTAAAAGTAATTTGCCACTATGGGCAGGACTGAAACAGGGACTGTGTTCCCATCCGCATGATAAAAGGTAGGGAAAGTTCTTTTATATTATAAAAGCTCTATTGTGCTTCAGCACCATTATGGTGAGAGAGTCTTTGATACTATCTTTGATAGTAGGTATCATCTAAAATACTGCTATAGTACCTAAATTACTTGTTTTGTACTGATAGTGTCATAAAATAGTATTTTATGAGAGTGAGCATCAATGAGAATATTATTTCCTCAGAAGGACACAAAATGGATTAATCTTCATTTTGAAACAGAAATAAGATATTTTTGAGTGGTTGCCTTTCCTAGCTCTGCCTTGTGAGGCTGCAATATGCCACCAAATCCTTATGTCCTGAGTGGACCATGTGTAGGAACAGGATTCCTGGGAAGGTCACTGGGCTGCTTCCGGCACCCAGGCAAGGGTTTCAGCAGCACCAGCTTCACAATTACAGAGGTTCCTGCTGCAAGGAGCAAAACAGGGGAGAAGAAATGTTCTCACACAGCTCTGTGCCTTGTTCAGATAGAGCTAAGCATTGTCCTTCCCTGGCTGAATGAATTTTTAGACGTTGAAATTTAATTTGGGTCAAAGTTGGATTAACTGCCATGGAAACTGTATTTAAGCCTCTCTTAAAAGAAAAAAAAAAAAAAAGAAAAAAAAAAAGAGAGAGAGAGAAACCCTATGCTCTGAATATTCAGGTTCTCTTAGTGAGTGAATGAATGAGCTCTCCTGATAATTAAATTTAAAGCCAAGCCTGTACAGCACCACTGTAAGGAGCTGTGGGCGAGGAGAAGCAGCCCATGCTCCGGGCTGGGAGGGAGAGGCGGCTGTGGATGTGTCCCTGCCCTGGCAGCTGCCCCTCCCTGCTCTCTCGCCCCTTCCTCACCCACTCACAAGTTAAATCCTTCGCTTGTCGGGATTCGGGGTTTGCTCCTCCAGGTTATATTTTCTGGCAGTGGTCACCAGATGGCAGTATGATATCATCAACCCCTCTCCCCCACGGACCCCTCAAATCACCTGGAGCAAAAAGGGGTTCAAATGGTCCACGGCATAGGATACAATATCCTATATATCCTACATATAGGATACAACTCCGATACAATTAGTCTCACAGCGGAGCTAGAGAAGAGTCATAGTTTTTTCCAAGACTGAGAAAGTGCTGCTTCCACGAAATTCGATGGTGAATGTGCTAAATATCAGGAAAAAAACTAAATAATTCATTATAACTTGATTTATTTACAGTATATATTACTTCTCCAGAATATAACTTTCTAGAGAGCCCTAAGCACCTGAATTTTGGATGACCTAAGGAGCCAAACACTCGATTATCTTGTCAGCTGTCTGTTCAGACTCTGTCCCAATGCTCTTCAAGTCCAAGTTTCTTATAATGGACTTTTTCTTTTCCAGTAGGCTGTATGGTTAACTTCCACAATAAATTAAAATGTACATAGTTCAGATGTGCTTAAACACTGTGTGAGTCATACACAGAGTCTGAGATGATGATGCGGTATCCTCTGGGGCCATGTTGCAACACAAAATATGTACTCTTCCCTTTTTTTAGACATATGAACACAACCTGCAGTTATTTTGTAAAGTATCCATGTCTTCCTCTGCCTCAGTGCAGTTGCAAAAGTCTGTAAGAAAAAAAAATAGGGTTCTTTCTTTATGTGACAAGCATCAGATTTAAAGCCCTCTGTTTATTCAATTGAATGTCAGTTTTAATGGAAATGTCTGGGACTGCAAAAGGAAAGTAAAAAGACAAGCAGTGAGATGGCCTGCAATCCTCCTTATGTGATTCCTCCAACACCATCACTATGGAGATATAAGTAGATCATCTGCTGCCAGCAATATTGGACCATCAATACTGATGCTGATGCTTCTGTTCTGCAGGTCTATGGTTTTTTTCAGGCCAGACAATGATCCAAAAATTACAAGACCATCATTTCTAACGCTTCATGCGTTGTATGCTTCCTTAAACCCCGTGAACATAAGTTGCAAAGATGCGTAGGCATTACCTAAATTACCTGCAATCCTTTGGTATGTGAATCCTGTCCTTTAAAATATCGGTTTTCCCTCTATACAGAAGAATGTGACACCATGCTCTCTAATTATCTGGATTAATTCTCCAAATTCTGGCCTAGTTCTATTAAGTCACACCTACAAGGTTTTGTCTGTACACAGGCACAGAAAATAAGACACTTCTAGTTACTCAGTTCTCACTGTATCCTGGAAAAATTCCTTGACACTGCAATCTATGGGTCACAGCTATTGTACTCAGGTCACTGGTTTTGTATACTGCTATAATAACTAAAAACACTCTATTCAGGGCTCAGCACCACATGATGAAAGCTGGCCTGGGCTGCTATCAGCTCATCCTGCTCCCCCAGGGAGTTTGAGTCAGTTAGAAAGGTGCTATTCCATAAAAGAAAAGGAAGTCATTTGTTTTTCTAAGAAGTTTAAAGGTCAAGAGGGAAAATTCAAATGCAAAACCTCTTATCACCATCCCCTTACTAGATGCAAACTAGTGCTAGGTAGAGGTGAGAGAAGAAATAATAATGATTGAAAGTAGCACCCTTTGCAGGGAGTGGTACCACAGGTGCCAGTTACTGAACTATGGCACGGACCAAGATTCAGATATGCCATACACTCTACACAAAAAAATCCCAAAACTAGGTCTCCTTTCCCATAGATAGGCTTTGAGCAATGTCTAATCTATCAGATATAAGTAGTAAGAGGCTGATATTTGCCCATATCACAACGTAGCTAATATCATCACATTAAAAATAGGGTAGAATTGATTGCTGCTAATGCCCCTGAGTCAAACCATTCATTATTTACTTATTGAGCAGATCTATACGGAACAAGAAACTTGTCTTTGCCCCGAGGAGCTTGGTATATGTTCAGCTGGAAAAGCAAGTAGTAGATCTAGGCATTATTAAAACCTCTTCCCTGCTACAACATCAAACAATTAAGCAAAGCTGGATTCATGCTAAAGGTACTGCTGCCTTACTTTTTTTTAATGCAGTGATGCTTAGGAATCTTTGTGGGTTTGTTTGGGTTCTTTTTCTCTGGTGTACTTATTGGAGCTTTGCCTTCTTGTCTTCAAAGCACAGTAAAAAAGAAAGAAAAAGAGAGACAAGTGTACTAGGATTTGTCTCTTTGATCCTGACCAACAGCTGAAATGTGACTGCACATTTCCATTGGAATAGTCTGATTTGTTTTTTCAGTGGATGAATAAGAGCTCTGGTAGATGGGGCTGGAGATGGATGTTTTAAGAGGGACACATGCAAAGAAAAGGTAATATTTTCATGCATAAATCTGGGAAACCACTTTATTAGTGATCAGTAAAAATTTACACCTAAATGTGAAGGTGGAGATGGAGAGAAGCAGAGAACTGGTAACACAGGGACACAGCACTGCAGCAGAGTAAAAGAGACCTACATCTTCTGCAATGAATGGGAGCAGTGGGAATACATGGAGAGGAGCATGGCCTCATGATGGAGAGTGGATACAGCATAAAAAAAATTTCCCTCTTGCCTTTCATTAAATCTATTTGGCTGTGTCAGGTTTTTGTGCTAATAGTTGTGCTGTCAGAGAGTCTGTGGAACCTCTGTCCCCCCAAATGTTTCGAGAAGATCCACAGAGCACTTTTACAGTTTTGAAATATATTTGCCAACAGATATTTCTGCAGTGGTTTGTAAACATAGCTCAGCCTGAGGAGCACAGATCCTTCTGTATCTAAGGGTAGTCCCTTGCAAAGGTGAGTAGAAAGTTCTCATCTAACACACCACACATGCAGGCACAATTCCCATTTTGGAGCCCAGGCAGACTTTAGACTCCTGGGTGCTTTTTAGACTCAAAGATTGGGCATGGAAATCAGTTAAAGTGCAGAAAGGGATCTATTTTAAACATATGTCAATCAATCCCATTTGCTGTTTGGAGTCTGTACGTGGATTTTTCATGTTATTTCTTGGCTGTTAAAGTTGGTGCCAGAGTGAAGGCATTTGTTTTTCTAACACAATGTTCTATATGCGTGAAAGAGAACTTCAAAAGTGGAACAAAGCTCCTGCTGTCAGAACAAAATCATAACTCTGCTGAGGACATAGAAGAGAATAACAAAGATACCATTGTTATCCCTCTATATCAAATGAAAATCAAATTTGAAGAGTTCAAAGCCGTCAAAACATCCCATTATTCTATTTTTAAAAGGAAATTATATGGTATCTGCAAAGGTAAGGGGTTTTGGGTTTTTTCTGGGTTTTCCCTCACACATTCACAGCAAATTAGGCACATGCACACACATAATCAAAAAATCCCTAAAACAGCAAAAAAAACCCCAAAACAAAACAAAAACAAAAAACCTACAGTGTAGAAAGCAACTTTTCATTTTAGCTTACATGGTCAGGTGACATATTCAAAATCTAGTGACATCAAACACACTAAGCAAACATTTTTCTTCTGGGTTTGGGTGCTGGTGATTGTAAAAATGATATTTGAAATATTAGAATAATGAAAAATCTGACAGGGTGTGTCATGTGCCAAATGAACATTAAAGGAAGATTAATAAGCCAGAAAATAAGCTCCACTCTTTTCTAATGTGACCTAATTACATTGCCATGATATCACATATGAAATTTGAAGGAACTGTAAATTTAGAGGATGCTGTACTTTGGTTTTTTGTTTCTCTTTTTTTTTGCTTTTCCAGAACCCTTCAATATATCTATATTTTTCTCTACAATTTGCCTTTGATTCTCATGTCTCTGGAGCAATTCTCTTGTTGAGCAAGTTTTCCTTATGATTGGTGAAAGTTTTTCTCTCAAGTTAGTTTAAAATGCCACTAATGATGCATTAAAGATTCTTCACCAGTAAGAAATCTGACAGGAGATTTTAAGAGATTTCATTGTCATATGGCTTCAGCAGCATTCATATCCACTCCTGGGCAGCTGTGTAGGTGTTTTTAGAAGAGCACCTGCTAAGTGTACCTCTACATCAACTTCTGAAGACCATTAAAAAAAATATATACAGAACAGGAGAGCTGACTCAGGGTCTGCAAGCCTGCCTGGTTAAAGAGAATATTTTATAAGTGCTATTTTTTATGTAAAGATGACTATTGAAATAGTTGTTATGATTCTTGCTCTACTAATGTTGACCATTCAGCGCAGGAATCTGCTTGAACATAATCATAAAGTGGAGAAAAAGCCTTGGAGTAAGGGGAGAGGGATAAAAAACAAATTACACCTGTGTTGTGCAGTCAAAAATAATCGCTAATGGACATCCCTCTTACAATACAGATTTTGTGAAATGGTGGCAATACTCCTATCATTTATGATTTCCTGAAGAATGGACAACTATTTATAAATGAATGGCTCTGTAATAACTCAGTGACACCTTCATAAATCTCACCAATGTAGAGCAGTGTGTGACACATCTGATGAGAAATGTGTTTACTCCTTTTGGATTAAAAATAGAAAAACACAATAGAACAAGTTCATCGGCAGGTTCAGGTGGCCACTTAGTGTATAATAGAATCAGGAAATGAAAGTGCCCTGTGGCACAAAGAAAAACACCACTAGCACCCTTTTTTAGAGGACATGAACAAGCATGTTACTGCGGCTTGAGTTGTTTGGGTTGTTTTTTTTTTTAATTTTCAGCATTTACATACCAGCAATTGTAACTCTTTACCATCAGCTAAATATTTATTCACTTCTTCTGCTTGTTATTTCTTCATTAGCAAGGTTTTCCCTGCTGTGCAGTGGAATATGCGAGTAGCTTTGCAAATGTCAGAAGCACTCAATTTGGATCAACTGGAAGAAGTGATAACAAGACTCATAATCAAGTGGAAGTACAATCGTGGCACATTTCAAGCTGCGAAATAATAGATCGATTCAGAAGTCTCTTACTCATGGGATAATACCTCCATTTGCTGTTATTTTGAGATTTGTTTTTTATTCACTGTCTCAATGGAACAATATCTTTTTCTTTTAGCATCTTATTTGGAAGCAGCAATTTAAATTACATTAGACCACTAATTGTTGTTTTATAAAACAAATGTTGTATTTCAATAAAGATAAACTTAAGCTAAGGTAGGATGTAAAAGCTTTGGATTCAATCCTAACTTACACTTTACATATCTGTGTTGTAGTGGTAGGGAGTGGTAGGGAGTTTTAACATTATTGCAGTGGCAAATTATTGCTTGGCAAGGTCACTGCTAAAATTCATTCTTGCAGCAAGGCAAGTTCACAAAACCAAAATAAGCAGAGCTCTTATGAAAATTGAGCTTTTAAATTTGAAAATGAACATTTCTTACCCCATAATATAATCTAAAAAATTGTTGTGACTGCATAATTTAGTAAGAAATTCTAGAATATTTTTCTTTTGTTGGTCAAATTTCTGGATTTCTAGTCTGTGGCAACAAAAATGTCATTAGATTAATTTCACTGATACTGCTTACTTTTCTCTCTACATCCTTTTACAGTGCAATGACAGGTTAATATTAAAGTGTGTTTCCATTATTTTTGAAAGATATTACAGTAGAATATTGCCTCAAAGCTACAACTCAGAGGCCTTTCTCCATTTCCTGTTTGCTAATCAGTCTGTGGCTTCTGAGTCATTCTTTTATTTAAAACTGAAATGAATTAGGTGTATTCTATTGTTCTTTCTCAATGGGAAAAAAAAACCCCATGTATAAATGTTATTAAATATAATGGCCTTTATCCAGTAGGCCATTTTACAGAACTCTGCAAGTTTCAGCATGATTGTTCATGTGATGAGAGGCTATGAGACCCAGTCTCTCTTTGGCTGATGTATATTTTTATGTTCTTTGACCAAAGAGATGCTTTAACATAATTTCCACTCAAAAACCTTCATTATGGGGTAAATCAATGCCCTTGGCTTTGGGTGCCTGCTATATCCCACAAAGTTGAGTCAGTCCCCTGAGATCTGACAAAGGGACAGGAATAGGATCCATTGGGCAAAAGTTTGGCACAGCAAGGTCAGGTTTACATTCAGAGCCACCCTTTAAGGGGAAGACATTCCTTTTTCCTAGTTTGATAGCTGACTTAGACGCCCGAGTTGTGAGGGAAAAAATTCATTTCAATACAGCACTAGATACTGAACCCTTAGTTATGGTAAATTTGCGTTGTTTTCTTGAAGTCAATGATGCCATGCTAATTTAAACAGATGAAGAGTTTGCCTTAAAAACTTCCCCTGCACACATACATTTGCATATGGCTGAGCCTTCCAATCTTCACTTCCCTTTAAAGTAAAGGATATTTATGGATGTCCTGTTATTTGGGGTTATCAAGTTGAAGAAAAATGTTTTATTTGCCAGGAATTGGGCCATGTAGAGCAAAATATCTGTCTACAGACAACTCAACAGATAAGTCTTAGGCATCTAACTATATCTCAATCTCTTTCCCTGTGCTATCCTGGAATGGGAATATTCCCAAGCCAGACAGAGAGAGGACTTGGACCTTTTAATGCACTCCTGTCTCTATTGCCTGGTCCATGAGACCATTCTTTCACAGGCAGTATCCGCATCCTAATCTGCACCGCGCTTCCGTTGGCTTTTTCCTTGCCAGAGAAATCACTGAGACCAGTGATTTAATAGGATTTGAAAAGGATCATGCATTTATACTGGCAGTAAGTGTGCTTTAAATTCAGTTAAACAGGATTTGTTTTAAGTTAGGAAGGGATATAAACCTAACTGCTTCTGAGATGAGCAAATGTGTAGCTGCTGGAGCTGGAAAAAGATGTTTTCTTCTGAACAGAGATGCTGTGTGCCTGCCATATAGGCAGCTCTGTGCCTTCCTGCTGGTGCTGGTACCTACTGAGAGCAATACCAAGAGTTCAGTGAAGTAACTTGGTTCAGATGTTGCCTCAGAGGATGGCTAACAGGCAAACAGCCCAGCACATCAGGTTTGGACAGTACTCAGTGCGATTCAGAAGAGGCAAGAATACATGGACTGAACCTCTGTGCACAGCCTGCATAGCTGAAACCCTTCACCATACACAAATTTCAAGGAAAATTCCACATATCTGTTCCTGACCTGACCAGTTCCTTCTGATTGCTTCCCTGACTCTATATACAGAGTATTATGTTAACATTAACCTGGATGTATGGTTCTTCAGCATGGATAGAGGAGAAAGGAACGTTTCATTCTCCGAAAATTTCTCTTCCAGATGTTTGTGATACAAAGTAGCTAGCTACCACATAAAAAATTACTACAGAAAGAAAGAACAGATACAGCTATTAATTTAAGGGGAATAAATACATACAATATGTAAAAAAAAATGTGCACTCCTCCATCAAGCCCATTAACAGCCTCCTACAGGGATAAAACACTTTCCTCTAGGATTGCCATCTGAAGGACAGAAGAATACAGATTTTATTTTTTTATGCTTCTAGAAAAACTGAAGAAGTGTTGAGAATACAATTTCCTTCAGACCAAGATCCCATGAAAGAAGTAATGGCAGCAAATAACCACTCTTCTCATCACATCTTGGAACTGAAGAGTTATTTAATTTTTCCGTCCTAATCTCAGGAGACATAGAATCTTCTACGAGGTCAAAGAAGAAAGCCAATTTCTTGAGGAGAATGGTGAATTTAAATCACCATTTAATGGTGAATTAAAATTAAAATTAAAATCAGATTTTTTAACTCTACTCTGGGCTATTGTGACTGTTTTAGCATCTGTCATTTTTTAAAATTATATAAAATTATTCAGACTCTACCTGTCGAAACAGAGCATGTTCTTCTGCTGCCCATGACACCGGAAATGGAAGCATGGTCTAGAAATATTAGAAATTCCTAGACAACAATGTTCTCACCACTTTGGTATAACAGAAAGTGAATTATTTTCAAGAAAAGTAGTCTGGTTGTACAGCCTTGCTTTTATCACTTTTTCTGTATGGTGTCATGGCATGGTCACACTCTGCTAAATATAGACCTTATATGAAGGGGAAAAGCAATCTTTCTGTTTTCACTGATCTGCAATAACCCATCCACCACTGAACTCTCTATTTCCTTTGAATGTGATGACATTATTATGCATAAATCTAGCTCTACTCTGGACAGGCTAAACCATAAAACGTGAATGTCCTTAAAATTGCCTTAGAATACATTTGTTTTCAATTAACATAAAAATGTTAGAGTGAAAGTGTGAGATGGATATATATACCGAGAGAGAGAGAGAGAGAGAGATAGATAGATAGATAGATAGATAGATAGATAGATATAGAGATATATAGAGATATATTAAATTTCTAACAATCAGTGCTGATATAAAGCTCATGATTTAAATTACACACATATCACACATCTAAAAAAGCAGACTTTCAATGCAATTTCTCAGTAGCTAGGAAATGTCAAAATTAGGATTGCCATTGTATGGCTTTGTGCATATATTTTTATTATGGTCTTTTACTGTTGTCTTGAATTACAAAATGATTCCTTACATACAACCTACCTCATTCAACATGCAAAATGGTCTTAAGAATAATTTAGTCAATATTCTGGGTTTGTTTTTCCCCTTCATTCTGCAACATCTGGCCATATCTGTTGCTAAAACATAGATTTAAAGACAGATGAAAACATTTTTCTTTTCAGTGACACTCATTATATCCACAACTGAGCAGCACATAAATATTAATTAATTTTTTTTACCAGTCTTTTATGAGCTGAAGAGTGGCATGAACACTACGCAATAGCCAGAGAGGTTAACACATATGTGAAAACAAATCTTTCCAGTGATTAGCAAGCAGAATTTGAGACACAGGAAAATCAGACCTCTCACAGCACTTAACACCATACAGCAGCTTACATAATCTTATTGACTTTAGCTGAAATTGCAAGTTCATAGTACTTTCCTTTATCAGATTCCCTGGTACTATAGTAAAAAATTGTGATGAGCTGTACAAACTCCAATCTGATGCGACTTCCTAATGTTTTATGGGAGTTTGAATTCTACCAAATTGACTGGAGTGAAGTCCCTCTTTAAGAAGAGATCCCAAGGAGGGAGCAGAGTATGGAAAACACATCTCCAGCTAACACCCATAGGTTGGCTCTAACTACAGTGCTGATGCTATGCAGTTCAGAGGCAGGAAGTTTGTGGATGTCTGCCTGCAAGACATCCTTGGCACACAAGCTAAGGTACGGCAGAAGACGGTTCTGCAGGCTGTATTCAAGGGATTTTGACTTCATTTGATCTGCAATTTCCTTGAAGTTCCCTGTGACAGTCCTATGAATAAAACAGACAACTGCAGCTGCTGAAAATATATCCTGCCAGGGCTACCAGGAGTGGGAGGGAGTTGCAGGAGATGAAAAGGGCAAAACAATGATAATAAATAGTAATAAATACTTATGACACAATACATATTCAAAAAGGAATTTTCAATAAGAGTTGCACAGAGAACTTTAGTTTTCCTGTTTTCTCATTTCTGACTGTAAGTGTAGGCAGAAGGGGTGGCATTGAAGGTGAGCCCAGACTCACTCTCCTTTGTGCAGTGAGTAGAGTGAGCCAGCCATCAGCAAGACCTGACTGATTTATTCTGGGGGTTGCAGCTCATCATATGTGGTGGCCAGCAGTGGATCTAGCCTGCCTGAATTTCTGAGGTCCCCTTCTAAACTTGTTTTTAAAATCATACATTTTGTGCATGAGAAGTACACCTTTTGTGTCTTTCAAAGTCCACTCTGGCAATTTCATTTGGTGGCATTACTTGCACTGTCATTTGTTTGCTATTGATCATCTCCATTCTACAAACATCACATGCGTTGTAACCTATTTTTCCAAATTATTTTTATTTCTATTTTTATTTTTATTTGCTTTCTAGCTTTGTGAAAGACAATCCACATCTCTGCTTATTTTTGTTGTCTTTGTCTGGATCTTTGGTAATTCTGTTATACCTTTTTCTTTTGGTCAGGCATTTCAAGAACCCCAGTGTCCTTAAACTTAGAATAATGAAATCTTGAAATATTAATAGCTAAGTGGTATACACTGGGACACGATTATGTATTCTGTTATGCTCCTAATTATTTTCCTAATTATTCTTCAGATTCTAGTTATATTTATAGACACTGCTGAATTCTAAGCTGTTGCTTTGAAGAACCGTTTGCAGTTACAAAATCTCTTTCTGGAATGGTAGTAATTACACTGATGGCCATCCTTTACTAATACTTGTAGGTTATTTCTTTTCCTAGGCTTTAAATTCCACTTCTTAACATATGATTTCATCCAACTGTTTATCATCTCCTTGTAAGTTTGAGCTCTTTGACAACTCCTCACAATCAGCTTTCGATTATCCCAAAAAAGTCTAGATCATTTTCAGATATTTCTCTCCTTATCATTCAAGCAATACCCATTTATGAATACGTGAAATGGCATATTTTTCACATGTAGAATTTGTCTGAGCTCCTTTCTTTCTGAAACCAGCTACCCACTCCTACCATCTGTTTCTTATACTTTCACCTGAACCATATGCTCAGTGGCTCCTCTGAAGATGACTGATACATGAGTCATGACTTCTCCTTGCAAAGGCTAGGTTGGCTTTTTCCTAGTATATCATGTTTTTCTCTTTTATTACTCAGTCTGTGAAATGGAATATTCCTACAGATTTGCTCTTACATAAAAATAAATTATTGGTTTGTAGTTGTCTGAGTTAATCTAAAAAATCTTTTAAAATTTTGGTGAGGTATTTGCCACTTTCCATTCTTCAGGTAACACAAGTTATTTAAATGACAGACTAATATTTACAGAAAATAGTTTAGTAGTTGTTTATTCCTGATGCTTAAGAATTCCTGATGGAAGCAGTCCTCTGAGCTTATGTTCTGGTAAATTGTGGCTCTGGAGTAGGAATCTCTCTGACCTCTTCTGCAATAAAGGTTGACACAAGGAATTAATTTTGAGGATATTTTCTCCAATAGCCTCACCTTAGCGAATGTCCCTTTTATAATTTGATTAACTGTTGGACCTACATATTTTACTGAAGACATTTTCTTCACAATTTAGGAGGAAAAATTGTTTTAATATTTTTACCCTATTAGCTTTTCTCATGTGTGTTTTTACATGCGACCTCTTGAGTGTTTTTAAAAGAAGAAAACGGAAGAAATTCTTTCCTGTGACAACAAATAAAAGAGGTGGAGAAGAGCTTTGGAGGTTTTAGCAGAGAGAAGATAGCAACAAGTAGCTCTTGCAGGTCAGCTGCAGAACCCTGAGATAACAGTTTGCCATTACTTTGTCATTTTTACCAGCAGCAGAACAATAATGAGACTCAGGACACTTGTGTTCAGCCATGTGCAAATTGAGCAGAGCCTTTTTTTTCCTCACTCCTCCCTTCTCTGCCCTCTTCTCTGCCTTGACCTTGATCTTGATATCAGCTCATTTGAAAGGTTTTGGTTGGCTTTTTCCACAAGTTGCAACCTGAAGTCAACATTAAACCTATAATATATCAGCCCAAGCAAGTTAGCAAATTTACAAGTCAGTGAAAACAGACCTTTATAATTGAAAGCATGAAAGTGGCACAAGACCTGTTCTGCCTAAAATAGCTACTGCTAAAGAAAATCACTTTCAGCTATGTGTTTTCAGGAGCATGAATAAGGGGGAACCACTGGGTGTCAATGGTACTATGGCTTCCAAACTGTAAATGAAACAAAATATAAATTATTTAATATAAACAAAAACACATGACAAAATTCAATGTCCTCATACCGCAACTCCACAAGCATTTCCTGGAAAAGTTGTTATAAAAGGCTTATATAACTTTCTGCTACACTGTCTCCCTCTTGCAGAGCTTTACAGGAGCTTCACACTGGAAATCACTGCCCAACAACTTATTCATACAAATGCTATGCTGTGTGCTACAAACCTTTTCTATGGATATTTGGGAAAAGACTGGTGCTTTCAGAGACCTAACTTTCAGGGAGGTCTTCTGCAAAACTGTGAAGCTAATCTGAACCTTACACTTAGTTCAGGTTTCATTCTCTGACCTTGCATCACAGATCCTATGAATAAAACATTGTCCTTTCAGTGCAGTCTCAATAACTGGACATTTTCTGGGTCCGTGGATTTGTACAATGAGATATCTACTCCAATCTGTGTACATAATGCTCCAATGCCTGCCAGGAATGGCTGCAATATTGATGCCTTTCAATGTAGATCACATCATTCACAGAGCAGAGTTCAATAAAATGATACTGTAGTTAACAAGTTTTATAACACAAAGTTACTTTAAAACATGGAACTAATCAGGAGGAAGCCTGTTTATGCATGTCACAGTTACATTGAATTGTCAATAAATAAACAAAGATTTGCTTCACCTATTGTCATGTAGATCAAGTGAGTCATTAATCTAAACTAATGAAGCTTAAGATATTTGACAGGCAGTTTTTATGGAGCTCTTTCTTAATGATATGTTTGCTTTTCTTTATAACACTGAGAGACCATTATCTAGAAAGCAGCACATTATAGCCCAAAAGCCTTGAATCTACTGCTTCTCTCTTCATCCCTGGCTCATACTGTGTAGCATTTACACTTACATTTTCACAGAGCTCTCCTGGATGAATAGCAGTACTCAGAAATGAATAAAAAATCCAGATAAGAGATGCAACAGAAAAATAATGTGTCCATTGCTTGATCTTTAGTCAGTTATGCCATTAGGTAGCTATTGAGTTAAGGATTTTTGAACCATCCTGGAAGACAAAAAACGAAGGCTAAATTCAAACAGTTTCACAATGCATGTTCTTTTGAAATTTACTTTTGTTATGAGGCAGCACAGAATAAACCCATTAAACCTTTTCTGAGAAAGTAAGCACATATACCTTCTTGTAAATTTCCAGAATTAAGGTTACTGGATCATCTTCATGGATTCGCAAGTTTGACGTTACAAAACAGAAAAATTAAAGGTAATCTGGTTTCCATTTCATCTGAAAATGGTAAGAAATAATATAGGAAGGCCAGCTATTAGCAAATAAGCTCCATTTCCTCTTGTACAATCTGCTCAGACAAAAACACCTAGAGCCAGTTTAGATGCCACAGGGTATGAGACACACATCCAGGACAAGAAGCTGGAACACTGCTCTAAAGACAGACCTGTACTTGCACAGTGTCTGGAAACCAGATCACATCTCCTAGAGCATCTCAGGTGGCACTGGATACTCCTGTTTTGGCTCCTGGATCAAAATGGATGCTTTCTTCATTCCTGTGCTTGAGTGAGGGTTCTTCCAGAGATTGATACTAAATTTTGACTGGAAAGAAACAAAATCTTCCTTAAAAAATTTCACATTACACTTGGTAACCTGTATCATAAATTATCTCATTGTTTGAAAAGTACTGCTGTATTTCTCCTTTAAGTTTTTTTAACTCCTAGTCACTCTATTTTGCAGAGTTTTGCCACAGTAAATACTCTTTCTCTTCCCCTGGAAGTACTGAAATGCTTGAATGTTTAGTACTCACATGACTCTGGGACCACTTAATGTCATTGCATTCAAAAGAAAGTCTTGTCTGGTTTTGGAGAAAATGTTCTTTTCACACAAAATTTGTTTGGATTGATGTCATGGGTTCCATTGATCCATGTTGAAATAAAGTGATGTGACCATTTGTGGAATACATGTGTGTTAATATATATATATCTCATTTTTTCTGGTAAGCTTTTGTCTAGTTTTAACTTTTAATTCAGTTTTGAGTGTTCATTTTAGAGCAAGAACTTAACACCTTCTGACTCACTGTTCCTGGTGAGCTCTGATGTAACTGCTATGCTGATGGTTGCTAACTTTGAAGAATTCTGTGCTCAGATGATAAGAGAAAACTGAAGTTTGAAACTTCTTGCTGAAATTTCATCAGAATATTATAAAAATTAAAAAATTAAAAATTAAAAAACCACCAAAATAAACAAACAAAAAAGTACAGTGTAAAGCTCCCAAATGGAAATTTTTCAAGTCCATGGAAACCAATAACTGCCACATACAATCTGATAAGACCAAAAAGACCGAGACCTGAAATGGCCATTGTAACTCAGATCAAAACCAAAACTTCTGTGGGTGACAAAAATCTGTGTTAATGATGGTTTTCAGGAGTTTGATGACTTTCTATCTGTGTAACTTTCCTGTTCTTCTTCTGCTGCATACTCTGTGTGTGTGGACATCTGTATAAGTTACCCAGCTGAGATTAACTCTTTACTTTGTTGACATAATCAAGGCTACCATAAAAAATTGATTTCTACACTCAAGTGAATGGGGGACATAAAGGCAGGAGAAAGGCTCAGCATCTGGTTAATACCTGGGGCAATTCTTTTCTATATCTAGGAATGTGGACCATGGTCTTCTAAAATGACTCCAAATAGCATCAGACATGGCATTAAAAGACATAGATTTTTAAAGAGTCATTCCACAGGCCAAGAAGACTTAGATGAACATGGACTCAATGTTTTGAGATGATCATAGGAGACTTTTGTTCCTATAGGGGCCAGAAGGAAACAGCCTAAGTGAAACAAAACCAGAGAAAACTTGCATGAAAAAAATAAATTAAAATAAGATGTTTCACTCCTAGCTTTCAAATGAAGAACACCTAATGAGCTCATGTGGTTTTGGACCTTCCAGGAGAGCACAAATAAAAAGATATCAGTTCAGAACCTGCCTCTTTGATGACTGTATAATTACATCTCTGAACAATTGCTGATGGTACCAAACTATTGCCCTGATATCAGTGGCACTCTGATTTAAACCATCAATATGGGGGTTCTTAAAAGGCCAAAAGCTGGAAGGAAATATTTTGTATATTACCTGAAGTAAAGTTTCAAAGAGACCAGCACAGGTTTTTTTCCATTAGAACAATTTTCTGATGGATCATGCAGTTTTTGTAAATTAATATGTTTCATGGGGCTGTTTCAATTAGATTTTATGTCTTCCAACCCCATCGAGAATCATTGCAGATTGCTTTGCCCAGATTAAAACATTTCACTGAACTAAGGAACATTTTATCTGAAAAACTTCTTGACATTGGCCTGATTTCTTTGTTACATTAAGAGTTTCCGGTGTCTGAGGCCTCTGCAGAACTACTTTTTTTCAAAAGCCAGTACAACAAAGCTGACAACTATGGGCAAAGGCCCAGTCACATAATGCTGAGTGCATCACACAAAAATCTAGTACCTCTGCAAACTCAAGACTTTATGCTCAGCTTGAAACCTTGGCCATGGATGACTTTCAAGGACTTAGGTCACTGTCTGACAAAGTGTGAAGTATTCAGTTAACACCAAGTGTGGGTGGATCCCATCGTGTCCAGTTCCACATACATTACACAGGTGCGTCAGAATGGAAACGTGTGTTGGGGTCCTGAGGCTTTAGCACCATAACAGCACTTTTATGGCAACCTCTTTCAGCCTGATGCAAATATGATGATAGTCAAACACAGAATGTCACAGATTTTCAGGCCTAAAGAAAAAACTCGAAAGAGGCTGTTCTATACAGTAAAAATATCTTCTTACAGGAATTAGATGATATTAGATGATATCCAAGGATCGTTGTTCAGTACTAATTATTCACAAATTATCACTTCCCAGATGCTAAGCCTATACATTTACCACTGGTAGGAAAACAACCATTATAAAAACTCCCGGCCCTTCAAATTATCCTCTAAAATATTTTTAAATTTCTCTTCCTGTTTTTGACCTTAGAGAATTCTTTACACTGGATCCTTAGCCCCTATGAAAAGAAACAAAATATTGTTTATCAAGTGTCTTTTGCTAAGTAGAGAATCTACTTCAGAACTGCTATAGGACTAATTCAAAGTAACTGAGATTTTCATTTAGCATAAGCCATCTGAACACACCATCCTAACCTAAAATGGTTCTGTGAATCTCTATAGCCAATCTGGCTGAGATTTGTTCTCATTTGTAAATACTTGCCGCTGATGTCAGGCAAACTGTTGTCAAATTCCCTTATGTATAAAATGTAAATATTGGTAGATGTTCAGGATGAATGTTATCTAATAGGTACTAAAGAAAAACTCTGAATAGAAAGAGTTTGGGTTGCTTCAAACCTTCTCTAACTTTACAATAAGAGGGTTTCTTTATTTTCTGTGATTAAAAAAGAATGTGTTCTGTTTACTATATAGCCATTTACATTCTGGTTTAAGGTTTTCAAGAAGAATAAAAGTCTGTTTCCATTAGCACTAAAAGCATAGAGAGACTTTCACCCTAGAAATGTCAGGCACCATTACTTTCTGTAGAGTCTGAAAGCATTGCATCTGTTGTTGTCAGAAATGGGCAACATGTCTATCCAGAGAGGAGCAATGAAGCCTGTGAAAAGAATTTGTAGAAAGCCAGGCAACATTTTTATAGATGGCAGGTATCAGCAGTGGCAAGAAATATACCAAATTTTCCTTCCTTAATGAAGAAACACATTATCAAATAAGCTATTTGAGTTGTTTTGCAGGAAGGAAGAGTAAATGCTTTGTATGGTTGAGGCAGTGTGATTTCCAAAGTTTGTAGCACACTTCAGAGACAATAGGTGAACACAATATTGGCATGTGGTACTGCACTTCAAGAAACACTTCAAATAGACAGTGTTGACTTGAGATAATCCTTTTTGTTATTGTTGTAGAGTCCAAAAAGCAATTTTTCTCAGATACTATTATCTGAAGATATTAGGCTTAAGACAGAGATGCTAAACTTAAATGTTCATGAGAAAGTACCAAATGAAAATCCCAGAATTATTAGAATGCAAATTAACCATGCAATTAACCATACATGATTTATTTGATATTTACACAATTCTCATTCATGTAACAGACTCACCTTAACTTGGATAGAGATATTAATGTAACTAAGGCTTTGTAAGAGCAGTCTACATGCATTTTCTCATTAGACAGATGCTGCACATGAATGAAGTTTTATAGACTCCATGTCCTATAATAAGCCAACATGGACTCACCATGTAAAAAATTAAATGGTCCAGCAACATACACCTTTAGCTCTGTCCTGATATTCAAACAGTTTTTAAAACACAGTATGTATCAATATAATAACATTTTCATTCTCATTTTTTTGGGTTAAAAAAATCCCAGATGTAAATAGGAGAGAAATAGGAGAGCTTTTATGTTTTCACAGTTATTTTCACAGTTATTATTATTATTATTATTATTATTATTATTATTATTATTATTATTATTATTATTATTATTATTATTATATTTTATTTATTATATTTTATTCAGCAGATTTAAATGACAGTGATTTTTGGTATAAAACCATATCTGTTCCAAGTACATCTGATGACAGGTATTGGGTCATGAGTCATATCAAAAATTAATTTTTTTCAAAACTGTGAAATTTATTCTCTAACTGAATTACACATACTTCATTTTAAATATAGACTTTACTTGGAAAATTCTTGTAACACAACCCTGACTACCCACTGAATAGCTTTTATTAGTTTTGGGTTTAAAATAAACATAGTTAAATGAAATTTGGAAATTAGTAAAATGAAAGAGTAATGCTGAAAGACAAGACTCCCCTGAGAGTTCAAATAAAGATTTCACTTACTCTTTTTTTTTAGTCATTAGAGAGAGTATGATATAATGCACAAGACTACAGCACTGGTAATCCAGTGTGAAGGACTCTCTGGATTGTGCCAGGAACATTCCTTGACAAATGCATGAACTCGTAGCATCTCACTTTACAGTAGGGGAAAGAGACTCTGAATATACAATCATTGGATTCAATATATAGGTTGCAAAAGTTTTTCAAGATCCTCAAGTGGACATGCTGCAGCACCCCAGTGTCTTTCTAGAGGAGACCAAAACTGAACACGGCTTCATCACCCCAGTCCCTGTCCTGGTCCTGCTGGCCTCACTATTTCTGACACAGGCCAGGAAGCCAGTGGCCTTCTCAGTCCCCTGGGCACAAACTGGGTCATGTTCAGCTGCTGCTGACCAGCACCTCCAGGTCCTTTTCCCTTGGGCAGCTTTCCAACCTCTCTGCCTCAGCCTGTAGCCCCTGGCCTTGCCGAACCTCCTGCAGTTGGCCTTGGCCCATCTATCCTGCCTGTCCAGACCTCTCTGCAGAACCTTCCTGTACTCCAGAAGATCAACACTCCCACCTCAGCTGGTGCTGCCTGCAAACTGAGTGAGGGTAGGTACACTCAATCCCCCTGTCCAGATCATTAGTAAGGACATCAAACAGGACTGGTCCCAGTACTGAGCCCTGGGGAACTCCACTTGTGACCAGCTGGATTCAACTCCCTTCACCACCACTCTCTGGGCCTGAGTTTTACCATCCAGCCAGATTTTCACCCAGTGGAGGTAACACCCATCCAAGCCATGGGCAGCCAGTTTCTCCTGGAAAATTCTGTGGGAGTCAGTGCAAAAGGCTTTGCAAAAGTCCAGATGGACAACACCCAGCCTTTCCCTTATCCATTTGATGGGTCACACTCTCATAGAAGGTTGGTCAAAAAAACCTGACTTTCCTAGACCATGTTTTTTGGGCCTGATCTCCTGGTTGTTCCACACTTTTTGTGGGATGGCCCTCAAGATAATCTGTTCCATCCTTCCTGACCTTATCAAGCACAAAGGTCAGGCTGACAGGCCTGTAGTGCCCCAGCTACTCCTTCTGCATTTCTTGTGGATGGGTGTCACCTCCTGTCACCTGGGACCCCCCTGATTAACCAGGACTGCTGGCTCCGTGAGACACCAGCTCCCTCAGTACCCTTGGGCAAATCCCATCCATTCTGAGGCAGCCTTGTCGGTGTCCTAAGTGTCATAGCAGGTCACTGACCATTTTCCCTTGGATTATGAGGGCTTCATCCTGCTCCCCATACCTGTATCTCAGGTCAGGGAGCTGGGCAATCAGAGAAAAACTGGAGTTATTAACTGGTCTTATTTCTGGTATTATTAAACACTGAGGCAAAGAAACTATTAAGTATCTCAGTCTTTGTCTTATCCTTTGTCATCATGTTCCCCACCACATCCAAAAAAAATGGAGATTCTTTTCAGCCCTCCCTTTTTTGTGGATGCATTTATTGAAATATTTTTTAGTGTCTTTTGCAGCACTATACAGATTAAATTCTAATTGGGCTTTACCTTCTAATATATACTCCCTATAACTTGAGTTGCTGCCCCTGCTTCCAAATAGCATAAACTCTCCTTTTTACTCTGAATTGTAGACAAATCTGTTCTGCCAGGATTTCTTCTTCCCTGCCATCTTGTCTTTTGGCAAATAGAGACAGCAGGCTCCTTCACCTTCAGGATTTCCTTCTTGGAAAACATCCATCCTTCCTAGACTTCTTTCCCTTCATGACTGCCTCCCAAGAAACTCCCTTAATACATCTCCTAAACAGTCCAAACTCTGGAAGTCCAAGGTGACAATTCTGCTGACACCTCTTCTTACTTCTCCAAGAAGTAAAAACTCGATAATTTCAGAACCGCTGTTCACCCGATGGTCTCCAATAATCACATCACCTTCTCTGTTCACAAAAAGCAGTGAGCACCTCTCCTAGTTGGAGCCCTCTACAGCTGTGTCAGGAAGTTCTCTTCCATACACTCCAGAACTTCCTGGACTGTTTTCTCTCTTCAATACTGCATTTTCAGCAGACATCCAGTAAATTGAATAATTGAATATGCAGAGACTCACTACCTACGTAATAAAAGTTGCATTTACTTCACAAGGCCTGGGTTTTACTCATTGTGTCTAAAACCACTAGTAAAAGCTATTCAGGGCCTTGGTTAAGCATTGCTAAAAATTATGGAACCTCTCAGTAGGGTCATTTAAGAAAAAAGCATGCCACAAATTCACAAGTGCATTCTGTGTTGAATGCATTATGGTAATTGAACTATCATCATAGTGTTGTCAGTATGCATCTGTGTCTAATTGAATTTAATTTCATTGAGATTTTAGCCATAAACAGTATGTGGAAAGTCTTTCTTGAAGGACTGGGGGACTGGGGCATGGTTTCTGCAGCTTTTGGGATTTTTCTGGGAGGTCCTTGGGGGGAAGGGGGTGGGAATGATTTCTTTGCAGGGGTGGGGTTATTTGATTGTTTTTGTGCGAGCTATAACTAGGAACACCAGAAATGACAAAACAAAATATTTAATAAAATTAGCCATATAGTTATGAATGTCAAGGAACTTCAGAGTTTAGCTGACTCTTAAATTGATTTTCCCATCACTAATACTAGCATTGATCCAAGTAGGAAAAATTTGCTTACAATTTTCCATTGTAGATCATTGTAAAAGAGTTATGTAGTTTAGGTCTGAATATTACATGCAATAATTCATAGCAGCAGCAATCCATATGCTACACATCTCTGTTAATCTGTCAAGTGAAAATGCTAAAGCAGGAACAGATGAGAACGCTAGATTTATTGTGACAATGTATTTTGGATTCCTTCTTTGCTTTTCTCACCTAAAAACTTCTACATTCTAGATGCTATTCTTAGGTAAATACTTACTCATTACTTCCTGTTCTTTTCTGCTGAAAACTGGTCTGCTCTCACCAAGACTCTCAGCAGAGACTGCCCAGATTACCAGTTTAGTATTCATTATAGGACATCCTTTGAGCAATGCAATACCTAGTACAATCTCTAAAGAAACATAAGTTAATTGAGTTGATGGTAAATATAAAGGTAAGTCTGCAGGGAAATAGATCAGAAAGTATTGTGGGTATTGCTTTAAACTCTTGTTACAAATTTAAGCTACAGAAAGGTGACATACCACCAGAAGAAATTTTTGGCTCACTCATACAGCCAAAATTGCTTAACTTTTAAATCTGAGTAAAAGTATGAGTATTGGTGGATTCTCATCAGTGGTTGCATTTGGCAGAAGTCAGAAGGGCACACATGCATGTGGGTCTCTGGCTTGGGGATCTAACTAGAGCATGAGTTTTTGGCCATGTGCTACGTCTCTGTGTGCTCTTGTCTTCATTTTTGCTGAGTTAGTTGAATTTAGGACTCACACACTTGCCCATGAGCCTGAAAACAGTCCGGGTATTACCAGATTGGGTACAGAATATGTGAATGTCAAACTTCTAGTCATGACCACAAGTCAGAGCGGTCAAAATTTCTATTTTGTGAAGTTTATTTATGGTTTTAATATGAAGACAAAAAAACCCCGAATATTTTATTATCTAGCAGCTTCCTGTTCTTATATAAAGATAATCTTGCTATAGGTGATATGAAACAAAAAGGATATATATCTGTCCTTGCAGCAGGTATTCAAGAAGTCTTCCTTTGCCTATCAGAAACCTGTAGGATCCTGCACCTCTTCCTTTCATATGGCCAATACTTGGCTTATTCATTTTTGTTAAAAATGCAGTTCTTATTATTTTCAGCTTAGCCTCTGTTTAAGGAGACAGCAACATCCAAACCAAAGAGATAAATAGGGTCTTTCAGTGCTTGTCTTTCTGAACTTCTTGTCACCATGCAGTGAAATTAACAAGGCACATGTTGACAATTTAGATTCCTCACTCAGCATTTCACTAAGCCGTTCACTTATCAGGTACTGATATGCCTGATTAAGACCCGTTGCAGTTCCTGTGATGACTTTTAGACATACCTTCGTTTTTCCATCCATCAAGAGAGTCAAGCTGTACTTCCACAATCACCACTTAGTTCCTTATCAGTCAGTCATGGCTGTGGGCTTTATTAATGCAAAATAATTCGCTCATCCTCTTGTCTCCTGACATCACTTTCCCCTCCAGTTTAATGGTGGGAAGCAATGAAGTAGCAGCACAGATATCGTGTGTGTCAGATAATCGTGGTAGCTACCAGGCAGTCAGATCATCAGACCTTTCACAGAAGGAAATAGAATTACTGATATGAGAAGGCTGATATCAGATGAAGATGCTTTGTCTAGGTGAATCAAAATGAGCTTTAACAGGTTTGGAAGAAAGCTGATGAAAGTACACACTCGAGGACATCTATAAGCTCGCTGAGGAATATAAATAAAAAGCAAACAAATAATGAAACCAAATGTCAAGATTTATACACAAATTGTTAGCAGCTTTATGAAGCCTATCTATGTAGTGATATTGGAAAAATGCTGCATATACATTCCACAGCCATTTTTCTTGACTTTTTTTTTTCAACTAGATAAAGCTCTTTTTCTAACTCTTAGACTTAAAGGCATACTTAAATATTGTCTGTTACTAGAAATAGATATTCCTGGATAAAAAATAAGACAATGGCATATTAAATTCCATTTTAAATACTCAGAAAATTCAGAAGAAATTAAATCTACTAAGTAGTGGTTCTGGGTCCATTCATTACAATTAAACACATAAGCACATAATATTAAACTTTAAAACACTGATTTTAATGTGTATGATGGACACAAATGCAATATTTTAAAAGTCTTTTCTACTATTCATATAAGATACCAAAACACTCTAGGAGAGAAAATGTTCATATTTTTATGAATATTATAACTTTGATATTTTCATGGATATGGTTTCAGGTTTCTAGTAATCAAGTCATAGCTTGCACTACTTTATTCATATTCCATTTTTACTTTTTACCCATTTACCCATTTTATTTACCCCATTTTTACACTAGAGCAGCCCATTACTGAAAGATCTTACCCGGTAGAAAGGACTCATTCTGGAGTGGCTCTTGAAAGACAGCAGTGCATGGAATGGAACCATACTGGAGAAGCTGGTGGAAGACTACCCCATTGGTGGTTAGACTCTATCCCATGGAAGAGCCCCCATGTTGGATGGGAAGGGTATAAGAAGAAGCAGCAAAGAAGAAGACAACTTTTGAAGTGATGGCAACCCCTGTTCTCAATCCTCCAGTTCCACTCAGGGGGCAGAAACCGTCAGAAGAATTGTGTGTGAAATTGGAACTGGGAAGACGGTTGGGGAAGAAGTAGGGCACAGGTGAAAAGTGGGCTTAATTTTGGTTTTATCCTGTTCTGTTTATTACTTCTTAGTAAATCATATTGTTTTACAAAGTCAACTATGTTTTGCCCAAGACAGCAAATGGTGAGTGATCTCCCTCTCCTTGTCTCTTTCTATGGACTTTTTCTGCTCCTGCTGAGGAGGGAGAAGTGATCAAGCAGCCTGGCTGGTACCTGGTGGCAACAAACCAAGGGATCAGTAGATTGCTGCTCAAAATGAAAGGGCAACAAGTTGTCACAAAAAGCAAAATAGGTCAATTGATCTAACTAAGCCTGATAATCCTACATCTAATTTGGTGAGTTTCACTAATTGATTTCCTTTAGCTTTTTTTTTTTTTCCTTTGTCATGATATAACACAGAGAAAAAGATATGTTTGTACACTTGAAATACTAGATCATCTAACAGGATAAGCCCCAGTGGCAGCTTGGAGGAATCAGCAGAAGAGATCAGCGTCAGCTCACAGGGTCTTAGGCTACAATATTAGAAAAATTATAACAGGCTGCGTAAACTTCCCTTAGGAAAGGTTTAGGACAGCTGATCCCTTTGAAGAGGTGAAAAAGGGATCTCTGGAGCTTCTTTGCAGCTGTGTTTCCTAAGATTTTGGGAAATTTAGTGATAACACCCATTTCTATGAAACAATGGTTTCAGAAGGTCAGTGAAAGCCTAAAAGTGAAGATATCATCACTGGTGAATGATATGACTACTGAAAATCTAATCTACAGCCAGCCTGCAACTCCCCAGCTCTTCTAAGTGAACATTTTTATTTAATTTTAGCTACATTTTACTTTCAAAACTCAATTCACTCACAGTTAAGTAGCTCACATTCTAGGTTTGTAAATAGCTTGTCTGGTAAATGCGGGAGAGATGCTGGCAGCAAGCATCCACCTTCAATGTTTTGATTAGTTCTGCTTGGCTTGTATCATCAGTTGACTGAATGTGAGATTGTGCACATTAGATGGAGTAATGTCTTTATGGTGACTTGGCAATTATTTAACCACTACATTGTACCCCAAACTCCATCTTTCTCAGATAAATAAAACGAATCTGTCATTATCCATCCAGAGTAGGAAGGAATGATTACTGCATACATATAATTTATAGAAAGACATAATAACACACTTTTAATATGCTTCAGGTTGAACTTGCAAATGAACACCCTGCTGTGGAAAAAAACTCATGCAGACATTTTGGTTTTCAGGAAGCATTGCTGTTCAAAAGTGCTCAGAGTCTGTTGGATCTTGTAGATACTCTGAGTCTCTAAATCAGGCAGAGGGAAGGAGAGGATGAATTCTGCGTTTCCCTGCAAAGTATGCAGAGCTATTCAGTTACTTGTAAAGTACTGGGATCTTTTTCAAGGGGTGGATAAACTGTCTACCCAGTTCCTACCTCTGGGTAGACAGACCATGACTTCTATTATGCCTCAGCAACATGAATCTTAGTATTCCTCTGTGCTGAAATGATGTAAGAAAAAAAATAGTGGGTAAAATATGATACTTTTATTATATTTATGTGTTGACCTAGTTGAATTTTAAAGGTCCCTTTCAACCTAACCCATTTCATGATGCTATGATTTCAGAAGTGGATTCACACTTTTTCTGAATTCCTTTGCAGATAAACCCTCAGCTTGAGCCTGGAAAGTGTGCTGGTTCTAGGAAATCAGGTAAGCAGGGACAGTGACTCTGTGTCACTGAGCCACCTGACCTGTAGCTGAGCTGCTGTGCTCAATTCTGAGATATCTGATCATCAAATGGGGAGAGGAAAGAAGCCTCTCCAAAACCAGGTGATTAGTTTGGTGTATGGGGAGACTGACATCTCAAATTTGATGTGTAAGTAGGCTAGTGAGTTTTGTCCTGTCTCTTTCTTGCTTTTCTTCATTTTTACTTGCATTCTCAGTGTATAATTGGTGCAATAACATGGGGTTCATAGAGTACTGGTCCAAACACAGAAACTATTTTCTGTGAGGTATATCAAGGGTTCATTCCAAAGACTGAGTGCTGAAAGGGCTATTCATTCTCTACATCAGGTTCAACTTATCTGGTCCACCTTCCATCTGCCTACAGAGTTCATTAGGATTAACTGAAAAAGAGCTTATTTTATCAGTTTGGTTAGAACTGGCTGCCGAATGTTTAAACTTTTCTTACCCTTCCTTTTGAGCCATTGTAACAAGGCAGATGAGTACTAGAAAAACACATCAATATTTTAAAGAATCTTTTATAAGACAATGGTCTTCAAAAAACCTTTGGAGTCTCTACAGCAGCTATAGGTACTCAGTCACTGTGTGTAGGTGGGCTCCCAGGCTGTGCACAGGCTTGTTGAAGACTTGCAGACATTACCTGGGCTTCACAATTCTCCTTGTGTAGAGAACTGCCTGGAGGATTGGCACTGTGTCTCATGCCTTTGAGAAACGCAAATGTTTCAGGGAGGGGAGAAAGAGGAAAAAAAAAAGCAAGAGTATATTGTTGCTTTAAAACTTTAGAATCTGGCAGCAATATAACAAAATATTTCCCTCTTTGTCAGTGTTCATTTTAATGCATTTTTGGAGATGTGGCAGCAAATTAAAGTCAGAGAGATCAGTGCAATTGGAAATATTTAATTTTCACATAGTGGAAGCACTGGGCTCCTGTGGAGTCCTAAAGCCTGAAGCTAATATATAGCCCCCAACTTTGCTTTCATTTAAGTCATTGGCAAAATTCCCACTGACTTCAAGTGAAGTAGCATTGGCCCAGTTTCAAAAAAGGAGTATTATTAGGTTTAACATTTTAAACCCACAAACATAAAGAGCAGTCTTAACATTACCGTGATTGAGAATTTCATTTTCAAATGCATTTGACAGCATAGTCAAACAAAGAAATGTAGCTTATCTTTTAAACTTTTAAATCACTAGGTTGAACAAAATAGGAACTGCTTTCAATTAAATAATGCATTGAAAAGTATTGGTACAGAATTGCCTTTGACAGAGAAGAAATACTGTATTTATCTCATTGTAGTCCATTCATTGGTTTATGGCTCCAGAATCCTCAAGCAAATATCATAAATCCACATGACATCCTGGTGTGTTCTAGCAGATGTTGCATTTAAGTCTCAGAGTTAGCTGAAAGATGTGTTAAAACTCATGTAACCAGGCAGCTTCCTGTCAGCCACCCATCTGAGAAGTCTCAGAAGCTCTAGTAACTACAGCGAAGTTTTGGATGAAGTTGCACCCCAGAAATTGGCTCCAGATTTGTCCACTACAGAGGAAAAGACCACGTGAAGTACAACTGAAATCTCCCACAACAAGCTAATCAAAAATGCCTTTGAGATTTCTGACATCACAGCTGTGAAAAGAATATTTAGTTTTAGGGGTGTGTGTGCAAATACCAGAGCTAAGAGTGTTGCCAGGATTAAAGGCTGCTCTAACCAGCCCTACCTGAGTTCACTGAGTGATGGAGTTTCTCAGGCATTGTCCTACCTGCTGCATCTTGGGGGGTTGCCCACACTTCAGCTGCACAAGGGACAACACCTGATGTCACAGGTGATTGCAGACACTAAAAATAAAAGGGCAAAAGAGTGCATGTGCCAGGTGCTCCTGGGGACAGGGAATTGGATCCTATTTTGAGTGTAGGGACAGTTGAGCAGGAGAGAGGAGGGGGCTGCAAGAGTCCTGACCCCTGCTTGAAGGCTCCTCTGGAGGTTGTGCTTCTTTGAGGCTCAGGTGCAGACTCCAGAGGTGTGGGACTGCATAGCTGGGTCCATGGTAGCAGCAATGACTTCATCACAAGGAATGGCTTGACCAGGCATGCCTGGGTCTCCAGCCTCTTCATAAAAAGGGCTCTCAGAAGCAACTTCTGCCCTGTGGACTCTCTGGTGTCTGTTTACTCTGGTGTTTCTAGCTGTAATCAATGCCCTGGAGCACAGCTGGGTTCAGAGGAACCTGTATCCAGAGGATGCCTTCCTCCCCACACCAGCATGCTGGAGATGGTGAGTGAATGGGCACTGAGGAGTCAGTCAGTCAGGCTCTAACAAAAAATACACCAACATTTGAACTGTTCTCTTCCTCTATGCCTTAGATGTTGATTGGGTTTTGTTTGTTCAGTTGTGTATACAATTTCTATGGTGTGTTTGATTTTCTTCTGTGCCATTGAAATAAAGGAAACAGAAAATTCAAAGGCAGTCAAGAGTAGGAATGTTATATCCTAACTTCTTAGAACTAATGGATTTCAAAGAAAGTACTGTGAGAAGCTTCAGATGATGGGTTGCGTACTGTATGGGCCAAAGTGTGAGCAGGGACTTGGGCTGCCAAGGGCTACAAATTCCCTGTTTGCTTTCACAGAGATGGGGAAGGAGTGACTTCCCACTTTCAGAAGAAGTCACCAGGCACCTGATGTGTTACAGGTCTGCCAGGGCCTCTAGCAGTCATGGACCGACACTTAATACTGGCCATGAGAATACAAGAGTATAAAAAACTCCTCAGAATTTGCTTGTTTACCACTAGGAAGAAATAAAAAATACTTGTCTTATAATTGGATGATCAATAAACAAATTTACCTCAACATTCAAGCTTCCCAGCACTTGCAAGTGGGGTTCAAATGGACAGGATTAAGTGACTAGTGATAGTAATAATAACTAAAAAAGGTGTATGATTGCTCAAAAAATGAACCCTAGTGCACTGCCAGCTGAAAGCACATGTTCATATTTACAATATGAAAGATGAATCTGTTCATCCAGGGCTCTCTAATGCAGCAATTGCAGATGTTGCAAACACTGTAACAGAAGAGAAATTATTCTGCTAATTTTTATACTGACAAGCCCCATTCAAATAAACAATAACTGCAATTTACCACGTATCCAGAATAATTCTTCTCAGAAGCCTTCAACAGAGAGCAGTGAATCTTTCCTTAATCCATCTGTTTTCATGTTTGTTTATCATAATACAGAGGGGTCATGTGCTGAGTAAACAGGTTGTTTTAGAAATTTAATAACTCCTGAGTTATTTGTTGAGACTCGGTGCCTAAACAAACACAAAGACATAAATGAGCTCGTTCCAGGATGGGACCACGACTACCAAACTCAGTTTCTCCACAAAAGATAAAACTCCTGTAACGCATTATTTCAGAGTATGATGGCAAATAACTTTAATATCTATTTTTCAAGGCTTGATTCCTTTCCACTAAATGGTGCATTTTGTCACCGAACCAGACACTGAATGGTCAGAGTCAGACCATTAATGAAGTCTAAAAATAGTTAATGCAGGGTGACTATTCCTGAATGTTCCACAACATTATACACTTTTAGAATGTACATTTTGAAGTATATCTGTGGCTTCCTAGAAGTAGTCAGCGCCTGTAATAAGGGGAGAAATGCCAGGGTGAGATCAGCTTGGTTTTTTTCAGTTAAAAGTGCATACTTTCTTGTTGACACAGAGTGTAACTACTAAGAAATTTTGAAATTTCTCTTTGAGAAGATTACATTTAAAACACCAGTTTTAAATGCTGTCTGATTATCTACAGTTGATCCTCTTACCATTCCTTTTTATAGCACCCATTTTTCAAATGGCTTTTGAGTTAGTGCTTCATCCAGTAGCCATTGTCTCTTTGAGCACTCTGTTCTGTCTGGTGTCTAAAGTGCTGACTACCCCAGATCTAGAAGATGAATTACTGCAATGAAAAACATTCAAACATCAAAATGGCTGCTGTCCTTGATAGAAACTCTGTTAAATACTGAAAGTGGCCTAGGCTAGACATTGCCAGTTTTAGCAGTGCATTAAAGAAATCAAAAATGCATTTACCATTTAATATGTTAAATGCTATGGAGCTGGGATAATTGCATCAGAAAATACAGTGTGTAACTTTGCTACCCCTCTCTCTGTTCTCTTTTTCAAGAACTGTTGTTTACACTGATACTTCCTGTACTGATACAGAAGTTATGCTACCTCTGCTGGTAAATCTGGCTATTTGAATCTGTTTGTATGTTTATATGTTGATACAGCAAAAAATGTGCTTGGTACATCCTCTGGTGGCAACACTTGGAAACATCAGTTGGGTGTGCAAAAAAAACTGACTCCAGTTTCTGCCTTTATGCATTAGAGCTGCTTTTTCCCTGTTTAGGCAGAGGAAACATAGTGGGCAAGAGTGTGCAGGAGGAGCTGCTGAAGAACAGGACACCTTCATCCCAGGCTGGGTTGCCCCAGGATGGGGTCACAGAGCTGTTCACCACAAGAGTTCAGAGGGCTCATGGCATGATCCTCTTCTTTTTCACCCCTCCATGCCATCCTGCCACTTCAAGCCATTGTTTTTATGGAGCAGAAGCAAAATTGTGGAAGAGGTTGGTTGTGGGGTTTTTTTCCTCATGCCCAAAGAAACTGCCACAGCTGTTTTGAAGCACTGGCACTTAGACCAGGTGGTAAAACCCCTTGCCAAGGAGGAAGGTACAGGTGACTCTCTGTGTTTAATACAGGACTATTGAAGGAGTTTCCACCAGGACAGATGAGCCTGACTGAGTAGAAGAGGAGCACCTGGCCTTTGAGAAGCAGCACCATGAGGTCCCCTCACCTCTCTCTCTGCTTCTTCTTCCCAGACTGCTCAGGCAAAACTCCTCCTCCCCACTAGAAGCCAGTGAGCTGTTTGATGCCACTTATGGACTAATAATGTACACAAGGAATGAAGAAAGAGCTATGAAACAGGTGTGAAATTATATTGATTTGAAATTGGTTATCACATGATTATTTGAGGAGCATGTGTAAATCACTCCTTTTCTGATCAGGAGGTTTTCTGTTTTATCCAAAGCATAGTCATTTACTTTTCTTCCTTTTCACCCTTTTCCTATCAGGAGATGGGCAACATGCAAGTTGTTTTACTGTTCTACTTTTCCCCTCAACAACAAAGGGGGGACTAGTTACTGTTTAATCAGCTGCTTTAGTACTAAGACTTGTTGATGAGGCCCATTAAGTTGTGCAGATTTTACAACTCAGCAGAGTTCACAGTGCCAATGTCAAATTTCTGTCTGGCAAGGCAAGCCCCGTGAGGAAGCCAAAGAAGTGAGGAAAGAGGGACATCAGCAACCACCAGGAGGTGATACCAGCAGAATCAGTAACATGTGGTGGACACCTGCATCTCAATCCTCAGGTGGGATGGTGTCCTCTCTGCACTGCAAAGATGACAGTCACAACAAAACTTAGAAAAATTTCTGGTGCAGAAAATAGTGGAGATGGGCACCAGGCTTTTTTTAGAGGACAGGACTGTCCACAGATGCAACACACAGCTTTAGGGCAGGTAAAAGGCTATTAGGCACAGAACAAATTTCTGTGTCATTGCCTAAGGGCAATTCCAGGGCTATTCCTCCCCAGGGAGGTGCCTGATACAGGACAGTGTGCCCCAGTGCCCCTGGCTGCTCCTGGATGAGGTGGTGGGACAGGGGCACCTGCCAGCCCCAGCCCTGCCACCCCAGAGAGCCTCCAGCTCTCATGTTTCCCTACTACACTGCCATACCCTGAAGAACCCATGAGGGATGGGGGACATAGTCACTGCAGCTGAGTGCAGTTAGCCTGGACAAAAAGCTTTCCAAGGAGATGGGGAAGGCTCACATGGAAAGGTCTCTAAAGCAAATTATACCTACACCCATCAGCCCCTCTTGCCTCAGTGCTGGGACAGGACAAGACATGGCAGCTCAACATGCCTGTGTTTTTACAGCACCAACAGGCTCATGCACAGCAAGGGGAGACCTCCTCTGGCCGTGTATGCTCCTGCTGAGCCTGCTTCAAGGTGCCTCACTGAGCTTCACCCAAGTAGGGCACAGAGCGGGGTGGATAAAACTTCATTTTGCCTACCCCTTTACATCTCTCCTTCAATGAATCAGGAAGGACCAAGGGGTTTCACTAAGTCTTTCCAGCTGAAGATCTGAGCACCTGGATCCAGCAGTGAAACTTCAGACCTCTACCAATGCCACTTTGTCTCCCAAAGCAAATGTGATCTCACCACAGCTACCCTTCAGGCCCAGCCATACCATCAGTCCTGTTTTTAAGAGACTGACATCACAGTTAGGCAGAAGCAATTCCATTTTGTAGTAACTTTCTGTGAATAATCAATATTTAGCGCCTGCAACTCTAATACTGAATTATTTATTTGAGAATTTAAGTATTTGGAAAAATATCAAAGTCAGTTGTATGCTGCGCTGCATCAAAATGAGCATGGCCAGCAGGTCAAGTGAGGTGATTCTGTCTCTACAGTCCATCTTTGGGAGACCCCCCGTTGAGTACTGATCCCAGGTCTGAGGTCCCCAGCACAGGAAGGACAATGACCTGCTGGAGCAAGTCTAGAAGAGGCCAACAAAGTGATCAGAGGGATGGAGCACCTCTCCTGTGTGGAAAGGCTGAGAGAATTGGAATTATTTAGCCTGAAGAGAAGACTTCAGGATGATCTAATTGCATCTTCCATTACCTGAAGAAAGCCTATAAGAAAGATGGGAGAGAGATTACTTACAAAAGCATGTAAGGCATAATGGCTTTAAACTGAGAGTAAACTGAGATATTAGGCAGAAATTTTTCACTGTGTAAGGGTGGTGAGGCACTGGAACAGGTTGTCCAGGGAAGTTGTAGATGTCCCATTGTCACAGACATGTTTTATGAAAAATCCTTTCCTTAGGATTTTTCCTCCTGAGAAGCTGAGAGGCCTCAGGAACAAAATGTAAGCAATGATTATCTGCTGCTCTGGAGTGCAACAGGTGATTGGTCTCATCTGGTTGTTTCTAATTAATGGCCAATCACAGCCCAGTTGTCCAGACTGTCTCAGTTGGTCTGAGCCTTGTTATTCATTCCTTTTCTATTCTTAGCCAGCCTTCTGATGAAATCCTTTCTTCTATTCTTTTAGTATAGTTTTATCATAATATATATAATAAAATAATAAATCAAGCCTTCTGAACATGGAGTCAACTTTCTCGTCTCTTCCCTTGTCCTGGGACCCTTGTGATCACCGTCACATCCCATCCTTGTAAATGTGGAAAGCCAGACTGGATGGGCCCCTGAACCACCTGGTCTAGTGAAAGGTGCCGCTGCTCGTGGCAGGGGAGTTGGAACAAGGTAACTTTTAAGATCCCTTCCAACCCAAGCCATTCTATGATTCTATACTTATTCAAACTGCATTATTAAAAGGGGAAACTATTGGGTATTCTGAGTACTAGGATATCTTACTAGAGCCCTGGCTAGGGGGAAACTTGTGCAAGTATAAAACAAACATGACAAACAGGCAATAAATAACTTCCCGGCCATCTCCTACTGCTCAGAGATGACTTGGCTGAAGTGGTATGTAGGGTATAGGTCCTTTACAGAGCTTTGAAGATATGAAATATTTGGACCATCCCTACTGATTGCCCAGTACCTAAAAAAACATCAAAGAAAGATATTTTTTGCATAAAAAACAAGCATTCTGGAGATCCTTGAGTCAGGAAAAGAGAACAGACATTTGTCCTGTAACTGGAGCTGAAAGACTAACAGGAGTGAAAAAACACAGGAAACTTATTTCTGGGGGTGATATTTGAACGTGCACAAAGGTAGATTGTTTACTAGATCAAAAACATGACTTTGTAATTTTTGGAGAAAAGTGTAAACACTTTGGCCAAATCAAATCATTCTAACATGAGATACACTGAATCTTATGCAATGAAGTGGGTAGAAAGTAATAAATATTTTTCCCAAGAAGTCCATATGCTCTATGTCTTTAGTCCTCCATATTATCTATTTATTAAATAGATATTATCTATTTATTAAAAACTTTTTAAAGTAAAAAGATCTTTGTCACTCTCAGTTTGTCCACAAGGACATTCCTGTGTCCCTGTTGGAAGCAGTCTTCTTTGGCTCCTCCCTTAAGACCTGTCATCTGATTTCAGTGTCAGGCAAGATTCTGGATTTATTTCCATCAATTTGTGTATCTGTGTTACTTCTTATTTTCTCACTCAACTCCCCCCCCCCCCCCCCCAATTGTATACCTGATTTACAGGTACACAATTAAACAGAAAAAACTTCCATCTCATAAAGTTCAGAGTTCAGTACTGGATTTCCCCTGGTGGGAATGGAGGAGCTTTTCCTTAGGTTGCTTTCTTTTGCAGCCACAGGGGCCAGAGGTTCTGTCTTAGACCGCATCTCCATCCATCTGCATCCTGTGTCTGCCTGAGGCACAAGCCCTGGATGTGCCAAGCCAGTAAACCCTTCTCAAGCATGCTCTGACTCCAGTGGCCAAATGCTGATTTCAGCCGGCAAGCAGCAGGCAATGGAGTTAGCCAGTGTGGCAATCACCAGGCACAGCTGGCTCTTATCCACGGCTGGTGCCTTATTCCTCAGGGACTCGAGCCAAGACCCCGGCTTGTTGGGTCTTGGCTGTTTCTAAGCTAAGAGCTTTGCCAAGGTTCTGTGTGAAAGTGTGTCTCCATGTACAAATCTCAGACAGGTGCTTCCCAGATGATGGGTTGACTGTATTGTCCAAACAACATTGTATTATTGGATGCTTCACATATTTTCTGCCATGAGGCCTTGATATTAGAGAATGGCAGAAGGATATTGAACACATTGTGGATTAATGAAGGAAATTTTATTATCTGGGTCACTCAAGGATCAGGTGAAATTACCCAAAGGACTCTTTCTGGTCCTAATAGCAGGAAGTTCATTACTTTGCTGACATTAGTGTAACTGAGGCTGTAAATAGACAAGATGGTAAACCTGTTTTAAGATGCCTATTACAAGATCAGAAACCCCGTGGCCATATGACACAAAGCACTAAAACAACTTCAGTCTGTCAGTTCAAATTTGTTCCAAATATTTTGAATTCTTAGTACAACTTCAATCTGTCTTGACAGATCAGTTTTTAGCTCATCCTGCCCACTCTAATTTTATGCTGAATACACATCATCTGTTTACCCATAGTTGGGATAAAACCTGGCATATATCCATATACTGTACTCTGGCTAATTCATCAGAAATGTGCCCGTGCCTCATTCAGATTGGATTTGTACCACAGGCTGATCCAGGAGCACACAGATCTTATACAGTGGAAGCACAGCCCGCATGAGGCCTGTTGACAGAAATGGTATGTGACAGAACGAATCTAGGAGAAAAGCAAAAAGTAGAAAAGCTGGAGGAAAGCTGATGAGCAAAAAAAAAAAAAAAAAAGAGAGACGTGACTTGAAAGGAAAATAAATAAATAAATGAACATAGCACGTGAAACAAAATATTTGAAACCCGCTCAAACACTGCAGGTAGTCCAAATATGGTTACACATAGTGCCAGGTGTAAAGCATTGAGAATACACCTAAAAGGCAACTCAAGATGAGGCAGAAGGTCAGTGCAAGCTTCTCGACTTGATGAAGGAATTACTGGGTGAATTTCTGTGGTCTCTTTTATAAAGACCAAGCCTAATAGTGTGAACCTTTCCACTTTAATGTTGGTTGATCATAAGTAATTGCTAGACCCTGTGGTGGTGCAGGCTGGATTGCATACACAGCCTTGAGTGTATTTTTGCCACAGCTCTGAAGGCAAGGCTGTGCTGCTGGGTACAAACAGGAAGGATGTCACAACAAAATGGGAGGACTCTGTCTGGAGAAGTGGAAAAAAATCTAATTAAAATCCAATGAAAGACAAGGAGATATAAAACCTCACATGATCTCATTAAATTACCAATTGAAAAGCCCTTGAGAGCAGATTTAGACTTGACTCTAATTCTTTCCTTACTCTAGCCAAAGGTTTTCCTTTTACAGGTACAACTTCTTCAATTTGGGTGAAAACAGTCCTATCCCTGCATGTAGATATGCACTACAGCTAAAATGTCAGCTGGAATTTTTTGCTGGAAAGGACACCATGTTTTGATTCTTTTGCTTCATTCTTCTGGGAAGAGGAACAGGCATAAAGAAAGAGTGGGGAAGAGGGGTGTCTCTTCACCTTTTCTCTTGTTGCTCAAAATTTAATATCTTTTGGTTCTTCCTTCTTAGAAATTGGTAAGAAAGAAGCATTATTTAAAAAACATAAAATCAATTTCATCTATACCCAACTAAATTTCTTTCTATATGAAAATATTCCCAAAGTAATACCAGACTGCTCTTTTTTAACTTGCTAATTAGCAAGAGAAAGTGTGTATTAGAGATCACAAAGTCTCTCCTATTAAGAGCTGGTAATGTAACCACATTTTATCACTCCCTTCATTTACAGGACAACTGACAGATACTTTCTCAAAAAGCATTCATTTTTCTTTCCTCTCTCTTTGAGAAATAAAAACAATTACACAACAAAACAAATATAGAATGCAGGTTGGTCTATACAGGAGCTGGAGGCTCATTGAAAAGAGAAATTTAGCTAACATAACAAAAGCCCTAAAAAACATTGCTAAAGCTGATTGGAATTTAAAATCTCAGTAACTTAGCATATTCTAACTTAATTAAAACTCTATTGCAATTCAGAAAAGTTCTAAAAATGTCAAGAAGGGCACTTCCTTTTCTTGCACATGGAACAAAGACACATCTTCTAAGGGCTTCATTGAATCCTTACTTTTGAGACCCTAAGGTTCAGCACACATTTGTCTCAAGACAAATGATCTTCACAAAATCATTTCAGGGGCTTTGCGAATTTAAAAAAAAATACAGTGAAGAACTGCACAGTTTAGCATTCCCATAAACAGCAACAGGATTCTGCTCTAATTAAAAAAAAATATAGTAATGACATTTTATGGATTCCTCCATTTCTTAAAAAGAGAAAAATTTCCTCATCAATCTGTCCCTAAGCTTCAAAAATTTGACACTCACTATTAAGAACAGAGAAAGAAAGGAAGAAAGGAAGAAAGGAAGAAAGAAAGAAAGAAAGAAAGAAAGAAAATTTCTGCAGTTTGTAAATGCAGGATACCTATCGGATCTTCCTTTTTTGCTATTTTTTAACCCAAATGAAAGTGCTGTGAAATGAGCTTGTTAGCCTTTTAGTGATTAAAAACAAAGTTAATGGTGATGTAACACTAACCATAATTATGGTAATCAACTCTAAAATGAGAATGAATCCTTAATATTAGATTCAATTTTGTTAATGAGAAACTGCATTTATGAACTGTTAATTCATTAACTAGCCAAGAGATGTAAAGAAGCATGGAAAGTCTTGAACACCATTTAAAACTTTTTGGGAAAGGATGAATACTGTAATACCAAGTAGCACACAAGAAATGTCTGTGGTCTGCAGCCACCCACTACTAAATATGTTTGGGAAAGTATTCACAACAGTGAGGAAAGGTGGCAGATCAGGAGAAGCAGGAGGGAGGTGTATTTTGGAAGAAGAAATAAAAGCAACCTGCTAAAGGGGTGAGAAGGCCTTTGGAGAGAGGAGGAAGGGTTATAGGACCCAGTTAATCTGCCTCTGTAGTGGTGGTCACTTGAGACACTGCAGGGGCTGCCTTGTGTAAAACAGTAATTTTTGCAAAACTTCACAGCCTTCACTTATTCCCATTAACTCAGATAAGAGGGACCTTTGAAGCTGGGTGTCTAAACTCAAGGAGCATATGCTTTCCAGGCAGTAGCAAAGGCTCTGAAAACACAGGAATTTTTTCCCATCCTACTCATGGCATTTCAGCACAGCGAGCACCTAGGAAAGGCTGCTGATCACTGTGCCTTGGGGAAACCCTGTGAGAAAAGTGTTTATGCCAAACAAGTCTGCAAACAACTGCCCATGCAGAGCACGCTTACTCTGGGCTGTCCTACAGTTCAGGAAAGATGTGTCCTTGTTTTAACACTGTTACTACAAAGCAAGCACTTGGGGGAATATCTGTGGGCTCACTGCTCACAGCTCACTTTCCGCTTCCTAACAGCTCTGATTCCATTGAAATCAAACAGATGATGCTCCATTTTCCAAAGGATAAGCAACAAAAACTGGTGGGACCTCCTGAGGAACAGGAGTCAAACCAGCACTGGGACTTACAGTGCTCCTAAAATCACTGGTGGCCCTGCTGTATTTAATTTCTGGTATTTGTGAATTTTATCTGAATAGATGTGATCTTGACATTTGGCCTAATCTATTGTTTATTTTCCAGTTTTAACAGAAACCAGTCATTTTCATACATATAATTTTTCTTGTAGAGTATCTCTTTGCCCACAGATTCCCTCCTTGGACGAGGGGCATAGGTCAGAAAAAAAGAGATGCCAAATTATGATACAGAGAGAGACATCTGCACATACACATTTTCTTTGTTTGCTTTTTATGTTGGGGAACAAACCCTGCCTGAAGCTATAGTATGCAGACATCTAGTGGCTGGATAATATAATGCAATTAACACATCTTTACAGGACACCTATACAAGTTCTGCTCCATCATCTGAAGGCCTGATACATGGGTCCTGTTGAAAACAGGTTCTTTGGCTCTGCAAGAACTTATTTTCATTCATTACAGGCCTAGTCACAGGTATTTTGAGATACTCCGGCCTCATGTGTTTCTGGGATTGTGTTTTAAATTGTGTGGAACAGGGGTGGTCAAAATGTAAAATCAGAAAGATTCAAAATGCTGCAGCACATCCACTTAATCACAGCCTATAATTTCACACTGAGACTCATTCACTTGGTAATCATTAGCAGCTTCCCTGCCAAGAGCAAACAGCTCTCAGACCCTTTTGTGTTTGTTTATTATTTTTCTCTTGAGTAAACATCTCCTTATCTATATGAACTACTGCATGTTTCTAAGCCATGAATAAATCTTTGCAAACCTTTGGTTTGCATTTTTTTTTCCTTTTGCTTGGCTGCACGTATGATTACCCAGCTAAAGAGACCAAGCCATTGTCAACTTATGATCCAAGATAGTGAAACTTACTTCATACAGATCTATAGTGCACCAACAAGAAAAACCCTGGTATCTTCACAACATGAGGCTAAACACACTTTTTCTAGAACTGCTTTATACCTGCTATTTAAAATATTGCTGACATGGTGTATCATATTCTGCTGTTATGTGTTCACTGACTTATCGTGGCTTTCATCTGTTTCATGCTCACCACTGTCAGATGTTTACATGGGAGGCACTTCAGAAAGCACTGTTTGTAGTGTATATTTATACTAAAGCCTAAGGGAGGAAAAGAGTTTATGTCTATGTAAGATCATGTTGTTTTTGTCTCCATCTCAGACACAAACATCACCTTTAATAATAAGCACTAGAGTTGCTTATGCGCTTGAAGCTCCGGCCTTCTCGAGTGCTTTACTTTATAAAAGAATGGAGTTTGTGTTTTGACTTTATTTCTTTGCCATCTTCCATCTCAGGAGATGTGGTGGGGGTGGGAAGGTGACCCAGGGCAGGGAAGGTGGTGAACAGCCAGGGTTTTGGATCAGGTTTGCTGTCCGAGGACAAACAGCCAATTCCCTGTCACTGGTGGGAAAGGTGCAGGAGAAAAGCAGTCTCAGGGAATAAGGCTGGCTGGAAGTGGTTTCTGATCACTGATTTGGGAGTTGGCTGTGGGTTAGTCAGCTGGTGTTACACAACCCAGAATGGATCACTTCCAATGCAAGCAAGTTGAGATGGAAATAGAAAAGGAACATTTCCAACCACATCCCTGCTAGTGAAAAGGACACTGAAGGAAGTTGCTTTATGCTGTTTTTACTTTGTTATCTTTATACTTTATTTTTCTTTGTTATTCAAGGGTTAAACAGCTCATTGTGTACTTTATGGGGCAAGCTCTTTCCAAGTTTATCTAATATTTTCCTTCTTTTACCCCATCTTCAGTTTTTTCTCTGATATTTGGGGAGGGGAGGGCCTCTTTAGATCAAGATGAGGTCAGGCTCTGGGGAAGGCCAAGCAGAAGTAAAAAGCTTCCACTGTCTCTGTAAACAGCACGGGAAGAACACTGGTGAGAAGCATTTGAAGATACTGAATGGAAGAATCACAAAAAATTACCCAGCCCTGAAAAGCAAACCTTACATTAGAAGTAATTATCCCAGCAAATCAGGGAGAGGACTTAAGAGGTGATCTGACTACCGAGTCAATGCTGGGTTCTTAATTTGCAAAGAAGGCTAAGTTAAGGTATAACAAGTTCTCCTGGACGAGGACTACATGCATTGCAGGTCCATATGAAGAGTCACTCTTTGTCATGGTTGATTGCTGCGTCTTTTTCTTATACCTGGCATCCTACAGATAATCTGTGATCAAAGAGGAATCCTCACATGATAGAGAGGAGAAGGCATATGCAAAGGGATTGAAAGATAAGTTCTTTAATACATCTGAAGCATTCAAACAAGTACTGTAAGAGAAAGGATAATGAGAAAGAGAATAATGTCTTCAGAGCAAGTCTTGAACAGCATGAATGACCTGGGGCTGTAAAATGAATAATGGGGGAAAGGAAAAAAAAATAGGACTTTAACACAAATTCATTAAGCAAAGGGAGAAAACAAATCATACAAATACCAAAAGGGCTGATGAACTGGTGCTAGGAATACAGTCTTCATACTGAAATATATTAACTTGAATTAAAAGTTCTACAATTCAATTTGATTTGCTTTTGCTTTTAAAATAGTTTTTAATGTGTAGTACTCCAAAGAGATAAATACACACACATAGGTGTGCTTACAATGGCAGCTACAGTTTCATAAATAAATGTGCACATGGACACTTCCAAACACGTCCTGCATGGTCTAGCCTCAGGAGGTGTTCTCCAGGTGGTTCTCCACCAGGCTGACATTTCAGCAGGCAGCACCGGTGTATAAAGGAAGAACACATCTCTAAGCAAATTCCATGGCTGATGATGCCACCATGAAACCCAGCTAAGAAAGAAAGAGCAGGCCAAAATCTGCACTCCTTCCACAGTTCTCAACCCCTAGAAAATGTTCCCTTTTTTCTCTACAGCCATCATTCCCCCTGAGGCTCCCCCATTTCTACAAGAAAGGAAGCTTCCTTTCATTCTCATTGGAGTGGATGTGACAACCATGAATGGAATACTTTGCCCAAGGCCATCACTGCACCAAGAGCTGGGCCTACCAGTCCGACTCAATGAAGGTGAGTCTGTGCTTTTACAGCAGCTGCACCCTGGCAGGGTCTGGAAAATGCTGATTGGTGTGACTTCTTGTGAAGCTGCATGTGCATGGATCTCCTCTCCTTGTTCCTTCTGCACTCTCAGCAAAATTCAGCTGAAATTTCTCAGTACAATTATTTTTTCTTTATGTTGCCTGGCTTTTAAGCACTTTTATCTCCTCAGCAACAATAGTCTTCAATAACCTCTGAGAGTCAGGAACACAGATGAGTCAGCCTTTAGGATGCAAACCAGGATGCTGGCCAGGGATAACTCTTATTTCCTTCTAGACTCACGTTCTACCTCACATCTGTTTCCATGCACAGCCACTACCCCACACTTGCTAGTGCAATGTCTGGGATCAAGCCTATCCTTTAACCCACACCAATTTATTCCTGTTCACCTCCCAGGTATATTTGGGGATCAGGCCTAGAATTACTGGTTTACCTAGCTATGACTTAATTTTCACACAAATAAAAGGTGGGAGGCAGGGCAAAAGGCAGCATTAGGGAGGTACAGTGCTTTCTAAGAAGCACCTCTAATTTGAATAAGTGGAAACCCAGAATCACAGCCCAAAATGCAAAGCACATCATACCAGTCAAACTAAGAGTTTAAAAGCTCTAAATTTTTCTGAGAGCTCCAGAAAACTAGAGAGGAAACTGAAGAACACATCACCTGCAGATGGATGATCACTGACAGCAAGCATCTGCCCCAATTCAACCTCCTTCTCTCAAGAGCCGGATTTCCTCCTATTCCCAATGCCTTCCTACAGTTTATCAGAAGCCTGTGGAGCCAGCTTTTGTCTGATGAAGCACAAAGTTGCTTTTAAGTATCATGTCATTGTTTTTGTGACCAGCAAGTTTGCAACTGCTCAACATCTCTTGGAAACTTACAATTCACATTTTTAATAAATCTCTAAAATTATGTGAAGCATTATGTCCATTAACATTTACCTTTAAAAATACTTCCAAAGAGCAAACTAATTCAAAATTTTAGTAGCTGTAGGCTTGAAGAGGAAATTCCCTAAGAACCCCCTTATCATTTTTTATGATTTCTTAAAAATATTAATACAAAGGTAGGCATGTGGAACCCCAATTGGAGAGCAGCAGAGCCTTTCCACACTGAATAGAACCTCTGATGGGTGCAATGTCACTGAAATAATACAGCAAGAGCCTTTCCTGAACATTCCTTCATGTGGATTCCTACCAAAACCAAAAAGACTAATTTAACTTTTCCCAACACACAACAAATGTGGGTTCACCAATCTGTAATGGGTGTGTTTTGTGAATGAATTTGTTGCTATAATTAGATCCAGTTCTTAAGACACAAAACTGCTATAAGTATTTTTACCAGTGGGTTTTACTTTTCTTTTAAAGCCAAGCTTAGGAAAAAAAAAGTCTGACAAGTGTTGAGACAAATTTACTAACTTCAATTCCTCAGTAGTAGTATTTATATGACTAGAATTTCACTGCACAAGGCAATGCTTGAAAGAACAGCAAACACAGGAAGGGAGCACAGGAAAGGGAAATAATGGACTTTTTGGTGGAGACATTACATCATTTGCTTTGCAACGTATCTGTATTTCACAGCCACAAGAATATCATCCAGCTCCAAGATAAGGAACATGTTTATTTAGAGAATAAATCTAGTTCAGATTTCATCATAATGTCAGTATTTGCCATATTACTACTACAGTTCCTGTCAGTTAACACTCAGTAGTTAATAGTATGTTGTATGCAAAGGGAGATCCGAATGAGTTGTGCATATAACCTGAGAACTGTCAGGTTTGCAACATGGGTCACTCCACTCTTGGAGGGTTCATTTCTTGCTGGGTGCAAGGAGACCAGAACAGACCTTCACCTGGCAGAAAACAGCTGACTTCCACCTCACAGATTTTTGTTTTATTTTTCCAAGATTTTAGTACCAAACCTGACAACTAAGACAAATTATCAGGCTCCTGTCAAAAACTACAGACAGTCCAGCCAGGCCATTGCAGCAGAGACTCCTCCTGCCCTGTGGTATGATGCAGATCAGTGGGAAGCCAGGGTCTGGCAATCAGGTGTTGGGGTTGGGCTCTGGCTGCAGCTGCTTGGGAGTAACTGCTGAAGGAAGGGGGCAGCAGCCAGTGAAGCTGCTACACACAGGTGTTGCAGACACTGCAGGTGGAAAGTGTGGCTTTGGTCAACACTGAAATCTTGAACCCATTGCATAGATAACGGGGTTATGCTTCATTAAATGTGGGCAGGAGATGGAGATAACCCTAAGAAATATAAGTTTCTCTAAGCCTAAGAACGATATGCTGATTGTTACTCTGCTAAGTCCAAATGAACAAATGACCTCACGGTGGGCTGGTTGCTTTACATTTTCTGTATTTATTGCAATTCACCAAGATGTATCTCCAAAGGAAGCACGTGTTTCTGCAGAACACCCAGTCACTAACACTTCAAGTGGTCAGCAGTATCTGGTCCCACTCACCCAGCTGACATGCACTGTGTTGGTTTGCCCTGTTGCTTCTGCTGCCCCTAATATACACATAAATTACTCAGAGAGCTTGTAACTCATCATTCAGCAGCAGCTCTCCCCATAACCCTTGACAGAGTGGATTAAGGGTGCCTTCTGACTCTGCATTTGCCATTGCCTGGGAATGACTTTGTGAGTGGTGACTGATCTGCTCCAAGGGAGTGGCCTCCCCTTTGTGAGCCCTCAGTTTGCATCCTCACTGTGCCCCAGATTGGAAGTTGCCATCTGTGCCTCTGGGGTTCTTCCACTGACACAGGTCTCTGCAATGTCTCTCCTGCTAGGACAGGGGACCTCACTAATTGCTACGGTGATCAAAGCTATTGCCTCCCACATTAGTGACTCTGTCCTTCAGATCTTGGTGTTGTCTTGGTGTTTCAGGAATTAGAAACTATGAGTTTGACTAGCTGGTTCAGACTACCCTTGCCTTATCTTCTCTGCCAGATAAGTCATGTGTGGCCCAATGTGGCAATCCCCATGCTGAGCAGGGAGCTCAAGACATGCAGAGTAAGTCCCCAGACCACCATCCTCAGCAATGTACAAAACAAATAGAACTGTCATAATTCACAGGAGAACAAAGACTGAAAATTTTCTGCCTGAACTGAACACTATATCACAAAGTTCTGTGGCTCACCAAGTAGAAAATAATCCAGACAATTCTGTTTATTGTTATATTGGTTAATTTTACTCAGTTCCAAACTGTCCTTCTTCTCAGTAAGGTTCCTAGTAATGCAAATGTCATTCAGTTATATTCAGATAAATCATGTCAAGTGCATATGTCTAGCAGAGAAGTGCTCCTTTCTGCCAAAAAATTAATTCTGAATTTGTATAATACTCTTTGTGAACACTGTTTTCATTACCTTTGTAGAATGCATCTCCCGTCTACAGAAAATCTGGCTACTGACAGCACAAGAGATGATATGGAATACAAGCAAATCTAACATTCAAAACAATAATGGGTATTCCTACATATTTGCATTCATACCATGCTTAAAATCAGTACTATTTGGATCACAGATGACTATTGAATGCTATGCCAAAGTAGATATAAAAGCAATGATAATGACAATTTAAAAATAGTTAACAGTGTGAATTGGAAGATTTAATATGTTTTCTTCTTTTAATGTACAGCTCATTCCCAGAATTTCCCTGGACCATGTGGACAGACCAACTGTCACAGCTGTCTATCAAGGCTGAATTAGATGAAGACAAACAATACAGGCTTTGTGGTTCAACTGAAGCAGCAGTCTCAAAAGTTTCCATTTCTCATCTGCGGGCACTGTGGGAGCATTGTCTTCCCCCTCTCTGAAAAGAGAATGGAACAATTATGTTACTGAAATTCCTCTGCAGTGGGTCTGAAAGACTGTTTATATCCAGCCAGGAAGACAGGGAAAACTAAAAGCTGGGATTTCATGACAGCAGGTGGGAGCAGTTTCAGGGTATATACTTCAGTGACATAATGGTACTAATTCTTCTCTTTTAGGGTAAAGGCAGTGCTGCAAGATTTACTAGCAATGGAGGAAATGGCAGTAAAAATGCAAAGTTAAATGCAGTGGTAAAATTATTAATTTGAAACAAAGTTTTAAAACTGGCTTTCTGAATCAGTTTGGTAATTGATTATAACCCGGTGCCCATGGTAGTAAACTAGAAAGAAAAATCTACTGGTCACGGAGAACTTTTTACCATTTACTATTTTAGAGGCCTTACTGGGTGAAGTGCTGTGTACCAGCTCTCATGGGAGTCAGGTGGGCTCAAAGGATAGAAAGCAATTGCTCTGTTTCTCCTAACAGCAGTAATATTAATTAGCAGCATTAATCAATACCTGATTTCATGCAAACACATATTCATGTGCTTTGGCATAACCTTAAGAATGCAGGTGCCCAGGTTGCCCCAGTGCTCTCAGTTCAGAAGCAGTGGGTTTGAGAGTGTCTGACTGCTTCATGCTGTTGTAATAATAATTTCCTTTTTTTTCCCCTGAGGTTATTATAGTGCTAACAAAGCTCAGTGTGTACACACAAACAATCTGAAAGTGCTCGTGTGCAAATGGTCACCTGGGGCTACAACTGCTTGCAGGAAGAGTCAACTCATTCCAGAGAATTCCCACTCTGATCCTGACAGGGGAAGGGGCTGTAGAGGTTGCCAGTAACCAGCAGTGCTGCCAAGAAGTCAGTGCCTACCCACAAGACAACCTGTGCTGTGATTTCCACATAGTCCCTGGTTATCACTCAATATCCCCCAAAGCCACGTTGTCTGTCAGCAGCACCATTTGATGGTCCCCTTGAAGAGCTTTCTACCAGCTGCCTCCTAAGGCAGGCTGTAAGCAGTGAAAGGGTTTTACACTCCACATAACAGCACAGAGGATTCCCAGCTCCTCCTGGGGCTTGGTATAGAGGTGTAGCATTAAAAAACCCAAAACAACAACCAAGAAATAATAAGTTATTCTCCCTCCCTGGAAAAAGTCTTGGCATGTTTTTCAGTTGGCTACTGATACAAGGGTGCAGGGACCAACCAACCCCCTCCCTGAACTGAACAGAAAATTTCCATTTTTGTGGCCAGAGGTACTGGATCAGTGAATAAAACAGAACAATCCGAGTGAGAAAATTCAAAAGAAGCCAAAACCTTTGTGGTCTTAAGGTTCCATTTAGGTAAACTAATGCTGTGACACAGTGACACTCCCTCAATCTCAATTAGTGCTTAAACTAATTAAGAAAATTGTTTTACACACTGCAGTGAGTAGTACCTCTCTTCTTTCTTGGATAATCCCTAGTGGGATGTAAGGGTGATTGAGTATCTAATTACTCTTTAATTGAATGCACATTTTGTACATTTTTAGCTAGTTCAAGCTTAATGCTTTTAGTCCAAAAGTCAGTGAAATTAACTTGAACTGGGATTTGGTACCTATTTTATTAATGAATTACTTTTTGAAGGGAGCCTAATTATGAGCCAGTCCGAAGGTTTCAGCTGTGTTTGTTACAGAAATGCTTAATGTATTGTCTGACAAAAGACTGATTGTATATATTGATAATGTTATTATCCATATTTGCCCTTGTTTATTCTTGTTTAACAATATCTTTCCTACTTTCTGGTGAAGTCCTCTACAGATCAAATAACTATTCCCAAAGAAAACCTTCCAGGATCAGGGCCATAAAGAGTAAATACCTGCAAAATCTGAGAGTTCTTCACAATACCCATGGTTAGAAAAAAAAATTATTAACAAGGTTAATCAAAGCTCAGAATTCAACCCCAGAAGGTAAAAAAATCATTATTTTTCCAAGAAGATTTATATCTAATTCTTTCATATACAAAATTTTATGCACCTATATTCTTCACAGAGAAAGTTTTCTTGTACAAAACTGGGACAAATGGAACACTATAAATTTTATCTCAGAAACAAGGAGCAGAAATAGGAGCAAAGATAAGGAGCAAAGCTAGTATATTTTTAAGAACCAAAGGTCCCAATGTTCCTATAGCAATAGAGAGAAAATATTTAAAAGAGAAGATATGAGAAAACTTCAGTGAAAAGGATTATTTTTCAAAGTCTTCCAAAAGTGTTGAGAAAGCGCAAATAAAGAGAGTATGGAGAAATTAGATAGGATGTCCACAATAATCTGTCTTTCCATCTGATAAGGAGGAAGTAAGATGTCCCACTGCAGCAGCTTTAGGTCAAGATCAATACACAAGATCAAAACCTTTCTTCTGCTGCTTAAAAGTAGCCAATCTCTTTCCTGGAGAGCTTTTCCACTTCTTTTGTCTTACCCTTCTCCTTACCCCCACTGTCTCACACAATGCCCTATCTTTTTCTTTATAGAAGGATCTTGCCTTGTCCCCCTTAACACTACAATAAATCAAAAAGTTTAAGTTTAAAAAAAACCCAAAATACATAGGTGGCAAAACCAAAATAATACTGACAAAACATTACCTTTATCCTACACCTTCCTAGAAACAGGTGTGGATTCAGAGTGTCTCAGCAGAGACACCTGAGTACCTTAGAACTGAGTACCTTATCAAACCTTATCATTCTTGAAACAAACACTGCATTCCTTTCATGAAAAGGTTACAATTTATTGAATCAACATCAATTTCTGTGGGCATTTAGCTGCCTCTAGCTAACTAAAATACACCTTCGTTTGTCTTGAGCTATGGGGATGCATAAATGTTTTTAAAGAAACTTTTGTTGTGTAGCACTGCTCTGTCATAAACTCTGGTCTTATCCATAAAACATTGTTAACAACAGTTAGGGCTGACATTCTGTTTCTTGGGTGGTGAGTATCAGTTGCAAAAAAACATTTTCAGTAATCCAAATAACTTGAAAGCTTTAATTTGCTATTTATTTACAAAACATGTCTGTTTGCTTAGCAAGAGTTTGCACATTTTTCATTGCATTGCCTTTATCCATACCAAATAATCAGAATTAAAAAGTTCCAATAAGAGTAAGGATCTGGGCCAACCTGGATCTTCAGTTTCAATGGAGTAATAATGTTCTGCTTAAATCTGTGTGATTTCATCCAGGTAAAACAGAGTACACTTCCATAACATTGGGGAAGGAGGAAGGCATACTGCAGGCTTTCTTCTCTGTATTGTACAGACATAGGTACCTGCATGTCCTCCTAGTATCTTTGATAATTGAGAGTCTATTACATTATATTTTATATGCATCACTCTTTTTTTTTTAATGGGTATAGCTTTATCAGTGATGATTTAAGCTTCCCACCATTTTGACTCACCACTAATTTGCAGCATTTTCCCCATAAGTGAAAATACCATGGCAGAGTTTCAGTGCATGTTCAGACTCTAACCTGTGTGTTGTGATTGCTAACACTTTGTGAGGGTGTTTCGTATGACAGGCACTCTGGGCTCCTGGCTACATTATCAGTTCCCAAGCAGCAGTCTACAACCCATACAGGGTTTATGGTAAGCTTCTGGGAATTATACTCTCAAAACTCTTTTTATGAAAAGCTGATGATAACAGTGAATTATGAATCTGAAATACTGTATGATGCTGGCAGAAACTCACAGGTCACAAAATTTAGGAGCACTTGTCAGCATGAAGTATCTTATTTGAAGCATAAGCAGGGATCTGATTCCTAGACTACCTTGTAACGTTTTTAGCTTTGAAAAGGAAGCACAGTAATCACTCCTCCATGCTTCTTTACATGCTAAGGGATTTTGAATATTTTCCATTCCTCCCCAATTCATCTATTTCTAACAAGAGCTCAGTAAAGAACTGAACAAGCACAATTCCAATATGATACTAACTCTGAAAACTCAAAATGGTTTTCTTTCTCATTTAGGGCTTGATCACCTGCTATACTGATGCTCTAGCCTGGACCCATAAATACCACAACGAGGACATAAATACCTAGCACAACCAATTCTTGGCTGCTTCTGGCTACCAAGTGCCTACATTCTGGCCCCCATGTCAGAGCTGTCACATAAGTAACAAAAGAGTTTTTCTAGTCACTTGTTTGAATCATCAACAGGAAAAAAAATTAATGCTGATATTATAGGGTTCACTTGCAATCTCAGTGCACAGCCTACCCCCTGCTATTACAACAAAGTAGGGGAAAACAGTCTCAAAAGGCACCCTTTTTCAGCCATTCCTGGATTTTTTGGTTGCCTGAAGGCTCCAAAAGTTTTGTTTCCAGTAAGTATCTGCTCACAAGCCAAATGTGTTTGGCCCTCTGTCCTACAGTCATGCACTCAATTGTAAGCACATTCTCAAGAACTCTGAAGTGGCAGCAGAGGGCTGGGCATTGAACATTAGACATTAAATACCGAAGAACAAGAGTCAAGTTTGGTGATAACATGAAGTTCAGTTTCTTTAAAAGACTGAAACTTAACGATTAAACCAATCACCTTTTAAGCATAAATTCTAAATTCACGGAGAAAAACAATGACCAATAAAAAAATCACTCACTTAGAAGAAGTATAAATACTTATATTTCAACAAATGTAGGAAATTGGTGTTTGCATTTCTTAAGAACTAGTGTTGATAATCTTTCTGTCAGGTTGATTCAGGTTTTTTCAAACAGGAAAATGATAAGAACAGTTGTAGTAGCCTAATGATGCATGGCTGCTAACAGCTCATTCCAGCTCTGGACCTACACAACAGGAAAGAATAAAATCCCCAAGTGTTAGAACTTCTGCAGAGCAACTTGTTTGTAAACTTCATGAATTACAAATGCTACTAGTAAACTGAGAGTAAAGACACGTGGATTGCTAATGTAAATGTCCATTAAAATATAAATTTCACTGAGATCTGTTTAAACACAGAAATACAGCCCATAGCATTGCATCACCCTTCCCATTTCTAAAAGGTGAGGTGCAGCTCCATGGCTCACTCTGGATTTGAATGTTCTTTCATAGTCTACAATCTCTTATCATATAATTCACAATGCCATAAAGAGGAGAGTGCACCACTGCCTGTTCAGTACTAGCTCATTCCCACTGGCAACACCAGATCCCCTATTTATTATCCTGGGGAAAGGCCAACATAGTTTTGTAGCCACAGGAGCTGCTCAGCAGCTTCAAAAGCAAGGAATTTGCACTTTCCAGTCACAAAACACAGCAGATAGTCACCACATTGCCCTCTCTCGCTGCTATGAAACTAATGCTGTGCCAGCTTCTCCTTGCCTGCTCAGACCTCTCAGTATCATGCAGAAAGTGTCTGCAGCATCAGAAATGCAGTCTCTGTTCCTCCCACCCTAAATTACACCTTCCTGCTCCTCAGGCCTAGCAAAACCTTGCTATTTTAATGATGTCATTTAATTGTTTTCTCTAATCTTGAATTTACAACTAGGAAAATAGTAATTATATTAAGCATGTTTTTAATCTGAATTAATTTCTGCTACCATAATTTACAGAACATTGGATAAACTTGCAGTCTGTGGTCTGAGCCTACGACAGATGCATGTGTATGTATGAGTTTGTATATGCACTTGTGCATATAAAAATTGATGCTTTCTCAGGAATTTCTGAATCAGTCACAAATGAAAAAATGTTCAGGAGAACTTGAGTAATGTATGTATGCAGATGGAGTAGGTATAAGACATCATCACACTTGGAGGATAATTGTTTATGAATACCAAATAAATTGTGTCTGACATGGGGAGTTTTGAGACAACACACTGGAGATCAAATTCTCTTTTATTAATTATTCTCAGAGGAAATTAAAGTTTATCACTCTAAAAAGAAAATATTCTTTTAGAAAATTGTTTTTTTAGAACAATTTCTTACAGTCTTCTATTAAAAGAGTCTTGTGAATTTCAATGACCTCTGTAACAGGCACCTATTTGACCTCCCCTTAGTAAACAGGAGAAATGCCATTTACCTACTGTATGCATGGAATCATGTGTATACACCCCAGTGTATAAAGACATGTTGGCATGCCATCCTGAGTTCACTATCATTACAAATTCAAGCTGGTACTCAAGTGTTTGAAATCAGAAGTCTTGCTCATTCATAGATAAAGCTGTTCCACTGATGTAAAAGAAAGGAAAAGCATGTCTATCAAATCAGCTACACATAAAGCAACAAGAATTAAAGAAGGGCTGATAAATCCATTGGAAACCAAAAATAATGCTGTCTTCAGTGAAGAACACAGTACTGGAAATGTTCTTATCTTTTAGAAAAGGTGGCAAGCCTTCTGGAATAGTCACAATTCACATCTTGAGAAATAGTGTGTCGAGCCTACAACTGTCAAATAAATACCCTTTAATGAAATGGAAGATGTAAGATATTTGTTTTTTGATTCCTAAGAGTGGTAGCATTTGTTTTCCTCACTGTTAGGCTTTGCTGTATAACAACAGTAACTATAAATCTTATTTCAAGATCATCTGAAATTAAGATACAGCTTAATGCCCACAGCAAGGGTTCTGAGTTAAGCAGGAAGTAAAAATGAAACTAGCATTAACACTGAGGAAACTACAATTTTATCACTTCTCTTTTCCTCCAGAAAAGGACTCGGGAATCCTGGCAAAGATCAAGTTCAAGCTAAGTCAGTAATGCACCCAAGGCAGCAATGAAGTCCTGCAGCTTTCTAGGCTGCACCAGGAAAAGCACTGCCAGCAGGTGGAGGGAAATGCTTCTACTCAACACTGACAGAACATCTGGAACACTGGGCCCAGTCCTGGGTTCCCCAGCTCAGAAGAAACACAGACACACTGGAGAGCAGCAACAGGCTACAAGCATGGTAAAGGATTGGAGCACCTGCCATTGAAGGATGGCTGAGAGAGCTGAAACTGCCCAGCCTCCTAGGAAAAGATGCTTCAAGAGGGATTTTATCAATGTGTATAAACACTTTATGAGAACAAGTAGAGATCACACCCGACTGCATCTTCAGCTGCATATGCTGAAAGGAGAAGAGTCAACGGGTACCAACTGAAATACAGGAAATTTAATTTTTAATTAAGAAAAACCTTTTTCCCTGCAGGAGTGCACAGGTACAATTTGCTTAGAGAGGTTAAGGAGTCTTCATCCCTATGATATTCAAAACCCAGCTGAACATGGCTCCGAGCAACACTCTTTAAGTGTTAGGCTCAGTGTTAAGCAGTTAACATGGCTTTGAGCAGAGGATCAAGCTAATAGATCTCCAGAGGCACCTTTCAATTACAACTACTCTGTTATTTTATTGTTCTTCACTCTCTAAATCTGAACTCAATTTTTTAACCTTCCATGTCTGAAAGCAAATCTGTACTGAGCTTTTACTCCAAACTCCTTAACACCTGACTGGTTCTTTCACTATTGGATATAATTTAAAGAGGTTAAAAATTTTTTTAATGGCTTTTTCAAAAGAAATGTATTTGAAAACTTCAGCAATGGCAGGAGAAGAAGGATGAAAAGGTCATTCAATGGAATGTAATTTGGATGCATGTCAAAAACCCTACCAAAACAGAATTCAAAAAGTCATTAACCCCAAGCTATAGCTGAGAGAGATACTTTTTCAGCAGAAAAGAAGCAGAGCCAGGAGAGGCCAATTAGATAGCAGCAAACTTATTCTAAAACCTACTGGGTTAAAGAGAGCAGAAAAGCTACAAAGTTCTATCTGTTTTGTCATCCTGAAGGACCCCTTTAGAGCCTGGCCAAACTTTGTCTTAGAACTGGAGAGGAATATTTTGAGATCTGGGCTTTTCCATGATGAGGGAACATTAAAAAAAAATTAGCTCTTTCCCTGGTATTATACACCCTGATATTCCATGTTTGTGTCAACTCTGCTTCTTACTCAACAAATTAGAACAAATTACATCAAAGATCAACATATGCCATTTGATCATAAGCCACAAAGGGTTCCGTTTTGTCAAGGTTTAAATCGAGGCTGAGGAGCAGATGTTCTGAAGCTTTGGGAGCATGGTGTGCATAGAGCCTGCATTCTGATTCAGTCAAAATCAATTAGACCTTTCAAACAACCTCTTTCTACTCCTATGGATACAAAACATTTACAAAAACATTCGTCTCCTCCTTTCCCCGGCAGAGTAACAAGGTCATGGCAAACTAATATTCCTCAAGGTTCTTCAAGTAACTGTGCCACACTGGCTTAGAATTAAAAAAAAAATATTGAAAACTTTACTGACAGGAGTTCCAGCAGCCTTGGCAGAGGGGCATAGTGTAAGAAAAGAAGTCAACCGGTGTGTTTGTAATTTTAATGTTAAAGACATACCACAGCTTTAAAATAAAAAATAATTTGCTCTTTGTAAAGAAGAACTGCTCCTCTTGAATCATTAGGAAGATGCTGCCCTGAAAACTATTACTTCCCCATCTACTACTGAGTCTTCATAGCAATATTCAGCTGATGCCAGCAGTCCCAGGTTAAGGGACTGCCCTCGTTCCTGTGAAGGAAGGAATCTTTCTGAGGATTTCTGAGGTCTGTGTGAAGAGCTACTGTTCCTCAACACCTTCCTGCTGGAGAGTTGTGAATAAATGACTACAAAGTAAATAAGATGGTTTCCTTCCCTTTTTACCCCTTTGCAAAGAAGAAATGTGAACGAAGCCATGTGATTTCTTTTTACACTTCATTTTTTTCAGCTCTCTAAACTCAATAGCAAAGATATATAATGAAACCTTGATTAGTTCAGTGCTACTTGTACTGATGCACACAAAACTGAAAAGACCTGACCAAACGAAATTCTGATAAAAAATTCAATCAGGTGTAGAGAAACAAGTGTCATTTCTTCTGTGAGCTACGTTGTGCCAGGAGTCACAGTTCTTCCTCAGTGCTTGAGTGTCCATAATTAGTATGGCCCTACAGTGAGGACTATTACTTTGCATTAAAAATTCCATCATTTGAGAATTAAAACTGCAGATTATTTTGTGAAGCAAAGCCGAGATAAATCTTATTACATAGAAAAAATCTTTATAAGTATTGACAAATGTAATAAAATTTCAAACATGAAAGCAAAAGGGAAATTTTTACATTTCAATTCCATCATTGTAAAGGAAACTCTTTCATGCTTAAAATTCAAACTCAGTGTGTCAAGTAATTTCACTGTTACAGACTTGAATTACCTGCACTGGCCTGAGGGCATTATTCACTCTCTGAGAAAAATTGCACTTTAATATTGCTACGATTTTCCCAAGTAATTTTTATGCAGAAACTGGGATGAATTTGAAACATCCATTTCAAGATTAAAGTGACAACATTTGCTTACTGCAGAGACCATGTAATTGAGAATTTGTTTTAGGGATATGCCCAAAATTAAATATGGGAATGAGAAAATAATATTAAAAAAAGGGATCAATGTTTTGGGTTTTTGTTCAACTTCTGGGATGCAGATATTAAATAGGGCTATAAAATACAAATAAACCCTTACTTCAACAGTGTTTTGATGCATACACTATATCAAATGCTAATGCTATATGGAAAGACCATGAAATTGTTGGTCATTGTCCTGGCCAATTTAATAATTTCTATCATGTGCAGGAGGGACAATAATCTTCTCACTTTGTTTTAATGGATCTTTTGGAAGCACTGAATTATCAATCTTTTTTATGGGTTATCTGCTACCTGATCATTTGTTACTTCACATGAAACTGGAGACTGGATCCAGAGCATGCTCGGAATGGGCTTAACTCCACTACAGAGCCTGACATGAACTAGAGAGGGAAAGAATTTAAAGTACAAATAAATATCCTTACCCAAAACAGTTTATCAAAACCCTTTAAGCAGCATGCTTTCCAGATTAATCTGTTATTTTGTAGCTTTGAAGAAATGTGAAGATAGAAAATGGGAAGCTTTTATACTATGTATTTTAACAGTATATAGGGTCCTGCATTAAAGCAGGATCACTTCGTTTCAAAATCAACCATACAGCTGGTGCCTTGACTCATTACTTTCAAGGCAATAATTTTTCTTAGTATAATAGAATTATTTAAGTTAGAAAAGATCATCATGTCCAACTATTAACCCAGCATTGCCAGGTCCACCACAAAACCATATCTCTAAAATCACATCTAACATCTTAAATGCCTTCAGAAATGGTGACTCAGCCACTTCCCTGGACTTTAACTCTCTTTGAATCTCTTTGCCAGGTTTTCATTATAGGAAAACATCCATTAACTAAGTATAACAAGGATTAGGAGTAACTGCTGAACATTGAGGGAATTTATTTTATATAAAAATTAGATAGGGGGAACATAACATGAGAAGTTTTAATAACTGAAGCAGGATTAATGCAGGTTCACATGTGTATTTCTTTTGTGTCATCCTCAAATTCTTGCTCTGGGAGTCAATGAAGGTGGAAAATAAGCAGCAACTACTTTGACGAATGAAATATGAAAAAATAGGTATGACAGTATTTAATTTGTTGCCTTTTGTACCTTCACTGGAATTGCTCGAAATTCAGTCTTGTTGGGAAAGAACAGCATCGTAAAAAAAAAAAAAAGAAGCAAAGGCTCATTTTAGAACTAAAAGCCTCCTTCCAGAACTACTACCCTGCTTTTTTAATAGTGTGATAAGATCCACCAATGGCTGGTCTTCCAGAAACATGGAAAGAAATCAACCAGTAAAACTCAGTAACTGGGGAAATATACCACATAACCAAGGCATACTGCACTCTTCTTCACTGCAGCAGGAGAAATTTAAAGCTACAAGAAGTAACTGTGATGTAAGTGGGCATTGTGATTCACTGCCTGGAGGGTGGTGAATGACTTTTTTGTGTTCCGTTGCTTTGCTTGCATGCATGGCTTTTGCTTTAACTATTAAACTGTCCTTGCCTCAACCCACAAACTCTCTCACTTTTACCCTTCTGATTCTCTCCCCCATCCCACCACATGAAAGTGACTGAGCAGCTCGTGGGGCTTGGTTGCCAGCTGGAGGTAAATCATGACATAACCAAACTATTACACACAGGATGAAACAGAAGTTACAGTGTCAGAATTTAAAATTGTGACACTGTATCATAACATTAGCTAAAATTAGGTGCATTTTCTACTTTAACTAAATTATTTCAAAATTTTGATATTTCTGCTAAGTTTTTGCTTACCTGACTGAAGATTCATCATTGTTCTTCCTCCTCTGCTACTGAAATGCAGCCCTGATGACTCTATCACTAAGTGGCTGAGTTGGTCTGAAGTTATCTCCTAGGATTCCATCAGAGCCCTCTAAAAGTTCAGCACCTTTAACATGAGTCCTCAGTCTTCGAAATTCCTCTATCTGGAAGACAGAAAAACAGAAATTAAGAAGCTGAGACACATTCTTCACCATGGAACTAATGATCAAAACCAGCCCTGTCCAGCCAATTCTGCAGCTTTGAAAATTGGAGTGTTCAGGTGCCATATAGTAAGGTAAATATACATTAATAACATCTAAAAATAGCTATCAGCACTGTCAAAATATTTGAGATACAGAGAAAAACAAGAACTCTTAAGCACATGGTTTGGCAAACTTCTCCTTTGCCTTTTCACAACTTCTTTTAAGATCTATAACCACCTTGGCCATTGCAGATTACATCCTATGAATCAGCCTTACTGTCGTGTGTTTAGAGTAGCAATTCTGGTCTTCTTCAAAGAAGTGCATTTCAGGAATAATTTGCTTGACTATAAATTGTTTTGAAATTCTCCTAGTGATTTATTTACTTCCTGAAACTGTTGTTATCTTCTGAACCAGAAGAATTGTTGTTATCTTCTAAACCAGAACAGATTCTTAGCTTTAGAGGATGTCTGTTGACATTTTATATGAAAAAATACAGGTTTTGTGATCAAAACAAAATACTGCTTCAAAAGATCTGTAGGTGTAGATAGTCAGAAAGTCAAAAACAGTAAAAACTAAACATGAAATATTTCAATTGAGCCAAAACAAATATGTTTCTTGCTTGTAGACTCTTTTTACATTTTTCTAAATCTCATCTGGTGTACAGAAGAATATGAGCAGCTTCCATCTCCATCCCTGGTACTAGCATCAAGTGCTGCATGATAAAACACTTCACCTGTGCTGGTTTTATGAGTCTGATATTTTAAATAGTTACAACTACTAGAAAAAATATTTTTTCTTTGACATATTCACAAGCTGTCTTAGCTGGATTCAGCAAATGTACTTGATGACTGACTCCCCTTTGTACTACAAAGCCTCAGCCTTTGTACTTGTACTGACCCTGTGACACTTCCCTATGCAGTTCATCTCTAACTTGAAACTGAAGATGCACAGAAAATAAAATGGAGCCTGGAGTATACAATAATTTTAACATCTAAGATATTACAGAGTTAATATCTCCATGAAAAAACACCCTAGGAAATATTACAGGGAGAGTGTAAGCATGATTCCAGAATTAAATTAAATGAGGTACTAAACAGCAGGTAATGGCATTTTTATTCTTATCCTGCCTACAGAGAATACTTTCTTACTGCAACCTGGAACACAACTGCCCTCATTGTCGTTTTCCACTCTACAGCAGTACTGATAAAAACTTATTTACTTGATTTAGGGGCTAGGTCTTCTCTGCTTAATTTTCCTCAAAAAACAGTGTGTTTGGAAATCAACACTCAGCTTGAGGCAGCTGAGATATAAGGCAACAGCTTAGACTGCAAAAATGAAAAAAGCTCCTTGAAGGTCCTTTTAGAGGCAGAATCTTGTTATGGGAGATTTTTGTTGTTGTTGTTTACTTAAAGGAAACTGAAAACAAACCCACTACCAGCTTGGAATTGAAAAAGTCTTCAGAACTCAAGGGCTGGTAAATGACTGAAGGAGCTTTGTAAAAGCATACTTTTTCACCATCTGAATCAACTCTGGAAAGTCTGAGATAATTGCAGTTTAGGAAGGAGCACTTTACAAAAATGTGGCTTTTGTTTGATCTTGTGAGAATGAGATACTTCAAACAAAGACAGATGAAGGAGAGGGAAGAACAGGCTCTCTGCAAAGCTGGCATTTGTGAGCTGTCTCTTACTGAAACTACAAATGCTCCATCCCAGTTCCCACAGTGAAATCTTCCTCCAGGAGGTAACTCCTCACAAAGCAGCTTCCAGTTTCTTCAGTCAGGAGAGTAGGACTGACCTGATCTCTGTGCCTGCTCTTTAGTCTTTAAGGAAGTCAAGAATTGTAGGTCTGCTCCAAGGGGGAATTTCTTCTGCAATCAACACCTTCCTTGTTTAGTTGTTCCTTCCATGGTTCAGACTGCCGTAACAGAGACCCTTTGCTCTACTCCTGAGAAGCACTTCTGTCAGAACAGGACATTAGCTGTGCCAACACTACTTTCCCTATTGAATTTCCATGTGGCAAGGTAATATGTAGTCTCAGGTTGAAAGGTAGCTGGATGTGTATTCTATTTCCCATCTGTTACAGGTGGGGCAGTTATCTTCTGTTAATTGGGCAGTTTTTCTTTATTTCCTCCACAACCAATCCTCCCTCTGGGAAATATCTTCTTCTGTTATTGAACCATTGAGTGTCGCTGCATGGCTGATAAAATGACACCACCCCATTGTGGGAAGCTCCACCCAGAGGGAGGAGCCAAACATTCCTAACTGGATATAATCTGAGATTTGGAACATCACAGTCAGCCTTTCCCCACTGGATTCCCAGAGGGGCAGCTTTCTTCTCCACTGGATTCACAGAGGAAGACCAGGCCCATCTACACCACCACCGGACTTTCAGAGGAAAACTCCACCCTTCTGCAGGATCCCTGCTCCAACAGGACCACAGCTGTCACTCCAGGAGGACTGCAGCCACCATTCAATCAGACTGCTACCAACACCCTGACCAATAGGGTGTCAGGTTGTGTTCTGATTCTGTCAGTAGTTTATTTTCCTTTTTTTTTTTTTTTTGTACTATTGCATTCATTTTTTTTTTTAATTTTCCTAGTAAATAACTGTTATTCCTGTTCCCATATCTTTGTCTAAGAGCCCCTTAATTTCAAAATTACAATAGTTTGGAGGGAGGGGATTTACATTTTCCATTTCAGGGGAGGCTTCTGCCTTCCTTAGCACACACCTGTCTTTCCAAAGCAAGACATATGCATGCCCTGCTGATCCTGTTTCACTGCTCTCCATCTCCTCCCAGCCCCTCATAAGTCAATGCTGTGGAGTACACTCTGCAGGACTGCCAATGAAACAGATGTCTTAGAGGCTAAGCACACTTGGATAGTCACATACTGTTACCAGGAATAGCTAGTTAAAAAAGTTCTCCTGCCCAGAAGACATTAAGGATGACCTCAGCCTGTTCACACTAAAATTTGGGATTAAGTTCTTACCAGTATAAAGGCAAATCCACAATGTGAACAGTTCTACTGAGTAAAACCATTTATGTTCACATTGTGTAGGATTTTTTTTACCACTCATTGTATTCAGATCCTGAGCATTCTTCTGTTTCACTTACACATTTGCTGAAGAATAGAGCACACAATACTAATAATTTGCATGTTTTCCATAAACATTTATTTGATGTGAGGCATAGAAGCATTATCCTTCTGTTTGAAAATTTTACATGTCTCCATGACACCTTCCAAGAACATGGACCTACTTCCCAGCACCCAGAATACCATGAAGCTCTGAGTGCTTTATTTTAGTTTACCTAAATTTTGCACAATTCCCACTACAGCTCCATATGCTAGTTACTCTTTCTGTCCTTTGGTAGTTTTTCATTCTGAAGGAGGTAGACAAAAGGACTAGAGACCATGCCATTCAATAAAAGACCAGTTAACTCTGACAATGAATACAGCAGAACAAGAGCTCCTTCTGCATCATTGTTTAAAATCCCTACTCTGAGTGGCTTAGACAATGCAGTTGTTCTGGGCTTCAGTGAACCACAAAGCACATTATTCACAAATGTCCCTTTTTTATGTTTTAATATAGTGGAGAGCAGCATGAATAAGTCTTTTTCAATTATTTCCTGTTTTTACTGGCCTAATAGGAGTTTTCTCCCACTGCATTTCAGCAGGTACATGCATGTGTGAGGTATCTCACAAAAAGAATCTACACAGTTCTTTCTGGGCTGTGCATTTCAACATAAGTCAAATGAGGATGAAAAAAATCACAATAGGAGGACAGGAATATGCACAGAATGACCCATGAAGGACTTTTTGATGGAAGGGAAGTCTCATGACAAAGAAAATTACTTCCAATGAGGAAAGAGCATTCCTCATGATTCCAGGAAAGCACATCCTGATGCTGCAGTCCTGAATTGCTCTTTTGCTATTTGTATAATCAGCACACTCAGATCTCCTTTCACTTAACTTTGACTTAGATCAGTAGCATATCAACTCATCAGCTGAACTTCACTATCTGAAAATGTCTTCAGGTAAAAAAAAAGGTTCTCTACTTTGTAATGGTCAGCCTATTGTGCCTATGTCAAAATGTTTATTTCATTGTTTCAAAATAACAAAATGTGAAAATATTTTATGAGTGTGACCATGAAACAGAGTGGAAATTTTATTCATTTTTGCCCTTATGACCCGCAGTTTATTAAGCTGATCAATATTGCTGTGTTAAATGCAGAAAATTAGCATATTGTCTCCAATATATGAACTAGTTTGATCAGAAGAAAGAAATAAAACTTAGTCCATATTATATTATGTAATTCTTTATTTACTTGTTATTGACACTCAGAACTTGATTATTTTGTGGCCTGAAAAATTAAAATAGCCTTGAATTTGTCTCTCACTGGCTATAACCACAGATGCTACTAGTATTTATATAAAGCACTCGACATTTCATTAGTATCCCAAAGAAGAAATTTCTACAAGGTAATGACAAATGTAAAAATAATGTACTTAAACCTATTAGAAATGCATTTGCACTGAAATCTATGATTTAATACTACAAGCTGACTTAAAATTAAATACCTCTACCAGCCTTCCATGGAAGATTCAAAATGGTATATCCCATACTACATCCTCTTTTTCCACAGACAGAAGCCCTTGCATTTCTAATCTCTCCTTAATCTCTCCTGGGCAACTTGCTCTAGATGAACCTGCTTTAGCAGGGCATTTGGAATAGATGCTCTCCAGAGGTCCCTTCCAACCCCAATCATTCTGTGGTTCTGTGATTAAATGAAATCTCTCCTAGACACTCATGCCCACATGCACAAAAGAGGCCAGATTAGTTCATTGCAGAGAAAATGCTAATTACAATTTAAAATCTCAGAATTTTAGCTATAGCAAAATATTCTAGAACCAACAAAATCTTAATTTGGGCATCATGGGTACCTCAAAATACCTCTCAATTTACGAATCCCAGAATTGTCTCCTCTCACTTACCCCATATTTATTTTTCATTGTCATATTTATTTTATTGATATATTTATTTTTCATTGACATCTGAAAACAATATCTGATTAAACTTTTTTTTTTTAATCCCACCTTGGCAAAAGCCTTTCAAGTTCTTAATAATTATCTTCCCTGCACAACCTTAACTTTAATGCTGCCATCATAAATATCACAGAGGAATGTTTTTGTAATTGATGCTTATCTATGACAAGTATAGTGGATCATCCTGGCATGAGTCTGCTTCTATCCATCACTGGACTCCTGTGCCACCTCTCACCCATGTACAGTGCCAGTGGGAGGGAAAAGCTCCTCCCTGACTGGCATGCCCTTCATCCCTGCAGTGTTTTTGGATGGGATTGGAACCTCTCACAGTAATGCAGGAACACAAACCAGCTACCCCTCACCTAAAAGAGGCCATGGCTGTGAGTCTCAGTCTCTGCCCCAGGCACTACAGGTCACTCTTTCCCCCAGGCACAATATTCTTTTCAGGAGTCTTATCCCCTTCACGCAACATTCCAACATCCTGCTTTCTTGTGGTAAATTAGTACATAGTAACACTAACTAAAGTTGTATTTCTCTTCTTAATTCCTCTTTTGTTCACCCTCTTGGTGTCTCCCACTACACATGGATGGTTTAAACTCAGCTCTCCTCTGTGCACTGACTGGATTAAAAAGGAATAGTTATCACGAAATCTGCAACTAGAAATATCATATTATGTCTCAGTGTAATAGCTGTAACATCTTACTATGTCTCAGCTGTAATAACTGGACTTCGTACATTTGATTAAGTCCCCTTATTTATCAATATCCCATATGGACAATTAGCTGACAAGTTACAAAATGCACTCTGTCTTTAAAAGTTATTCTGAATCTAACAATGCTAACAGAATGCTGCCTACTCAGTAGTAATTAATGCATTTACTCAGTAGTAAGCAGCCACAAGTCTTAGCTTTTCATGAGCAAATAAGAGATTCATGATGGGATGCATTTAAGTTGCAACTAGCAGACAACTTATTGGGAGCTATTGCTTTTATCCTATGATTAGACCAAGAATTCAGTTTCCTTAAGACAAGAAATGGTGCCAATTTTAAATTGTTAAAAATGTTTAAATAGTGTGCTGGCATCACTAGCAAAATTTTAAATTATTAAAGCGGAAATAATTGAAATCTGTTATACCTTTTATACTTTTTTCACATGCTTCAGAGCGGGCAATGAAAATGAATGCATTCTGCTTCAGGGATTCTAGGTGGGTTCACTTAAATTAAATGCACATTCCTCCAGCTGGGATTCACAGACTGTGGGAGAATATTCATCAGGAGTTTTTTTTGTTTTTACTGGGCTTATTTGTAGACAGATTTGAAAAATTGTACATAGAAAGGCTCTGAACTGTTAGACTTAATTTAAGAAAAAAAAAATTAAAATACGTATGTGTGAAATCAAATTTAAATAGGTAGCTTCCATTTGACATTTATTATAAAACTGAATTTTAAAAGAGCCAGATAAATTAAATACAGTTCAATGCAATCTAGCCAATCTGTACTACATTAACGTTTTTCATTCTCCAGGATGTAGTGCCTCCCTGTGCTTTTTTTTCCCTTTAACATTAAAAAGCAGTGATATTTGAAAGCTTACAATTATAAAGAATTGAATTTCTTTTGCCCATTGAATTCCTTTTTTCTTTTTTGTTGACTTAAATATAAGAATTATTTTAAACTCAGATGATAAATGATAAGGTTTTTCATCTCTGACCTTTGCGTTGCTTTCAGCGACTCAAAAGGTTTAACCTTTACTTGAAAAGCCATGTACTGATCTAATGGGATCTTTAAGGAGAACAGACATAACATTCTGATATATACATTTGCACGCTATAACCTTTAGCTCATAACCATATTCCAAGGTCAATTTAAGCACAGCTGTTACCTGCACTTGGGACACAGTCAAAGGATAGCGAAAGAGTATCCAGGTGACACCTTCACTGCAGGGTGGAATGGTTAGAGAGCCCTCATACACCCAGTAGTCACGCAGAAGAGGATCTGAAACCAAAAGAAATGTGGAATTTTAATGACTATTAGGAAGTTAATGGTGGTTTTCAGTGACAGCTTATGACAGCTGTGGGCGCACTCGCATGACAAGGTTAGAAAGCAGAAACTAAGGTATGAATTTATAACCTGCCAAGCATTGCCCACTACTTCCTCATATGAATGTATATGAGCTTGTGGTCATTATATTACAGTAAGTTACCCTGCAGATGTGCATTTTAGATGTGAAAATGCCACTTGGTAGATGTGAAAAATAACCAGTGCACAGCTCTTTAAATTAACACAGTAAAAAAACAATGTTATGGGAATAAAGGATTTCCTGTTAATGTCAAAAGCTAAAAAGAGACGTATTTTGAATGCAGAGGGTCTGTGGTGATTGAATTTTAACTGACTTCTACATTTAGGATATGTCTCAAGAATTAATTTTATTTCATTTTTTAGAAAAAAAAATCAATGAAAATTCAGCTGAAGAAAAACTTTTCACTTTGCAGTTCTGCTGACATTGTTTTTGAGATGTATTGGTGCTTCCTACCTTTGGAAAAGTGAGTTGAATTTCAGAGGGGGAAAACATCAAGGTTTACCTTATCATGACATAATTTTTTACATTTATATGTTTATTAATGTGTTTATAAATAACTGTTAGGATAAACAGTTGCCGCTGAATAAAATGTACAATATTTTGTGCATGCAGAGTTTTAACTCTACATAAAAGATATTTAATTTTCATTATTTTAATTTTAATTTCTCATAGAGTCCAATCACACTACACATCATAAGTGAGACAGAACAGGGCTTTCCTTTGCTGCTGTAGGCCATACAACCTAAAAAGTACCAAAAAAAGGGAGAGAACACTGCCTAAAAAAGGAGAGAAAACTGCCTGACTGTAAAAGAGGGTTTCTCAAGAAACAAACCTAGAGAGAAACTGGAGACAAAGGGTGGTTAATCATGGCATGGAGAACCAGGGGGAAGGTTGTGACTAACTTGACAGGGACAGAATGGGATACTGGAAACAAATAAACCTGCTTGGTGGCACTAACCTGTTACTGTCATTTCACTACTAGCTCAGAGGAAAATCAGTAGAATTAAATCTTGCTAATGAAGCCTGTGATTGTCAGTAAATGGATTTTGTTTTGTTGGTGTAATTTTCTTTCTCAGCTAGGAGATGATGTAGCAAATCCACTGAGAGCAAGTTGCATTATCAAACACTCAAAAGTTAAGAACTGCAAGAATTAATTCAGCCCATCCTGTGCATGCATCGTGATACAGTGCTGTCACATGATCATGTGTGTCTTTTCTGGAGAACCTTTGCATTTACTTGCAAAGACAGATGGTTTTGATTTGAAAAGTACATAATATTATTTCGAATTCTCGGTACAATATGAGGCGTTTGGAATTCTTTTTCTTATGCTATTGAAATCCTACTTGTTAGAATATTTTCTCATTTTTCATATTTCTAATGCACTCGTTTCACCAGTGCCTGAGAGCTTAAATGAATTAATTTATCCTCCCATACCCCTGAGTGTGAGGAAGGATAGATTATCCCCTCAATTTACAGCTGGGGAACTGAGGCAGAGAAGATGAGGTCAAATGCATCTATTCATTTGAGGTGTCCAATATGACATGCTTAGAACCTGATTTCTCAGAGTATTTAACTTTCTATAGCACATAAAACAGTCAGAGCACTGCTCCCATTGACTTCTCTTGGAGGTGTAAGCACTCAGCACTTCTGCAAATCAGACCCCATGATCTCAAGTCGGGCACCTGGAAAATGAGGAACACAGAGATGACTTGTGAGCATTTTTGTTTATGTGATTTGATCAGCATCAAACAGGAGCTGTGAGGCAGGGGTCCTGTAAAAAATAGCTTATGGTCATGCAACCAGGTGATGTTTCATCATGGATATGCATGAGAGGCACAGGCTGCCTTAATTCCTGCAATTCCTAATTGCTGAGACTTGACTTTGCAACTTGTACAATATTCTTTTGATATAATTAATATAGTTTAATGTAGACCTGGGCTACTTTGAAAAATTAAAGATCTTGCCACTACGACAGAGCTTAGCTCAAATGGATTCCTTGCAGAAGCTTTTCTTTTTAGAAATGTTTGTTTAAAAAGTCACATTTCTTACTGTTACTCTCTAACTTTTAGCTACGTAAGTTTGAATTTGCCTCCCTTTGTCACTTCTCCTTTTTGCTATCCAATTGTCATTTCATAATGGAACTGTCTTTTGATTCTGCCAGAAAATGTTACCTTGTTAAGTGGGTAGCCTTACACTTCCTACTTTATGCCCAAGTAGAGAAAGGAATACACACAGCTGTCTCTCTGGATGGGTGGGTAAATCCTCAGCAAAGCTAGCCACGGTGTTGTCAGCACTACACAGCCCGCAGTATCACATCCCACTCACATGACAAAGGTGACATGACAGATTTACAGTAAATTCCAACGAGAATTCACCACCATCCCTGTTAGGATGTGCATTATCAAAATGCATTACCACTTTATGGGACACACTCAGGCTGGCAGTTCAGGCTAGGCTTTAGATTAAGATTGTCTCAGCCCCTGCAATCAGCTACTAATCCACACACAAAAAGTTAAAAAAGTGCAAAAGTAAGCAAAGACACCTACCTGGCAATAAAGAGTTGGGATTAAAACAGGGTATTGTTTTGGACTTTCCCTGAAAAAATGAATACAAGTCAATCTCATCTCTAGCTTCTAATCACAATGCTGATGAATGCCGAGGTAAAACACATTCTGTGTTCTTTTACCGTTAAGCCTTGCATTCCTGTGGAAAGCAACCTCACTAAGAGCACCCATTTAATCATCATTGCATTTCTCCCTGCAGCTACAAACATGTATTTTTATCCTATTTTTTATTTCATTTTTAAGCTTATCCCAGCAATTTGTTAACTTTCTGCCTTTAGCACCTGGAATTCTTTCAGGTCCCAGCCTTGAAATTCTCTGTATGAAATTCAGGGGTTTCGTACAAAAAGAGTTAAAAAAACGAGGGCCAAAGTGAGCTTTGCTTAACTGATGTGGATAACACTTAATAAAATAATGCTGGTCCCTCATATTTAATACATAAAAATGTTATGTATGCCAAAGTGTGTTTGATGCTGATCCTTTGAGAGGCACCATTATAACACAGTCACACAATGGTGAGGCCTTTCATGACCTTCCTCTGCTTGGCTGTTGTCTCAGTAATGAAATTAGAGTTCCATATACTATTGTTTTCTCTGACACTTTTATAAATAAAGAATTTATAATAAACATCATGACTGAATTTTACCATATATTATTTGACTAAAAGATTTCAATTCCTTTCTTATTTTTCTGCACTTCAGTGTCTGCTGAAGTGAATGGTAATCTCTTCAGACCAATAAAAATATGTGTCATCAATACATTACAAAATCCTTTTAAAATCAAAGAAATGTATGATTATTTCTGTGTTACAGATCATGAAGCAAAGAGTTGAAAGTTACTTGCCCAAGGTAATTTAAGATAGTGTCAACATTTTGGAGAGCACTCAAATCTCCTCAGTCCTGCTAGGATTACTACCTGTCCTTCAGGATCCCCAGACATAATCCACTTGACAAGTCAGCACTGTGTTTTTGTTGATTTCCCTGCAAGTTAATATGGGTGCTCACTTCATCTCTTCTTTCCCTCTACAAATTAAAACCAGATAAGTTTGGAGACATGGCTGCTGGTGTTCACTAAGCATGTTGCAGTGCTTACACTCACACTGACTCCATGAAAATCACTGAAAAGGTAGGACTTGCAAGCAGTTACTGGTATAGATCAAACTTCCTGGCCACCAGAAAAAAAAAAGTATAAAAATACATATTAGCTGAATAATATTATCTGAATAAAACACTGAGGTTATCACGCTGGCCACCAAATGATGGCTTTTATATGTGGTTTTAGCACAGACACATCTGAAATCTTTCTCTTGGCTCCCTACAGACCCTGTGCTGGTCTCTCTGGCCATCAAAGGAAGGATTGCTTCAGACAATGCCTTACCTTGTACTGGATGTCCTGAAGAATTTCAGTTACAGCCTTCAGGCCCACGTGCTCTTTTCCTATCTGAAATACAGCAAGCAAAGGTGAATTCCAGTACCTTGGTATTTCAGAAACTGTGAGGCAAAACACAGGTCAACCAGAACAGTAAGTACTATAGCTGTTTTTAGTTTAGCTACACAACCTTGTGTTAATCAAATACACTGATACATGACAACTCCAAAAAATTAAATCATTATAAAACCACCAGCCAAAAGTAAACAGGGCTTAAATAACTTTAAAGCAGAGACAAACTCACAGAACAAAAGAGTCATAATTAAGTCTGGTAAGTGTTTATTAACCCTGTTTTGCAGCACCTGCTCTATGTGGGGTCAAGTTCATGCAGTATTGTGGCATATAGATGCCAAGGACACAGTTTGTCCTTACCAGTTTTTTGTCAGAAAAGTACACAGAAAGGAACAGAGTGAACTAGCATAACAGAAAATTTTTGAATTTGTTCCCATAGCGTTGCAAATCTGGCCCAAGGTATCTCTGAAGCTCAGGGGAGTTTTTTGCTGCCTGCAGAGCACAGAACAGCAGATTCCCTCTCCCACAGCATCTCTGGGACCGTGCCAGTGAGAGCCAGGCTGCAGCACTGCCGCTACTGAACGCCTGCGAGGCACAGAAGATGGGGCTCTAAAGAAACACACCGAGATAAGAGACTCTAATTTTATATGGACCTTGCTCACTCTGCACACTAAACTCAGCTGCTTCTGACTCAAATCACCCATTCCAGGATCCTAGTTTTACCTTCAGGACAAAATCAGAAGAGGCAGAATGGCCTTCCACTTGATTTCTTTGCCAACATGTACAAATACAAGGTGAGGAAATAAACCAGCATGAGTGAGAAGGGGAGAGCTAGACCCTTAAAAATTTGTTTGCATTTTGTTTCTCTTGGAATACAACAACACAGTAGCCACTGTAAGGAACCAACTGAATGTCAACAAAAGGTACTTTGTTACGTCTATAAATTCAAGAGTATTTTCTTTTGCTTCAGAATGGAATTTCAATTTCAAACTTTTCAAAGTGCATAAAAGATACTGAAGTCACTTTAAAGATGCTGCTTCTAAATTAATAATTCCCAAGGGCTGTAACTTAAATCAGTAAAAATATTTTCATTGACCTTAAAATAAAGTGTTTTGAGAACCATGGTGCAAAATTATTTTTCCATACCTTTACCAAGAAAAAAATGATCACCAAAGTTCCTCTCCCTGTTCCTTTAATAAACAGCTTAAATATTATTTTTCCTTGGTCAGTTGTAATTATGCCTTTCTTGGCTAATGAAAAAGCTTTTTTGGAATGCTTATGAGAACTGGAGTGGGTGACAGACCAGAAATGGAAAATGTATCATTGAAGTTTCAAATTTATTTAGGAACTTATATATAACTTTCTAACTGACTTGAAGGTTACCTCTGCTGGAATGAGAAGGTGACTTACATAAGCAATTATCACACAGCCCTCTAGGACACAAAGCTGAAGACTTTCTAACTTCCATTTTTAGCAGTTCTATCTGAGTGTTGAGGCGGTAACCAACGCACCTTTAAATTCAGAGGTAAAGCTCAAAGGCACTCATAAACTCGTTATGAAATTCGACAAATTAATAATATCACTGTGCAAGAAAATCCATTTGATCTAAGGATGAACTTTAAACCTCTCCCTCCAAACCCATTTAAATAAAACAGTTTGGCATTTCTCATGAGGAAGATGAGAATCTCGTGTTTGAGGACTAAAACTGAAAATCTTTATAGGGTGCAGACCTTGAAAAACCTTCAACAGCAATTAGATTATAGTGCTAACTTCCCAGATTTCATTACACCTTGTCCCCAGGAAGCTTTGAGCCTCCTCATTGCAGGCTTTTCTGAGGGTCTCTGGCAAGTCTTGTTAACATTCTCAGTCTCTGAAGAAGTGAAATGACTCCACCTCGCATTTGTCCTGAGTGAAGAAACACACTTGCTCCTGTTCAGGAAAGCACAATTCTACTACCAGTTTTCAGCAGTGCCAATGGCTTTGTAGGCCTTTTTGTTAATCTTTCCTCCTCTCCTCTGTCTATTTCCTCAACTCCTGAACAACAGACCCAGCCAGGAACTAAGAGAAATACATCACAGAGATAGTGAAGCACTTGTCCCCCCTGACAGCCCTCATTCTGCTCTCAGAGGAATGAAGATTGGATGTAGACTTACAGCCAGAGTCCCAGAGGTGCCTATGTATTATCCCTTCTATAGTGAACATACTTCCAATATCCTGCTCAAACAAGAACTGATTGCTTGGCACACCTATAGGAGACACGACTGAAAAATACCTTGCAAATACAATTCCGGCAGTCATACATTGTTTTCTTTCATGAAATCATTAAAAATTCAATAACAAGGAAAGGACCTCATTATCCTCAGACAAATGACAGTGCATCGTAACAAGTGTAACACAGGAAACTCACCTGCACAAACAAAGCAATAATAGCTATGCCATGCTTCTTCCCTACTGCCTCATCAATGCTGCTGTACAGTGTGGAGTTCCAGTGCATTAGATGAAGCTGAAACAAAGCAGTACAAACAGAGCAATAGAGAAATATATTTTGTAATTAAAACCACCAGCAATTAGCATCAATCAACAAAGCCTCAGCATGTTGTGTGTGTGCATGCATGACTACACGTATGTGCACACTCCTGGCTGTGCATGCAGGGATAAGTGGATTTAGTTATTATAGCACATATTGTAAATATCAGGTACACCAAGGAAAAAAACTAGATAAAGTTGTGGATAAAGCGATGTACAGCCAGTTACTAAAACTCTACATCAAAGGTGTGAATGACTATAGTAATGATGACTCAACAACTCTCTCAATCTGAATACTGAAATAATGTCAGCTAATGAAATCCACCAGCACTGCCCCTCAGCCAGCCAGCTCTCTCCCCAGGTAGGAGAATTATTATGGACACAGGCTGTCCAAACACCTCAGACTGACTGACTGAACTATCATTTGTCTCACACACTACCTCCCGAGACAAATCATTCAAATGTCAGTAGTAAGAGAAGTGATTTCAGAAAAGGTTAAACACAGAGAAAGTCAGGCAGAGAAAAGTGGCTTGAGGATCACCTTAGGGGTAAGGGTGAAAGAAAGAGATGGTAAAGAGCAAAGGAGCTAATGCAGGAATACGTGGGAGGCAGTAGACACTGGATAGTAAACACAGAGTCTGCTGTGGTAAAGTGTCACAGCATAATCTGGGAAGTAGTGATTGAGAAAAGTGCTGGAAGACAGACTAGCAGGAAGCTGGAAAGGGAAGAAGGGAGGGGAAGGAGATGAGGGGAAAAGTGCTGGAAAACAGTGACATTTGGAAAGGAAAGGGAGAGGAAGGAAGGAAGGAAGGAAGGAAGGAAGGAAGGAAGGAAGGAAGGAAGGAAGGAAGGAAGGAAGGAAGGAAGGAAGGAAGGAAGGAAGGAAGGAAGGAAGGAAGGAAGGAAGGAAGGAAGGAAGGAAGGAAGGAAGGAAGGAAGGAAGGAAGGAAGGAAGGAAGGAAGGAAGGAAGGAAGGAAGGAAGGAAGGAAGGAAGGAAGGAAGGAAGGAAGGAAGGAAGGAAGGAAGGAAGGAAGGAAGGAAGGAAGGAAGGAAGGAAGGAAGGAAGGAAGGAAGGAAGGAAGGAAGGAAGGAAGGAAGGAAGGAAGGAAGGAAGGAAGGAAGGAAGGAAGGAAGGAAGGAAGGAAGGAAGGAAGGAAGGAAGGAAGGAAGGAAGGAAGGAAGGAAGGAAGGAAGGAAGGAAGGAAGGAAGGAAGGAAGGAAGGAAGGAAGGAAGGAAGGAAGGAAGGAAGGAAGGAAGGAAGGAAGGAAGGAAGGAAGGAAGGAAGGAAGGAAGGAAGGAAGGAAGGAAGGAAGGAAGGAAGGAAGGAAGGAAGGAAGGAAGGAAGGAAGGAAGGAAGGAAGGAAGGAAGGAAGGAAGGAAGGAAGGAAGGAAGGAAGGAAGGAAGGAAGGAAGGAAGGAAGGAAGGAAGGAAGGAAGGAAGGAAGGAAGGAAGGAAGGAAGGAAACTATCTACTGAAAGATAATATGCACTTTGAACATGAGTTTTTCCAGAAATAAATGTAAATGTAATCTCTATGTCTAGGTCTGATAACACAGTAGAGCTTCAACATCCTAAGCACAGCTGCTTTGAAGTTTATCTGCCAACTCTTAGACTTAATTTCCGTTGTAAAATCATGCTTAATGTTTTGTTCAGTCATGTGTCTAAGAAGTTAAAATGTCATTTTTATAGCTAACATTGTTTCCACCTTCAGCAAAATTATTTTTTAAAGCAGTGTATCTTCCTACTTTGTTTTTTATTTCTGTGGAGAAACAGCCTCTGTGAAATGCTTATTGCCCCTTACACAACAGGAGCTCATTGAGGCATCTCAGCATTTCAGAATACCAGTTCTTCAAGCAATCACTCTCCACTTATTTATTTCCAATATGAATTTTAGGCACTCCTCTTGATGACTGTTATTCCAAAAGTAAATAGAAACTTTTAAATGAACATATTGTAAATTGAATTAAATTCCAGATTATCACACAAATAACTTTATTCACTTTGATCAAAGGCATCTGTTGTGGCAAAAAAAATTAAACATTTTTCTTAGCAAATACAATAAATCATTTTTATATGAGAACACTAACATAAATAATCTATTTGCCCACAGCTACAAAACTTCTAGACATACAAATGCCCCCTTTAGAACTAAGCCCATGGATTAACTTGGTTGTGTACATTTTATCACTAATAAAAAGCTTTGTTACCCATTTGATTTGCCCTTGGATTTTAAAGCCACAGGATCCATCCAATAATGTGATTTTTGTCTCCGGGGTTTTCTCTCCAGAAGAGCCTGGCGTTCACACCAGCTCCCCACTAGAGGGGGATCATGGAGTCCCACAGCCCACACCAAAATCCTGACGTTAAGAGGGAAATGTGGAAGAAAAATTGGTTGTGGTATCTACAGTGGGGACGGCAGTGTTACATTCCCTTGGAGGTGAAGTCTAATCTGACATCTGCATTCTGACAACAGCATGTTTTCTCTAAACAGAGCCGAAAGGAAAACGCTGAACCCCAGAAAGAAGAAAATGAACAAGCACTTCAAATTGTTCAAGCAATGACCCCAGTTAATCCAAAACCAGAATGTCCTATCTTAAGCAGTAGGTTCATCAGGGCACAGATTTCCCTGTGATAAGGCCACATCACCTAGAAAAATGACACCAAAACCTCTGTGTAATGCTATAAAATGCTAAGAGCTCTAGAATTAGTCTGTGCAGCAGTACGTACATACCTAAAGGTAATGCTGACACCCCCAAACTAGGTTCAGGTTTAGCAATCAACATCACTGAAGGTACTCAGAAACTGGCCATCAGCACTTTCTGGTCTAAAGGTTTCTGGAACTTTGAGGGTCTGCTCAAGGATGTTTAAATTCCATAGTAGGGTCCTTGGAACAAGATCCATCATTTTGTACTGGGTTGCTAACACCCAAAGTAGAATGAATTTCTGATCTGTGCTTGAAGATGGCCATAATAGTGTTAAAGATGGCCATAATTACAGTGGATTAGTGATATATTTTTACACAGCAGGTTGCAAACTTGCTGTCATAAACACTAAAGAAAACAGGTGGAGAGCACTCCTAAACCCCTGACAGTAGATGACTGGGGAGTACAACAAAAAGTGGTCAGGCTCATATGTTCTTTCTACATAGCACTCTTTATTTATAGTGCTAACCATAGCACACTGGATGCACTGCAGTGTATTTGTTACCTTCCCGTGTCCTGACTCAAGGTGACATTCAGAATTAGCTCTTCACAGAAAATGTGAATCTATCATTAGTGATTTACAAAGTGAAATTAGAAAGTCAACCTAATGGAAAATAATAATTAATACCATGATATTTCCAAACAGCAGGCCAATGTGTCATTTAACTCTATAAGACGATGCATGCACACTCAAATAATTAAACACATTTGGTTATGCACTTAAATAAATGGAAGTCAAATTATTTCTTTTACAAGAAAAATGTAGCTCAAAGCAGGGCTGGGTAAGTACATGAAAAAGTCATTCAGAAAGTGAGGCTGCAAGGAAGTAGTAAATGTTGTTGTAAAGCGTGTGGGTTTTTTAAATCATGTTTTATCCTGCGTATTTGTTGCTCTCTGGAGCTGTTCTGACTTTTGTGTGTTCTTTTTTATTTGTAATGTAACATTAGATATAAACACCAGACAACAGTTTTCAAAAAAAGATGGCAACAAGTCTACAAACATGACAAAATCTGAACTCTTGAGAGTACGGACCACAAAATCATGGCCTATAACTCTTGTTAATATTTATGGGAATCAGATGTGCACAGAGGAAAGACCACAGTGCTTTCACAAGTCTTGAAACTGTCACTATGATATAATGCCCATGCACATGGATGACATCATATCCATGCCTCTGTCTTTCACAACTAGGAATAATCACAGAGGCTAATAATGTTCTGTATTTTAGTAACCTTCATTTTTACATTTGAGACAGCTGTTTGAAAAGTGCTCAGTCACAAGGGGTGCCAGCCCCTGATATGAACATAACCATGCAGGGCTTTTTAAACAATCAGTTACAGTGCACTGGCAGCTTCCCATTGTGTGGTTTTCATCCAGAGTACAAAGCAGCCACACATGTCAGTGTGGCAGGAAAGGCTCTGCTCACCTTGTCAGATAATGTTTTGTTACTTTGCAGTTATGATGGCTCTACAGAGCCAAAATGAGTCAGCTATGCTGTTACTGACTATGGGTGACTGGCTTGACATGCCAGACAGTATATTTTTACAAAATAATCAGAAAGCCATCAGAAAATCCTTAGCACTCAAAAAATCCCCTTTTCTCTTGAAAGAACCATAATTTTGGGCCTTTTAATATTACAGCTGTAAATCAAAAAGCTGTTGTAGTGGCTTCTTTAAAATCAGATAAACTGAAAACTCATGAAGGCAAATAATAATAAAGTGCTGATAAAGTTGATATGCTCTGAAGTGAACAGCTGGAGAGACTCTCCTACACGGTGAAGATTAAGAAATCATTCCAGGTAGGAGACCAAACCCCCTGGAAGGATTATTCTGTATGGAACAAATTCTGAGAAACTTCTCAATTTTCATCCAGACCCACTCAACCAAAAGGCTACTGAACCCAATCCTTACTAAGCAGAAGTTGACAGACATTAGCAGGGGGCCTGTCTCAAAACAAGACTTTCTGTGAACTGAGTAAGGACCTGAGATCCTGGCTTTAAAATCAATAAACATTCATCAAATTAAAACCCTGCCCCTTAAATCCATTCCTTTCTCTACCACACAAATGCCTTCTATGTCAATATGAAGAGGCTTGATGGTAGATTTTTACACAAAATTGCAGTCCTGGCATGACAGATTCTGGCAGGGATCAGAGTCAATGTATATGACCTATCACATTCATCAGTTCTGGAAACCAGTGTCTCAATAAAAAACACAGTTACAAAAATGTACATTTTTCCCCTGTCTGGGGCACTGACTGCTCTATGGAATTCTGCAGGGTCTAAAGCTCACTGAGAGCAAAAGTGATCTTTTAAGCTCTGTTGATGACCTTACTTCATTCCCAGCTCACAGATAAAATATATAATGACAGGATAATTTATGTTGGAAGTTACCTCTGAAGTTCAACTCTTTCACAGCAGCGCCAACTTCAAAGTCAGCTACTAATTCAAAGTCAGATCAGGTTTTTCAGGTCCTTGTCCAACTAAGGTTTGCATATCTCCAACGACAGGAGTCTTACAACCTCTCTAGATAACCTGTTCTGTGCTTGACCTCCCCATAATTTATTTCTCCTTCTACCTAATCAGAATGTCTCCTATTGTAACCTGTGTCCCTTGCCTCTTGTTCTTTTGCACTCCTCAGGATTCTCTGAGCCCAGGCATGAATTGCCTGTGACCACCAAACCAGCGTCTCATGATTGACTCCTGAATGATGCCTCTTTCTCAAACCTCCTCAGTCATCCAATTGTTTGAATGACCATGTTTAACCTAAGCTTACTTTCAACTAAGCTTGCCCAACCCTTAAAATGTCAGGAAAGTTGCTACTAGCTCTGTCCCTTACTGTGACCTTCTGGTGTGCATGTGTCACCCAAGTGTCAGACCAAAAACGACACGGGCTAACTCCTTACAGGAAAATACATCCTGAAATAAACCACAGCTCATCATCTCTTATGAGGTATCTGATTAATGGCACGGGGAGAAGAAGAACTCTGCACCAGCATTTCTGCACTCTTGTATGATCTTAATGTTGCAAATTTGCTATGAACCTGCACAGTCTGGAATATCCTGCTACCACACAAAGCAGCTCATATGCTATCACTCCTTTCTTTATGAATACTTACTGCTAAATGACTGAAACTCTAATTTGCTGTTCAATGTGCTGTGTTTCCACTGGCTAAGTCAGGCAGTTTGGAATAGAGCTCCAAGCTCACACCCCATAGGAGTCAAAAGGAAATGTGCCAACAGCAAAAATCCTCCCAAACCCCTGGCACCAGAAGCAGGGTCTACAGGGGCCTGATGAAACCACTGGCAGCTCAGGCAGCAAGAGGCCACTAGAAACACCTGCCCAGCCTGGGTGCAGGTCCTGCCACAACTTAATTGGCAGCCATAACCCATATTGGAAGAACTTGTGACATGAGGGATTATTCTGTTCAACAGGCTCCTGTTTGTGCTCTACTCACAGTAGAAGACAAAAAATTTTAAATAATTGGATCACTTGGAATATCTGATTGGGCCACAATCATCAGTGGGCCTGCTTGAAACTGCAGCTGGCACAGTCAACCATTGCATTTTTTCCACTCTCTACACTCTTGATTGAGAAGCTAATTATTACAAAAGCTTCTTTCTTCAGTGCATGCCGCATCGTGTGTAAATTAATCTAGTAACCTTTGTTCCTTGCTCAGAACTAGGATATACAGCTATTCCTTTTTAGCTTGTGTCACAAGCTCCAGAAACGTCAGCTTAGCCTAATAATATTACAGGATAGAAGGCACCTCTCAACAGATCTCTCAAGGATGGGAGATTTGTCATTGCTCTCATATCTTCCCAACTATTATTTCAATACATACATGCTGTACATCAAGATAATAATAGGGGAATACTGCATCACAATGTCTTAATCAGAGGGGCACCTAAAACATGTCAGTCTAGAAATTCTGAGCAGACTGGGTTTCGTGATATTTCTGTCAGTGCTGAGAAAGAGTGTAGCTGAAACACTCTTTTGTTTTCATAAACACAGTCTCAGCGATAAATACATATCTCTAAGGTAAATTAAAGCAGGCTTAGAATTCCTCTGCTAAAGAGTGTAAAGATATCAAAGTTCTCCTGGACTCACCCAAGTTTGCCAGGGATCAGCACATTCCAGTTTCATCCACAACATGCCATAAAAATGGAGTAGAGAACAGTAAAAATGGCAAACTCTGGCTACCTAACTATGACCAGCAGGAAGACTTTTTCCTGGATTGAGAGGGATGAAGTGAAGCTCAGGATTTCAGCTGGTAATAGTGGAAGGCAACACAGTCTAGTTGTACAATAATAATGTGTAATTTCAACAGCACAAATATTGCGTAAGCAACATCTCAGGAGGACAAAATGTGGAAAAATTGTGTCTTGCTATTTTACATGTGCACAAGAATTTATGAGTTGATACTTGACTTGGCACTGAATTGTTTCAGGAAGCAATTGACTAAGCTGTTGGCAGTGACCATAACATACAGCAATTAAGTTCCAAATCCTCACAAGGGGACCAAACCAAGGATATGACCAGGGCACGCAGCTTCCCGAAAAGTGATTAAAAAACCAGAAAGTTAGTTATTAACAGCCTGAAGGAGAGGTTTAGAAAAATAAAGTTAATGGAATCGATACAGAGACTGCTTGAAAATATCTTAGGAGAAGCAGGAGTACGTGTACATACTTCTTTGTACACAAAACAAAGAAACGCATAGCCATAAAGTCTTCATGGTTAAACATTATAGTTTGGTCAACGTCAACATGCTTCCCTTGAAAATGCAAATGCAAATAGAAGCAAAATAAGTAGATCATGAACTCTGGGCAAAATTAAGAAGAGGATGAGAATGTCGTTAGGTTATAAATTAGTGCACTTGGTTTATGCTTCCAAACTTGAATTTTTCAAGGCTTCTATAGTGGATAGGTGCCAAAATGCCACTAAATTTCAGTATTATTTAAATGCTCTTTAAAATTCTATACATGGATCATTGTAATGAAAAAATAAATACATAAATACATAAAGGAAATAAAGGGAACTCTCTGCCTATCTTAGAAAGCAACACTAAGTTCATCACTAAGAGACATAACTGAAAGCAGTTCCAATGAACACAGATGACAACACTGTTAGCATTATCTCCTGATTAATATAAAGTAGGAGAAGAGAAAGCACAGCTTCTGCTCAACTTCTACTTGTTATAATTTATTGAAAGTGTTAAAGATTGAGCAGATCCAGTCTGCGCTTTAATCATCAGGCTCCAAGTATGTTCAGAACAAGATGACATTCCCTGAACAAAGAAATCTGTAATCTAAGATCAGAGAAATTAGGTGCACATAAATCAAGATGTAGCAGAGCACAAGGTATCCTGGAGATACTGTTCAAACAACTTCACAATCACAGAGTGAGATACTACGTTTCAGGTCAAAAGCTAAATTCACAGCTAAAACATGCTGAACATATGCTTGACTGGGATACCACGGTTCAGAACCTTTGCTGACTGCTGCTCTCCTCTCCATGAACATCTCTGAAAGAAGAACAGCTGTAAAAAAAAAGTTATTTTTGTTGAATTATAAAAGCAAGGACTGCAAAGACGCCTTTCAAAATCTATTCTCTTTCCAAACAAGCCAGCCTAGTGAAAGCAGAAGTAGCCAAAGCAATTGAGTGGGATACCTTCAGATGTGCCACAAAAGAGGTAACGAATCCTGGGACTATTGAATTAATTGCAGCATCTCAGGAAACACTATAGCAGTTTCTTTCGGCAAACTCACTAAAGAAGTATCTAGATAACAGAATAATAAAAACATTGCAACATCTAATATTAAACAGGAATCTCTGTTCCCTTTGAAAAGTCTAATCACATGCAGCATCCTCATTTCATTTTACAGAAAGAACTATTGGTTCATTTAAAAAATGAAATTAACAGCAGGAAGTACTGATGTACATGGAAAAACTCAAAACACGACAGCTACAAAGAGTAAGCTAAAAAGAAAAGCAATGGGAACCATAAAAATCCAACCAGCACTCTTCTTTCTGTTCTGGGAAACGAAGCCAGGAGGTCTAAAAACGTGGGGGAAAAAAAAAAAAAAGGAACCTTCATGGTTAATGCAACTGAAACACAGATGTTTTTACCTATGTCCTTGTTTGCCCACATAAGCCACTGACACATAACATTAGCTTGCCTGTTTCTTAGGAAAATCACTGGCAAAAACATCATAGGGTGTAGGGGAAACTGAGAATACAAAATTTATCATCTTTATGTATTTTTTTTTCTTCACGTTTGAAATCACAAGCACAGCTTATGTGTACTGGCACCAGAGATTAAAAGAAAACAGGAATTAATCAAAATTAACTTTTTTTAAACTGTAATGTAAGTATACAGGCTAAGAAAAGGACTGAAAAAGGCATGAAAGGACTGAAAATGTCCCTGTCTCTATGCTGCCAACTTTCAATATCAACTTAATGGTAAGAAACTAAACAGCTACACAGTTATTACTGTCAGATTCATAGCTCAGACTCTTCACTGTGCCAAGTTTCTGCTCAGTGTGCAAAGCAAGGAGCACCACAGAGCAGCTTATTGTTCCCTACCACGTTTGGCCCCAGCAAACATGCAGGCTGAAGTGCCCTGGGTCTGCCTTTACCTATGCTAACAGAAACAAATATACTTTCAAGCCTTTCTTTTTCCTTCCTTTGAAGTATGAAAGCCAGGAAGGAAAAGAGAGGATTTTACTGCAAAATTCTCCAGCCTGCCTTCACTCTGTGTTCTTACCAGTCTGAGAAGGTGCATGTGCATGTCTGCATGTGCTTTTATAGCTCCACACTTAGATAGGGTGAAGCTTGGAAAAAAGACTAGACCTTGATAGATAGTTGATTACATTACAGACTAGCAATATTACCAAGAAGACAGAAAACAGAAAGAGCTATAGGTCAAGCATTTAATTCTGGAATTGTTATTTATGTGACTAAGCATTTAATAAAAGCATGTTCAGTTCCAAAGTGTTGCCTGTAATCTATTGTCTTGGATTTAAAACCAGACTGTTTGTATGCAGAAGGTTTTAAATCACAGATTTCCTTTTCAATAGTAGATTCTCTCATGAAGGCAGAATAGAAAACACTCCTTCCCTGTTAATTTGCCATGTTTTGTTAATAACTGATTTGTATCCCACAGTTCCCTGTGTTTCAAAGGTAATGGTCTTTCTTAAGATATGATAATCTGCAGCTGCATATTATCTTCTTAAGTCATAATCTTGACTGTTATCCAGGGAGCAGTTGTTCTTCCATAATACACTCCTCTAGGAAACTCAGGCAGGTTTTTGTTTTCCTGTAATGTTGGCTAAGCTTCCTTTAAAATAATAAACTTTGTAATGCTTCTCCAACAGTCTTCTCTTGAATTTCAAGTTTGCAGATTGTGTAATAGCATGCCATACTTTTCCACAGTTCCATGAACTCCACCAATTTTGCTAAACTTTATCTGTTTCCCCATTCAGTTCATTATGTGGCTTAATGCTGGGACAATAAAAAGTCAGGAATGACCAGTATCTCATGAACAGCAGTGTGGCCTGTGGACCAGGGCATCAGATAGCCCTGTGGTCAAATTACTGAAACTGGACTTACAACCCAAGTTGGGTATTCCAAGACTACAGTGTCTGAAACCCTTACTAGAATTCAACCATCCAGGAATCCTGAGTCAGTTCTCCTCCAGTTCTACAAAAGGCATCATGTGTGATCATGGCCAAACAACATAATCCCTTTGAACTTGTTTCCCACCAGTTCTTTGGCAATAGCAAGAGAACTCATCTCCCTTGCACTGATGTTTTAAGGATTATATTATTTGTGCTCGTGATGCACTCAGGCACAACAGCAAATACTTCTGGAAGCCTCCTAAGGTTTCCGGATCTTAGGTGATCTACACATTTCATCGTCTACCTCTTGAGGGCCATGAGTGCACCATTAGTACAAATAACATGAAATTTGGGGCTAGGATCAAAAAGCTATTACTTCTGGTTTTTAGAGTATTTACTTATGCATTCGGGTCAGTCTTGGAACTGGTCCTGACTCAAGCATGCAGAAGGGAAAACAACAAAATAAGGAATCTCCTTTCCCCTTCTTCAACAAGTGATAAGTTTTAGATAGTAAAACTAGTGGTTAGGGCAAAGTGCCAGGGAAAACCAAATAGGAAAACCAAAGCAGCAGGAAACTGAAGCAAAATACATGCAGAGTGCCAGCAAGGATCATGGCAGAAATTAGAAAATTATGTACAACTGAAGCAAATCACAGCAAGGGCACACAGCCAAGAAAAATGGCAAAGACCTGAGCAGCAATCTTGTTGAGCTCCAAACTAAGTTTAAATCCTCTTCAGTAGTCCCATCTGCTAAGAGACTGCAGAATGCCTTTTCCCACAGCAGCTCCATAAGTAGCCATTCTGTTAGAGCTGGGGAACAGAATTTTCTATAAGGGTTGTCTGACAGCAACCCCTATATCCATGAATCCAAGCACTGTCAGCAAGACACTTATGTAAGAAAGTTGAGTTAAGGAGAAGGCAAAGCTGAAAATCTGCTCAAGGAATGGAAAAGAATTCCATAAAGTGTCAGAGGCTGTAGTGTTGCTACCACAGAGGGGTATGTTAAGAGCTCTCCTGTCCAAGGTTACACGCCTGCCTCCACAAGGATGCAGTGCCACCAAACAGGCTGCAACTGAACATCTCACCTTAGCCCAGCAGGGCTGCAAGAAAATTTGATGCAGGCAAAACACAAAGACTGCCTGTGGCTTCTGGCAGAACTAAACTGAGACTAACAGACTAATAGACTGAGATTGGGTCTAACAGGGAGCCCAGAGAAGAGCTCCCCTCCTCAGTTGCTCCTCATTTTCTTCTCATTCTCTTCTCCTTCACCCAGCTTTTCTCCTCTTGCAAATTTTTTCTTGTTACTTTGTCCTATTCTGCTCAGTATTTATTAGTTTGAACTATTTATTTCTTCAATGAATACTGAAATTCTCCATCCTGGTAGAAGTTACTAATCACAGATGATCGCAACTGCCACCTCAAAAGTGGTTTAGGTGCATAAGGGCCACAGAGCTTCCCCACACAAAACTGAAATTACTATTAAAAAACAGACAAAAAGATAAAGAGGCTTCAGTAAACACCGTTAACACCACTCCTCTTTGATCTGGTGTCTGGCAGCTCATTACATCTTCCACAATCCAATGAATATATTGTAGATTTTGCACAGAAGGGTAGCATATTTGCTGCCTCTAAAGGTGTGTACCTTTTTCCATAGGGCTTAACTTAAATTTTTTTCAGGTGTTAGACATGATAAAAGCACGTTTGTGCAAGGACATCAGCCCACTTTTGTACCTGATTTCAGGAACTCACACTAGAAAGCACATAGGTACATTCCTGAAAAAAAAACTATATGTGAGTGAGCAAAACAAGGGCCAAGCAAAGCCCATATTGGCAAATTACCCAAAACCTCCAGAGACTGCATGTGCCTACTCAGGTCAAATTAACCCTCAACAACAATAAAAACATAACTGAAAGAACTTAAAGCACTAGCAATCTCAGGAGTCATAAGCTGATCATGTGTGCTTTTACAATGATGGTAATTTTTTCTTTATCTTGTTGATGGTTTCATGTTTCCCTGTACACTGGGAGGAAACAAAGACCTCACAGCTTTGACCCACCACAAAAGCTCCAAAGAGAAGTCACATCACTTAGGGGATTGCATACATAGAATGTATGATACATAGAAAAGTGCAGAAAAATACTTTAAACACCTGCACATTTGGAACTAGGATCCCACATAATACAATTCACTGACAGTCCTGGAATAGGTGCTAAGACCAATTTTGCCCATGGAGTGCTGTGTAAATCTAAGTATTACTGTTACATTCCTAAATGGCTAACACGTAAAAAATTGCTTTTGTAGAAATCACTGAGATTAGAAAACAAAACTGAAAACATCTGTTTAAATATATTTCCTGTATTTTTTCCACACTTCTGTCCTCAAAAATTAAATACTCTCCAATGAAAATATTACTTTAAACAATTAGTAGTCTTATTCATGACCTGACGAGGATACTAGCTATTACACAAATGTCATCATTTCCTTATAAGGCACACTGTGTTTAATCACAGCTAAGAGTGTTCACCTGCAACGATTCCAAAATTTAGATTGTCCAAGACTATTAGTAACAAGTTAATATTCCACCAGAAAATTTGGACAGAGTCTGAGCAGAGTTCCAGACCTCAGCATGATGCTACATAAACTCTTCTGGAATCTGATATTTTTGCCTCCTGTTAAATTCATAGACATCCTTCATTCTAAGGTCTTGTGCTGTCAATATGAGTGGATTAATTATTTTTTTCACAGGCAGGCAATCAATGCAACCAACTAAGACAACAGGATTTACTCCTTGGTTTATCTTTTAGACTTTATTACTAGGATCACAGTCCTAATAAAGAAACCACGGTCATCATGGTTTGAATTCTGCTTGCCATTCACACCTACCCAGTCCTTCTGCAGCTTGTCAGTCTCTAAACCAAGAGGGAGAGACACACTGGCAAGTACACTGCTTCCCAGGCCTTCTATTACAATTAAAAATACTCTGGTTTATTTTTTTTAGTCCAGATAAGGTAATAGGAAAATGATTAAAAGAGACAGCAAGGTCAAATAGCCTTGGCAAAGAATATTACAAGTTGGCAAAAATTAAATTTCTGTGTTGAAAGCATGATACTTTCTCTCAAGAAATGCCAGAAAGGGTGTGCACTGTGTGCAGATATCTGATATCAGAGCTAGGCACAGGGAAAACGCCACACTGAAGACTGCAAAGGCTTTAGTAGGTAAGTGTAATGTTAACAGCCTCACCTGAGGCCCTAAAGCTTTAACTGTGTTAGATGAGTACTTCGGGAACCATTTCTTGTTAACAAAGGAAAACGTCATGGTTTAAAAGAAATCGAGGGTAGGAAGTGTGTTTTGCACTGTTACCTTCATTGCAGCAGCTATTTCAGTTACTCTGAAAGAGTCTACAGAATGAATTAGTTTGCATTTTCTTATCCAACAGAAAGGAATAGTTTTTATTCCTGTCCACAACTGATTTGGGTCCTTGCAGCAACTGTATTTTCTTCTGTTCTGTACTCAAAAAATGTAGGACGGACAATAATAGTTTTTAATCTTCCTGCACATCTTGGAAATATTTGTTAAATTATTTTCTGCCAACCCACTTCTACTGAGAGCTTTCACATGGTTTGCAGTTAATGTAATCCTACATTTTAAAGAGGATGGATTACAGGGAATTATCCTCCTAGTTATACTGCAAGTGGTGAAAGGAACCTTTTTATTTTCCCTGATACACTTCTATTTCAGAGCAGGAGCCTGGAAACAGCTATGCCTTTATGGTCAGTTTGTGCCTTTGGTCACACCACCATTTGAATAACTAAGAGGAAGAGACAACTTTAAGGCGCCCTTATATTTTTCCCTTTTTTCCTTCATTTCAGAAGCAGTGAAAACATTTTTTTCCCCATAAACCTGCACTGATATTATCATGTGATTTACTTCCTCCTGCTGGATTTCATTTATTTTTTGACTGTAAGTTCATTCAGCCTGGCACTATAATATGCTGTGTTTATACAGAGATCAGATACAATGGGAACTCATTTTTAGCTGCTCCCATTTCACTTTGTTAACAAAAATAATTAGCAGCAATTTGCAATTCCCATCCTTGTCTATCTCCCTGTCATACATCAGAGGTAAGGGAAAGAGTCTGTTTCATTAGTTCTTCATTTGCTTTTGCTCCTTCTCCAACCCATACTCTTGGCGTCAAGGAGAGGAATAATGATGCCAAAGAGTTCCTCTCCTTGCTACACCTCTCTCAGCTTCAGGTAAATCACATGTGTAAATGTGGATTTCACTGCTTTGTGGAACTTTGTACTGTAAGGCACAGGTATTTGGTACCCTGTTCCATTTGCTGGCATGGAACAGTCTCTCAATGTTAAGACCCTTACTAAACATTTAGCATATGTCATGGCCAACACATCTTTGGCCAAATGACAAAGTAGCACTCTTTAACGTGAAGTAGAAGTAGTTGGTGAGAAGGATTCCTAGAGAAAGTTGCACAAATGCTTCCTTCCCAAAAAGCAAGAGTGGTCTTCATGCTCCTTTTTTCATGAAGAAAAGGGAGGAGTATTGGCACGTGCAGCCCTCTGCTTTTCCTCAGTTTAAGAGGTGTTACCATATTTCCTTTTGGCAAATATTTTTGTTTTGTCCTGCTTTCCTGACTTATGGCAAACACAGATTTTTCAGTGAAAATGAAAACACTGGCACATCACTGTCTACATTCTGGTTTCTTCAGTCAAGGAAGGTGGAAAACACATCTTTGCTGAACCTCGTGTAAGAATTAAAAAAACAAAGAACTCAGCCTCCAAGCCACACGAACAACATTTTGGACAATATGTATTAGCTCAAGAAGCTGTTCCAGAGGTTACACGAGCTTTGTAACCTACCAAACTTCACCATGAAACTGTATATCCAAACCACATGCAAAGGCCCTGGCTGTGTAGTAAGAAGTAATGGATTTTTGCACTGAGAAACATGGGATATTACCCAACTAATACAGGATATTGCCTAACTTCTTTTATAGAAATTATGGTACCAAAGATGAGACTAACGAAGTAATTGAAGATTGGCCTTCCAAACTTTGAAAGATTACACTCTTTTTCAAAATCTTTTGCAAAGGTCATTACATGGTAATCTGAAGCTGTTTCACTACTATTTTGACCAGTGTCTTCAGCCCTAAAAAACCAGACTGCTGCTCCAGTCAATAATTAGTCTCAGATAGTCATCTCAGATCTCATCAAAGTACAAGCTGATTTTTGTAGAACTGTTCAAGTTTTAAAATAGAGTAGTAGAGTGTGTTATCTAGGCCAACCTGTTGTGTTGTTAACATACCCACTTAAACCAAGCAATTCCATTTTGAAGAGAATCCCTATCATTTGCCATGGAAATAATTTCTAGTTCCTTAGGAAGATGACCTACTAGATTTGTTACAATTGAAAAAGACCCAAACTTATGCACTTGGTGTGCAACGTATTCCTAGGCATGCACTGCCACACAAGCAACTGCCAGCTTATTTTGTATGAAAGCATAAACTACACCAGACTGCTTGGAGGTAGCCAAAATAGGCATCAATTGATGTTTGTGCTCAGTAACCCACAAACTCAGCACGGTACTTAAAACACGGAGGTTGTGGGATCAATCCCCATATGGGCCATTTACTTAGGAGCTGGACTGGATGATCCTTGTGGACCCCTTCCAAGACAGGATATTCTGTCAATCTGTGAAACCCAGTAGAAATCAGTGTAAATTTACATTCAGAATTTGATGATTTCCAACAACTGCATCAACCAATGCCAATGTCAAAAGCTAAGAAAATAAGATTTCCTGGTCCATTGATCAAAGCTATTGTTAAAAAAAACCAAAAAAAAAAAGGCTATGCCTGGAATGTAAACAGCAAATCTTCCGTTGTGGAGTCCCATGTGTGCTACCTAAACATCATAGTGGCCACAAGCTCCCATTTTATTATTGCTCAAGTATAATATTTGACCTGAACAATTTGAGAGGGAATTAATATAACAGCTCTTTGGGCATATAGCAGAAGGAAATGCAGTTCATCTGTCAAAAAAACCAAAACACTACTCTGCACTTTCTTGCAACTTGGGGCAGAAGATGATGAACTGGCCATTTTCTGCCATAAGAATTTATCTCTTCACAAAATGACACATTCATACTGTATTTAAAGTGTATTATGGGTCAGGTTTTTTCTGCTTGAGAATTTTTGCATAAGTAATTATTTCTTGGAAGTTAGAGTTTAGTTGAAAGCCGCGTAGATGCAGGAAACAGAAAAACACTGTCTTGCTCACCTCCAGGTGATGTTCTTCAACTGTGCCAGAACTCTGTTTGTGCAGCTGCTGTACTGCTTTTAAAGTAGGTGAAGAATGAAATCCCTTCATGACTTATTAAGTTTGTTATTTTTTACCTCTGGGTCAAGCATATTTTTCTCTGGACTGATCTGGAGTAGATAATTCTAGGTTTTCTGCAGATTCTCAATGAACTGTTCCCACATACCACCAAGATGTTTTGCAAGTGATCTTTAATTAACAAAGAGACAGGAAACCCTGATAGATTCTCAAGTACAGTTCTCAGCATAGCTCACATGAGTATTTCTCAATCACCACATACTGGACCAGCCTTGAAGAAAAGCACTAAGCAGAGCTATTTTATAATGAATTGGCTACTTCCTGCCTCAGGGGAACACTGCAGTATCCTGAAGGTCTTACTGCCCATATAAATCATATTGTGTATATTGTGCCAGGTAATCAGGATGCAGAAGTCACTGCTTTGTTTTCCCTTTGGTTAATGAGTCTTATCCATTCAAGCAATTCTGCATTTCCAAGACCTGCCTGGAATCAGCCTGCAGAGGGGACCTACACATAGATATAGTACTTAGGGACATGGTTTAAGGGAGGACTTTGGTAGTATTAGGTTTATGACTGGACTTGTTGATCATAAAGGCCTTCTCCAACATAAATATTGTATGATCTGACTCAATTCAACCTGAAAGCTCCAAATGATTAAGTTTATATATGGGAGGTTGTGATAGACCAGTGCAAAATAGCAAATAGCAGAGACCAAAATCTGACCCACAACTCTTAAAGAAAGTATTTGAACCCTAAGAACCAGATGGATGATGTAGGTCCACAAGATTTTTACACCTATTTCTGCAGTAGTTGCTTTAATATTCTTTAATATTTTTATATTCTTTTCCATAAGACAGTTCTATTCCAGTAGTCAGGCACTCATGAACACTACATAATAAAGTTCCTAGGACTGAACACAGTGAATAAAGAAAACAGTTTCAGACTCACGAGGGATTATGATAGATAAATAAGGCAAAAATAAATTAAAGAACTCAAAAAAATTTTGAGTTTCTTTAAAACAAATAGTGCACAACAAATGAAATAAAAGAGAAAAGATTAAAAGATGAAATAAAAGATAAAAGCTGAAGTCAGAAAACATCAGGATTGGTATATTTTAAAAGTAGTCTTGCAGCCCAGGGGCTAAGGAATATTCCAGGCCATTCCTTGACAGTTGTAATGGGACAGTGGGAAGTGAAAACAAACCACTGCTGGAGGGCAGGAGAAACAGGACCAAGCATTTTGTGTTGCCTATGACATGAACCCCATGAGGAGCTGAATTTTTGAAGACTGCATTATCACTTTGCTTTTATTTCAAAATCACTTTTTCAGGTCTTGGAGAACATACAGAGGATTATCACATAATCTTCAATTTTCAAGTATGTAAAGCTGTTTCATGAACAAATTGCTCTACACTTGCTCCAAATTGACCTAAATTGTTATTACTCACCATGGAAATATTTCCAGTGGCTAGTTCTCCCCATCTATAGCTATTAGTCAAGGTGACATAGGAAGTGTTGAAATGGCAGATCTTGTTAGAACACTAATAAGAAAGAAGTTAATAATTCTGCAAGTTAACTTTACGACCAATTAATCATACAGTGTGATGAGTGCTGGAGGCATTCTATTCCAGATGCATATCCTAATTTACCTGCACTAAAGCACACCCCAGGAAGACAGCTTTGTGGTTGAAATATTAAGCATGCAGAGCTAAAAGGAAGTCGCTTTTGGGCTAACAAGAATTCAGGCAATGAAATAAAAGCTTTTGCATTTCAGGGGTGTTATACAATGCAGAGAACTCTTACCTCCATGGGAAAGGCCTTAAAATTAACTGTGTGTTCAGAACCACGCTGGTTTTCTCTCCCCCAGTGAAATCGAACATCGTGCAGTTCAAACTCATGTCCCCGAGGTAATGGCCCCCCTATTAACACTGGGAAAGAAGATAAGTGGTGAAGAACTTGCCTTTCAAAGCAGACAAGCCACTGAATATATTCTTCAAATACAACAAGGAGTCTGTGGCAATCTTCTATACTCTTAGTGGTACCAGAGAGGAGAAGAGTTAAGTTGAGAGACTTGTCACCTTTACTTCTGAAGAACCTTGCAGGTACAGAACATGAATTGAGGCAGTTACGAAAAACAGCAAAACTCCTGTCATATTGAACTCTTGGTTTTATGATGCAGAACACCAAATAAAAGCATTGTACCTTTACCAGTCAGAAGAGGGAATGTTTATTTGTCTTACCAAGACATCAACTGTGTGCTCTAAACAGGTGGCAGGGGTTCTGAATTGAACTGGGAAGTAACCTCCAAGCTGTCCAAATGTTTAATTTCCATCACCTATATTTACTATGGGTCACAGAAACAGATAGAAAACTTCTGATTGCAAATATTTTGTTAGGTAAAGGTGTTCCCTCATATACCACCTGTCAGGCTTCTGAGATACTGAACGCCTCCACACTGAAATATAATCAAACCTACACACTGAAGCAAAACCAGAATACTTCATTTACTTAAATACAGTTTCTAGGCAGCCATGGGTTTTCCTTACTCCAGTTTTTTAAACATCTGGAATTTCTTAAAAGCATCTGTCCACAATCACAACACGTGCACAAAAAAATGTATCTAGCTGCTCAGTACTTTTGCATTAATAGAGACTTCCACCAGAAGCAGTAAAAGCAAGCAATTGTGAGGCCCAATCTGCTCTGGAATTAATCAATGGAAGCATTTTGCCCAGGGATTTCTGAATCTGCTTTAGATCAAATATTACATCATAAGCTGGAGGTAACTTCCCACTAAAATCATTGAATATTGGCTTCCAGGCAGGGCTGAGTTTAATTTAAGGGCATTCACAGTCTTCCCCAGAACCCATTAAATTCTAGCTTACATTTCATAGACTTGGAATTAATCTTTTACAATCGCTGATAATTGATAAGGATTATTAACTGCATGAAATATAGCCTCAGGGAATTAGTTCCAAAATATATAGCTATTTTGACACACAAACTATACCACCTGAGCTTAGAGCACAAGAGGTGGTGTAATACTAAAACATAAGATAGCAATTGAATCATATTACAATTGTACAAACACAAAACCAAAGGTATGAAATTGTAAAAAAAATTGAAATAAAATGGATCAATTTTGTTTTTCCTAAGCTGGAGGGAAAAAAGTCAAATATTCCAGTTAATCCTCCTTTAATAATTCATCACAACTTATCTAACAGCCATTAATTAGAGTTTCTAAAATGAAATGTCCTAAATATAGTTATAGATTCAGATTTTCTCCTTAACCTTGCTTTATCTATATTCTGTCTATAGCCATATCCCCTAGAGGGAAAATCTACAAATCCAGTGAATGCTCAAGGAAACAACCAATTGAAATATTTAAGAAATCTGGACAAACAAAAAGAATAATGATACTCAATTAGTGCTTAATTAGGACAGTATAATCATCATCATCTCAATTAGGATAATTGAGTGTTTTCTCTGTTTTAAAACATTACTCTGAGAAAAACTGTTACTAAAACAAATGTTGTCTATATGATGCAGTTCTGGATCTCCAGGAGCTTCAAAGAGTTTATTTCCAAGGATTCAGTTAGGAGACTGATGCCATGATAAAACTATTTCATAGTTGGTCATGGCTCTTCCACCTAATGCACAACACATGTTCCACTATCAAAATGAAAGCAGCTATGAAAATGTTTGCAATTAAATAATGAGAAGGATTTTGAAATTTCATATGGACTGCGTGTCTTGAATTAAAAGATAAAAACACTCACCAGTAATGACAAATTTATTTTTAATATGTATCTTAATCAGTTTACTTTTTTCCATAAAGAACTTTGACTGCTAACATTACAGTAGATGAGGATCTCTTGCACATTAATTGGACAGAATTTCAAAAGCACCCAGTGCTCAATAGTTCCCAACAAAATAATCCAGCTAAATGGATTTGTCATCAGAGACCTCCTGTGAGGAAAAGAAACTGCAGGAGTTTCTGCAATCCCTGAAAAATGGCCAGAATAGTAGGCCAGGTTCAGTCACAGCTTATTAACTCTCTTCTCCTCTTGGTAGGTTTAATAAATGTTGTCCTCTCCCTCCCAAATTATTCCCAGTTTACAAAGGGAAAATGGCAAATTACATAACATTAAATTTAACAAAAATCTGAAACTAAACCAAGAGTTCCTAAATCATAATTCTATACTTCAGTCATAAACTTTTTTCTCTATTTTACATTTTCTTATAATTCAAGACTCCTCTGTCTGGCATCACATTGCATTCAAGTATAAAAAACTCTTTCCTTTTTTTCTAATTCTCTTAATGGTTTTGCAAAGGCATTTAGGTGTGTTGGTCTCATCTTATTAATCACTACTAAATTAGAAAGTGCCCTTGGAAAAGGTAGCATGGAAGGAGTTGTATTTTGGCATACGAATGATGAGGTCACTCGTGGTCACTCTCACTTCCTCCACAGGAGAATTCAAGAATTCCTGATCCTGCAGGGAGAACCTTATCCCTTGGGAAAAGAACTCTGCTTCTGATGAAGGCAGTAAAACTGACTGGAAGTATAACATTTCTCTTTTATTGCAAATCTGCAAAATTCCATGGAAAGAAACGCTCCGTGTTGCAAAAATACATCGAAATTATCATAGAAATAAAATTCTAAATAAAAACATCATTATTAAGATAACAAACCCTTCCTTTTTAAAAAACTGTGTAAAAACTGAACTGACTCCCTCACTTAGCACAGCTGCAGTTCCCAATACTACTGATTTCTCAGAAGGAAACAGAAGTTGGAATGTCTCATGGTTTGACAATGTCCAGCTGTTTAAATGCCCCCAAAGGGCTGTTACTAGCTAAGACTGGTTGGAATAACATGGAGGCTCTTCCAAAAACATGGCAAGAACTACTGCAGTGCTGGAAAGCAAAGTGGACTTTTTTCCTCCCTACTCTCTTGCCATCTTTATCCAGATGAAAGGTCTGGATAAGATTGCAACTTCACGTATGTTTGGAATTGTTTCCTTTATTATTTTCTCCTAATCGAATTTGATGAGTGACACTAAAAATGTCGTCCTTTAAGAAATGAGAACTGCCTTCTACTTGGTCCTCATCAATATTGTGAGCATGTATAACTGGTGTATCTATCTTAAGCTGTCCAAGTTGTAGGTAGTATTTAGAATGCACTCAAGTTAATGGGAAAAAGACTTTTAACTTACGTGGTCTTTGAACCATGAACAAATCTTGCCAGCTGTACAGAGCAGTTTGGCACTACACTGTCTTAGCAATGGTCTGTACTGCTTCTGAGTGCAGACAGCTGTTAATGCCAGTGGATTGGAAACCACCACCACCACAAGAGGAAATTCTGGACCTGCTTTGAAGCAATCTCACTGACCATCCCAGCCTGGCATCAAAATCTGCAACTCCCATTGCAACACTTGCTCCTCTTCCTACCAAAGTCAACATCATAGTCTGGGCATAGTCCATGCGGAATGGGCACAACTGCTCTCAGCTGGGAAAGGCTGCTTTTCCTAAGCTCCGGGACATGAGTGCAGTGAGTCTTCAGGCAACACAAGCTTTAGCCGGGAAAATCAAGGCCGTGTCTCAGCATACCTGATTTTGACTTCAGGGCAATCTGAATGGAATGCCCATCGTTGATCACTTCGCAGTCACGACACACCACGTAGTTCGGTGACAAACGCACTTCCAGGAGCGAGGGGTCATATTTAGCTTCTCTTGAGTTCAAGTTAATGGGCGACTGGTACTCCCCGTTAGCATCGGGGAAAATCAGCCCCCACTCCACTCCTGAAGCATAAGGGAAGAGCGGTCAGGGGGGACCCGGCACCCCGCGCTGCGGGTCAGACAGACGCTGTCCCCGGGCAGGGAAGGGGCAGCCCGGCCGGACCCCGCGGCTCCGCGGCCGCCGCCCCGCGCTGCGCTCCCGCCGCCGGGGATGGACCTGCTGCGGGACGGCGCTTGTGCGCTCCCGGCGCCGCGGGACGGCCGGGGAGCGAACCCCGCCGTGCCCCGCCACTGGAATTCCCACACCGCCTCCTCTTCCCCCGGCAGCGGACAAAGTTTCTCCCCGACGGAATCGCCACCCGCTCCTCACCTTCCTCGTAGCCCCACTCCGGAGGCTCCTCCCGGCGCGGCAGGGGCTCGGCGCCCTCGATCAGGCTCCTGTCAGCCATGGGCGGGCTGTGGGGAGTGCGAGCGTGTGCGGGGCGAGCCTGGCTGGCGGCGCTCGGCTCCGCGCCCGGACCTCCCCCCGCCCTCCGCCCCCGCCCGCGGGTGGCGGCGAGCGCCGGGCAGGGGCCGGGCCGGGGCGGCCGCCGGGCAGCGCCGGGAGCCGGTCGCTGTCCCAGCGGCGCGACGCCGCACGGCGAGCTAGAGGTGAGGTGGCAGCGGGCGTTCCCGGCGGGACGCTGCTCCTGAGTCTCCCTGCGTCTTCCTCGCCGTCCTCCGCAGGCTGCTTCCCTAGCCCGGGTGGGTGCGTGCGTCCACAGCTCCCGCTGCCTCTCCAGCTGGGCACAGGCGCTCGGTGCACCCGGGGACACCCAGGGAGAGCGGCTTTAACAAGGCGAAGGGCAAAGCCGGGACATGTCGGGGACTACCTGACTGGAACGCAGTTTGGCATTGGGTGGATGGGTCCCACCCACTGTGGGTCCTGGTGGGCATCAAGTCAGACATGAGCCAGCAGTGTGCCCTTGATGCAACAAAGGTGAACTACACCTTGGGCTGCATTAGGCAAAGCAATTCTGACAAGTCAAGGGAGGTGATCCTGTCTCTGTGATCAGCACTGGTGAGGACGCACCTGGGGTGCTGGGTTCAGATCTGGGCTGCTCCAGTACAGAGAGACATGAACATACTGGAGAGAGTCATGCCCATGGTTAAGGTGCTGGGCCATCTCTCCTATGAGAAAAGGCTGAGAGAGCTGGGACTGTTCAGCTTAGAGAAGGGCAGGCTCAATGGGATCTCACGGATGTGTGCAAATTCCCAAAGGGGGAATGCAAAGAGGCTGCAGCCAGGCTCTTTTCAGTGGGACCCAGTAACAAGACCAGTGATGATGGGCACAAATTGAAACACGTGAGGTTTTTTTTGAACATCAGGAAACAATTTTAACTGTGAGAATGACTAAGCCCTGGCACAGGTTGCCCCAGGAGGTTGAGGAGTCTCCATCCATGAAGGTTTTAATGTGAACACAGTCCTTGTTGTGGGCAGCCCTCCTTGAGCAGGTGATTTGGACAAGATGATGTCCAGAAGTTCCTTCCAACATCAGCTGTTCTGTGACTCTGTCTTTACTCCTCACTACTTGAGCTCCGTGTCCTTTCTGTGGAGGAACAGAAACCCTCAGTGAGGATAAGGAAACCACTGAATAAGGAAGGGAGCCCACTTCTGCCCTTTCTGTCCTAAAGGAAGAAGTGTGGCATCAATTCCTATTGCAAATTATTAAAAAATGGAAGGTTTGAGGAAGTTCTCTCCCCAAGATGAAGATGCCTCAGTTCAAGGTTATGAAAGGATTCTTCATTCTCCTTTGAAAACAGCCGTGTATGGAACTAGAGAATATTCATTCTGTCATGGGAAAAAAGGACAGAAGGGACCTCTGTTATAGAGATCTCTTCTAGGCAGTGGCCCAAAAACTTGCATCAGTGACAGGAAGGGAAATGGGAATGTAGTACTGACAGTCTGCCATCCCTGACAGCAATCAGAAAATGCAACAGAGGCAGTGAAATAGCATTGCTAAAATTGTAAGAAGTGCCCTTTGCTTACCATCCTAGTCCACTTAAAGACAGTGACCAGACCTCCCTGAATTCTGGTATCCCAAGATGATAACGTCTTGATCTGTGCTGTTGATCCACAAGGTTTGGTCTCAGTGTGGAGCTCATTGTGCTTCAGTGATCCCCAACTCAGCAGCAGTACCTCTGATTCCTGTGCAGCACTGACAGGGGAGCAGATATTATCATCTGTGTGAGTGTGAGATGAAAAAAGGACTGAGATGAAACTTCATTAATGAAGCAAGAGAGTACTGGTTCTTGAGCTGCATGCAAGGTGAAAAGAAAATAGGGCAAAAGAAGTAGAGTTTACAGGGTAGGGTTTTTTCAAGAGCAGAGAAGAACTCAGATTTCCTTCTGCAGTATCAAACTACCCAAATTACAACATGATGCAGTTTATTGAGGAAAAAACCCAAACAGACATTTTTCATATATTGAACACCTGACATCAGTATAAAGGGAAAACTCGGAAATTTTTAACAAGCATTTTAGTCACATGAGATATCATGTTGTATATGCATACCCATCTCCCATAGCCAACTGGCTTTATTAAGTTTTATAATCTACCCACTTCTAAAACACACACCAGCTGCTTCCATTAATGTAGATTCCTTTGAATCATTGTTCAACCACATGGGGAAAAAAACAAACATTACCCTAAATCATCACCTGTTCTAGCCCATCTGAGTGGAAATTCATTTTCTTCTAAAAAAGCAGTCTTATATTTTGGAAATGAACCAAACAGTCCTAGGAGGCTGGGTTCATCCCCTTAGTCCTTGAAATACAGTATTTCATTCATTCATGCTCTCTATTAAGTCCTTTCCTGCAGTAACCTTCCTGTGGGATGTTTGTTCTAGAATTTCATGCTTATGAGGGGCAACTTTATCAGACCTGTGAGTTCCTGTCCTGCAATAAATACTTTTCATGGCTTTGCCATATATTTGTTGCCCTTCCTTTTAACCTTTCATTTCCATATCCCTCTGCAAAATTAGGCATAGCAGGTAAATCCTTACTGAAAAATTGACATTTCTTTATTCCCATATGTCTGCTGAGTAGTTTTTGTGCAAATATCCCATTTCTTCCTTAGTATCTGTCAGGCACAGATGAGAGAATCAACTGATTAGGTTCCATTGAAGATTCCTGGGACTTCTTTAATGGTGAGGTATGTAAGTAACAAAGGGGTTTGCTTCTCCACAAGGAAATGGAGCATGGGACTGAGCCCTCACATTAAACTCCAATGACAAACGTGGATATTGACCTTACAAAAATGGATAAAGATGGATGTGGATATTGACCTCTGCACAAACCAACTCATTTGTTTACAGACCCAGCTTCAAGTAAAAGGGCTGAAACAATCAGATGGAGATAGTGGCATGAGCTAAGGTTTGTTCAAGATCGGTGGGATTTGATCTCCTTTAATGATATAAGCAAACATAAAATTGTTTAAGTTTGGGTAGAAACTCTCAATAGTTGAATTTACAATGAAAAGATGTTAAATATATAACTATTATACATAAAAGTGCACTCTTATTCTGTAAAGTGGATTGCCCATGATGTTTGCTACATTGGCAAAACACACTGAAAAATCTATTGACAGGCATAGTTATGGCCCCCAAGCTAATTTTAAATTGTTGAGCAAAAAGTAGGCGAAGCTCAGCCAACACGAGCTCCATAAGTGACGTAAGACCTCATCAACAGAAGCAGGAGCAGGACATCTCTCTCCTGAATCCTGGCTCACCCTTTGATTCTGTGGAACATGCTGACTTCTTGTTTAACTGGGATTAATGATCACACCCTTTGATAGTACCAGGAATAAAAAGCTCAGGCACAGATCCAGGGCTTAATAGTTCCTCTTTGAACTCACACAACAGTAGTTCAGAAGCAGTGTAGTCTCTGACATTCCTTTTGTCAAACAAGAAATGGCATTTTGAAACATGGTTAGTATAATACTTAATCCTGGTGAGACCCCCCAAGCAACTATTCTTCTGTTTTCTATATCTAGATATACTTTTTTGTTCTGCATGATTTTTAGTTTTTTCAGAAAATATATCTTCCCCAAACACCTTAAAAAGTATATACTGGGAAAACTGGGCCTGAACTAATATTCTCCATCTGAATGCTGAAAAATTTGTATGTGACAATTCTCATTAATGACTAGCAACATTTCTTAAGAGGTTACATGTCCACAACTTTACTTACCACTTTCACCACTCTGAAAAGGGAGAGTCCAGTGCAGAGAACTGTACAGGTTACTAACAAATCTATAGGAAAAAAGAAATTACATACAAGTTATTTTAGACTATACATTCCTACCTGCATGATTCTTTGCAGCCACAGAACTGACAGTTATTTCCTTGGTGCAAGGGATGAGAAATTCAGACTCTGAGATGACCATATTTCCTGTATTATCCACTTTTTCTTTATGACATTGCTGCCAACATAGAGTAGGTGAGGGCATGAAGGATTTAATATTTTGATAAGGAGGGAATTGTTCTATGGCTTAGTAGAGCATTCGATTTGGGGTAATTTAGAGTCTGTTTATGCTTCTGCAAGCCAGATCTCCGTTCTTGCCAAGGTTTCCTGAAAGAAAAGGCAATGTCCATACAGCAAGACAAGCAGCTGAAGGCGCCTGGAGCATCTAGTTTTTCCAGTGAATAGGGCTTCCTATTTTTCTTCCTGTGTTGACTATGAGGTTGACCAGAAAATATCTCCCACGTGGTCTTGTTTCTATCTTTATTTTATGCCAGACTAAGTTCTCAAAGAAGTTTGATTCTTTTCCAAGTTTAGAAGTGTAAGCACAGAGTTTCTGCATTTGAACTTTAAAGCACAACCTTATATGTACCAAAATTGACAAATATCTCTGCACGTTTTAAAAGGAACTAGTTCATTAGAAGGAATAATATTCCAGTATTCCTGGAATTATAATATGTGCCTATTTTTATTTTCTTCATCTGTAGTAATGCATTACAGAACGGAAAATTTGGTTGGGTAGTTCAAATAGTCCAAGATTAAAAGGTAAAGGGAGCCCATTTCCAATAAAGGGGCCATTTATAGCAAAAATAAACCATTCACAGTGAAAGACACTGTATATTTGCAAGTCAGGTTTACATTGGCAAATGCCATCCTGCAAACATTGCAAAAATATATCAACTGAATCCCAATTTCCCCTTACATCTACACCAAGGGGTGATTTCCATGGCCTTGTGTGTTTTTATGGTCTGTAAGTATAAATTTGTGCTTCCTGGTTTTGCCAGCTAATAGGACAGCAGGCTGGCCTTAAGCACACTTCACATGTTTCACTTTACAATCTGCATGGTTTGGGTGGGGAATTTAAAGATCAACATGCTGATCTGCAAGTGTGTACAGACATATTTCTACAGTATAGTTATAAACCTTTTATATGCATAAGTGATGGGAAAAGGGGAATAAGCTACAAACTTATGGGTAAAATTGGTGTGTATTCTCCCAGTGTTCAAATGTGTAAAACAGGATTATTATGGCTCTCCATGAGAATATAGGCATACAGCTTGAGGACATTAAAACTACAGGGGGATAGTGTGAAGCTTTTTAAAGAAAACACAAGTAATAGGAAGTCATTTTTAAGGACTGAAGAAACTACCATCAAAAGGGAGCAGAAGAAATAATAATAAAGCACAGTGTATTTAAGGGTACACTAAAAAATTTAGAGAGTAATCTGTGTAGTCTGCTGGAGCATTTCCTTTCCCTAAAAGGATCTAGCCCTGGGAAAAAAAAATGTGTAAAGAATTACAAAAAATGGTAGATACAATAGGAATTGCTGATGAAGTAAGATAAGCACAAAAGTAAAGTGAATTCCTGAAGACAACAGAAGACTAGAAGGGAAGTGAGATTTTTTCTGCTACCGGGCTAAAAGGAAAAGCCGGTTAAAGGATGAAATGTCTCTGAAACACAGAATGCAAATTATAATCAAGGGCCCTGACATGGCAAAACTCCTTTTTCTTTATTTCTTTAGGAAGGAAGCAAAACTAATGATACACCCAGATGTAAATTAAAGGAAGAAGATGGTAAGCTCAGGGGGGAAATCTGCAATAAGGAGATGATAAATATGTATTCACCTAAATACATATATGTAATAATTTCAGATCTTTAACATTATATGAGATTCTTGAAGGATTATGAATTTCATCTAATAGCTATTGAAAAGGAGTGGCTCTTTGTCAGTGGAACTGATAGATGTTAAATCCACCACTTACAAATTGCATGTTTCAAAGGGAACCACTGAATCAGGGAAAGATATAATACCTTCTACAGTTTAAAATAAAAGGAGAGGATGAGCTAAATAATGGGCCTGATCACTTTTTCACTACAAGAGCACAAGCAGGTGTTGGCTTACAGGTGTTGGCTTTTCAGCCGGGAAGCTTGTGAGAAAGAGGAAGCACTGATCAGCATGAAGTGGCAAGGAGATAACAACATATTTGAGTTTGTAAAATGATGGTGAAAGGAGCGTCAGTTCATCATTCATTCTACTAAGTTTCCCTTATCAATGTGCCAACATCTATAGCTGGCAAAGTGCTCATGTTCCCTGGTCTGGAAAAGCTATGAAATCATACATTCAGAGCACAATCTTCTTTCTATATCACAAGGTATTACATTTCATGCAATTGCTCATGTATTAAGTTAATTATTTGTCTATCAATAAATAATAACTTGTGTTTAGCCACAGCACATTTTTCAGAAATGCCTGACCAGAAGGCATCAAGACATATAAAACTCATTACTTTGAGAGCTCATTCCAGTGGTTAATCTCTTTCAGTGTTAACTAATGGGTATTCAATTCTAATTTGAGTTTTTCTGGCTTTAACTCTCAGCCACTGGTTCATGTTATGCTTGTTTGCCTTGCCAGGAAAGCATTTTTTGCTTTGTGTTTTCTCTCTAATGTACTCACCTGTGTTAGTCTGATCACCTCTGTGAGGTTTAAACAAAAGGAGCTCATTAACACTTACTATAGGGTTAAGACCAAGATATCTTTGGTTTAGCTTTTTTCTGTACATTTTCCCATTTTCCACATTAAAAATACAGACACTGGAATTCTCCCAAGTAGCTCTTGTTTCACCTCTATGTACTCATTTGTCTCTTTTTTATCTGCACATATAGGATTCACATTAGTCTTTTTTTGCTGTTGAATCAAATATTGGCTCTTTTGTTTGTTGTGATTTAGTATAAACATTAAATCCTCTTTGTGAGTCAGGGTATCCAGGAGCCAGACTACAGAACATGGGCACAGACTGCATTATCATTTTATATTTTGTTGACCTAAAATGCCATCCATTTGAATGAGCCCTAGTCTTCCTTTTTAATCAGTATCTTGTACATTACTAAATCATATGCCTCAACAAATCTGTAATCTCATTATGGATTTCTTTGACAAGCCACACTTCTAGTAAAACTATTGTTACTAGCATTCGTCCTCTACATCAAGTTTTTAAAACTGTAGTCCCATACCTTTTGTAGTTTTCCTGCTACTTATGTCAAACCAGAGTGTAGTTAGCTAAATTATCTCATTTCTTTCTTTTTTTCGTTAGTATTTAAATATTGCTAACATTATTTATGTCTTACAACATTTTCATGTATTTGTTAAAAATTTACACTACAGACTGAGGATCTGTTCAGTCAGTTCTTGTGAAACTCCAGGGTTCTGTGAGAACCTGGTAAATATCTATATAGGCACATATATTTAAATCAGATTTTATGTTATTGCGCAATACTACTTAGTTATTGATACACTGAAAAATTCTTTAACCACTCATGATGTAAGCAGATTAGACTCCTCCCCAAAAATAAAACCCCTAAAATATTTATGAATCTTTTATCTATTTATCACCATCAAAAAATGCAATCTCAGCCAGTAATGACTTTGAGTTTCTTCCTAATTAATGTAGTTTAAAATTTGTTACAAATCTGTGTGATTTGTAACACAAATCTGGTTATTGATTTTTCCTGAAGCGTGAAATGTTTTTATAGCCTGAAATTTCTACTACATATCAATATTTATTTAGTCTTTTTCTACTTACTTCTACTCATTTTTTTTCTATTCACTGAATCAGAACCAGATTCCAAGTACTATTGCTCTATTTTTGGTTACAGATATGTGTCACATTTTATAGTCAGTAAAGAGCGCCCTATTTTCATTGACATTTTTCTATCTTTTTCCTTTTAAGTCATGCTGCTTGTAATCTTAGTGACAGATAACAAACCATGTGATTTCAGTGTATATACAACAGGAAACAAAAGATATGGAAAGCAGTTTGCAGTTTCAAAGTCCAGTGGCCAACTGCAGGTAATAATTAGGAAGGAACAAGTACTTAAAAGGAGAGCAGGCTGTAAATGACAGGCAGTGTGTCACTGTAATGCTGCTAGAAAGGCTCTTAACTCACATCCTCAGTCTGGCAATTCAAAACTGATCAATTGAAACCTTGGAAGAGGAGATATTTCCATTCAGATTTATATTTTACCAATCATTAATCATGTGTCATGTAGCTAACTAGGAAAAAGCAGCTGATTTTGTGCTAATTTAAATGTTTTGTATAGAAACATTGAACACTGATTTCCTGCATTAGTATTCTTTCAGGGTGATAATATCATCAAAAATAATGCAGTACTTGGCTCAGATTACATGTGTGGTAAAAAGAACCAAAAAACTGAGACCTTGCACAGACACAGAAATGTTTGTATTCAGAAATGAAAAGGAACTGGTAACTTTCCAAGCCACTGAACAACTTCAAACAGCTATCATTAAAAATACTTTCCCCCACTGAAAAGATGAAATATTTTTCATAAATGCTCCAGATTTCTGTGCAGTAATTTAAAGCCATGTTGTGGCTCTAATATTTTATCAATGCCCTACAATGTATCTGTGTACTTCAGTTTTGAATAAAAAGGGCAGGGGGGAAAAGCATCAGAGAAGACTCCTTCACTAAAAAGGAAAATTTGATATCAGTCTTTTTATTCTAGTGATCAGATTTTGTATTTACAGTCTGCACCCTCCTGTTTAAGAATCTGAAAACAGGCATTTTCTGGTTTGTATTGAAACACGGGAGTCTTGAATATCTCTTCAGCTGCTTCCTAATGTTTGTTCCACAGGAAGGGAGTTAGTTTGTAGCATAATGTGCTTTGTTGTATCCGCATCAGCAAAGCAGATAAGCTCAGCCTCTCTTCATCTGAAAAAGGAACAGAGGAGTAGCACCAGGAGACAGTGCAATGCTTCAGGATATTGTGAAGATTTCAGGCAACAAGACAACTTTCAGGTAAGCAGAAAAAGTCCTCTGCTACTTACATTCCTGTGCTGCTTCCCAAACTGCTAATTTTGGCACTGAAAAACTCTGTCTTGGGTGGGCTAACATAGATTTTAGTGCTGGGTATTCCCTTCATGCAGAAGATGGCTCTTCACCAGCTGTTCACTGTGGACCATTGGGGAAGGGACCAGCAGGGCTTTTTCCTGAAAACCTGATGCTGAGATTTGGCTACTTATGTACTTTGATTACACCACAGTTCTTTCCACAGAGACCTTATCACATGAAAGGGCAGGCTCCTCGTGAGTCCCGGCACGTTTCTCGCTCTGGCAGATCCCTCCTTAGAATTCAGGGAGGCAGAAGATACTTTTCAGGTCACAAGCATCATTTATTGCTTCTTGGGAGTTTTTCTGGACTGTCTACACTAGCACTTAGTAGAAGGCCTGCTGCAGTAGGACTGATGGCACTAAATCAAAGCACTGACAAAGCTTCTGAAGTACAATTCTTCTGTGTGCTTCCTGTGAGCACTTTCTCTCCTACCCTCTTTTACCAGCTCTGTTCAGGGCTGAACTTTTGGCACAGTCATTGACACACAGCTTTGTCAAGTTGCAATTTGCTTAGTAAAAGTGTGGAAATACAGGATTAAAAGCTTGTTTATCACAGAACTTGTTTGCTAGCATGGGGCATCAAAGCAAGTTGTTCCGTGGCAGTGCTTTTTCAGTGTCACGGGGAAAGTGAAATCCATGCCAGACAATGCAGGGCATCAAGCCCAGGAAGCTGCAGGCATTTTTCTTGTAGACTTCTCCTTCCATAGTCCAAATCCCAGACACTGCAAAATCCCTACAGTGTGGTGTTTCAAATGAGGTACAGCAAGAGTGGCAAAAAAAAGTGGGCATGCTCTGCTAATGAGGGCAAATTGTGCCAGCTCTTTACAAAGAATAGTGTGTTTCCACCCACATCAGACCTGAGAGATGTGGAGAGAGGGGAGATAGAGGCTATAGTGCTGTTTGTTCTTTTCTGCTCACCTCAGTCTGGCATCTTGTAGAGACCATGGATCATATCGTGTCTGATCTTGCCCCCATTAAAAAAGGACACTATTTTGTGTGGAAGTTAGATTGCCCAAGGGGGGAAATGGCAGCAGTCAGATTCTCACCACACATCCAAACATGCTCTCAGATATTGCTGCTGGCTTTAACAGCAGTAGGACCATTAGCAACAATCAGTTTGCGGTCTTCATTAGGTTTAGGAGCCTGGCTCTTGTAAATTTTAATATTCTATGGCTACTATTCAGGGTATTTATAGGCATTTTCAGACAGTGCTGCAGTGTAAGGAGAATATCCATTTGGGGCTTTCCAGTTTATAACAAATTTTGTAGTTTATATAGCATTCAACTATGCCAGACATTTTTTCTAGTATTAGACATTTTTTTCTTAAGTACTTTCTGTGGTAACTTAATAAATCATTCCTCATATCCTCATGTTTAAATTATATTCCCTTACACACTGCATCCATCAGAGTTGATGAGAGTGCAACAGTGCATGCTCTAACTTCCAAAGAGCTGACATCTCTCACCCTCATTAGGAATGTATCTAGAAGCTATAAATGCGTTCTAAAGATCCAAACAGCACAGCTCCCTGTGACTTATTCACTTCCTGCTTTCCTTCAAAAGCAGCTGAAAGAGGCACTCTGCACCTGCCTTCTCCTTGTGCTGACATCTGTTTTTAAATGAGAAAGGAGGCAATGAATGTTAAGCTGAAGGGACTTTATTTATGATTGCAAAGATTCTCAGCTTGAAGAATGAGTTCAATTCCAGTGCCTTTACCTTCCTTGCTACACAGAGAGACAAAGAGAGCGTTCATAGACATAACACATGTGACATGGGGCAGTCTAATGGCATTAGAACAGTTCAGTGAAACATTAATGAATTTACAGAGATGACAGCACAACAGTGCCAGGTTCTAATCTGCCCTGTGCTAAGTGCTTTTCATAAGTAACCTCAAACACAAAAAAACAGTGAGGACTAAAACCTTTCCTTTTCTGACAAAATATAATCAACTTTTTTTTTTCTTTTTAAACCAGTAGCCATTCCCTTGGTGTTTCTCCAGTCTCAGGTTCTTCTCACCAAGCTCAGATAAGACAGCACTTTTTCCAAGCATCTGATGGTTCAATTTTATTTTTGCCCCTAATCTCCTGTGCTTCATGCTGCTTGTCTCAACAGCTGCTTGGACTGAGATATAGAAAAAAACTTGCACAGAAAAAAAAAATGACCTTGTCTGTAGCACTACACCTTTAATCCAACCTTATATTCACATCCTTTTCTTCACCATTATACCTTCTTGCTGTCACATATCTGTGCTTACTTAAGTATTTGAGTGAGGTGGATATGTAAGGTGTTAAGTCAGATGTCAGCAAGGTTCTTGAGATGAGGAAAGGTGTGAGCACTGGCTGTTTACAGAAGCTTTTATCCTGCCTCAAATATCAAAAATTTTATTGCCATTCACTTAAATTAGCATGGTGACAGAGTCAAAAACCTCTGCTAGAATGTCCATTTCCAGAATCCTGAAGAGGAAGGTGTTGGGCATGAGGAGATAAATGTGTGTGAGAGCTTCTCTTCACAATTTACCCAGAACAGAGGTCATACTTTAACATCCACAAAATTATTCACAAGATTAGTAATTTCATCATAGATATCCCCCTATAAGGAGAACTATGAGTCTGTACTTCAAGCAAAGCAAAGTAGTCCCAGATTTCTGAAATTTCTGTGGTTTTAAATATATCCCATGACATTTCTCTGAAGAAATAGGTGTTCTTCCAAATGCTATAAAGATGCATATGATAAATGACATTGTCCTTTCCAAGGAAAATGGGTAATGAAACAGACAAGGAAGGAGACAAAGAGGGAAATAAGTGTCTGTCTGTGTGTTTTCAGGGATCTACTAAATCTAACTGAAGCTGGTTTCAGGGAGGCTGGAGTGGGGAAACATGCACTGCAGTCTGCAGTGTCCATACAAAATGGGTAAATACAATGAAGCTTGCCTTCCTTTAGTGTAATATCAGCAGAACCCAGCAGTGTGGGGTGCAGTGTAGACCAGCTAATTGCATAGATACCCAAAGATCTGGAGAGACTGGTATAGCACAGCAAAGGATTTTGTGATCTGTACCCAAGACAGCAAGAGCAAAGGCAACTTTCACAGCAGAGTTCATTAGTAGAGCAGTGAGGTGTGAGACTCCAGATGCACTGGAGCAGTTTTCTTACAGCAAATGTGACTCTAAGGACATTGCCATGAGAGAGGAACTACAGAAGCAGGGCAGAGCAGAAGTGCATCCTCAGAGGTTTATTTACTCCCCTGTCTGATTGTCAATTGATTTCAGTGGGAGTTCTCATGTCAGCAGGGATTCCTGGGAGACGACAAATCTATCCTCTTTCTATCAGAAATGCTTTGAGAATCAGATTTACAAAAATGTATTATATAGGATTGATAGCCTTCATTAGCCTCATTTCAGTAATATTATTAGATATAAATCACAAGACAGTTTCTTATGGAATTACATTCTTATTAATATTACAACATCTTCATACCTCCACCAGTTATCATATTGATCTTTCCTATGTTGGAAATCCCAATAAAATTAGCTAACTGGACACTAATAGCATGGCTATATCTTTCTCTCTCCCATATGTTCTGTTATCTTGTTTTTATCTTACTTTTTTTTTTATTGGGTTGGTTTTTGGTTTTTCTTTTTAGCTGTCAAGTTGTATTGCAGAGCACAGAATGCTTTTCTGGTCCTTACAATGTCTCATACATTAAAAATGCATTAGAGAAGATATCACCTACCTCAATTTGCTTTAAAATGTCTTTTCTTCACAGCTGCTGAAAATAAGACTCATGAATGCATTAATCCTAAACAGAGTAAGTGGTCTAGGCCAAAATTTACTAGTAAAAGGATGATGTGAAAAAAAAGAAAGTATAGCTTTCTTCTTATTCTTGGTGTTCAAAACAATTCATTGTTGATAATAGTCATAACAATAAGAGGAACATGGAGAGAAACTAAAATGACTTTGTCTAATTCAAACCTGGGGAGAAAATTATTTTCCCTAAACAATGAAAAATCTGCTTTCCAAAGTGGTTTTATCTCTATGGAACTGCTACAAAAGTCACGCTGTTACATACTCCTTCTCTTCAGTATGTAGAAGGCTGGGGGAGATATTTTTTCACACATATTCCCAGGCCTGCTCTATTCCCTTTGTGCTTTGTGAGATCAGCACAAAAGGTCTAGAAAGTAGGCTGGAAAAATCAGCTGCAGCTTCTCCTTGAGAGAAGGGCTCCCCAGGTGCCTCAATGCCAGCAGAGCCAGCTGTTCCCCACCAGCAGCTTGCTCCAGCAGACTGACAGACCAAGGTCAACATGCTGACCATGATCCTTACCTGGGGGTGGGAAAGCCCAGCCTCTAGGGAATGCAGCTGGTGAGGAGCAGCAAAGCATCTCCCATCTACCCTAGAATCAGGTGCCAAAAGGTCCCTGCTCTCTTCCACGATGTCAGGATCCTACATGCACTTACACCCTGCAGGTTTATGCATGAATTCTTTCTAAGAGAACTTATTAGCAGCAGAAGAGCATGATTGCACCCAGATTGTGACATGGGGCTTCCTACAGAGCCAACACTTTTTGGTCCATTATATAAGAAATAATTTTGCAGAATAGTTGAGGTTGGAAAGCACCTCTAGAAACTGGCTAGGCCAAACCCTCTGCTCAAAGCAGGGTCCACTTAAAGCAGATTTTCAAGGTCGCATCTCATTGGGTTTTGAATATCTCCAAGGATGGAGAATCCACCACCTCTCTGGGACAGCTGTGCTAATGTTTAACCACTCTCACAGAAATTATTGGGGTTTTTATGTTTAAGTGGAATTTCCTGTGTTTCATCTGCTCCATTGACTCTTGTCCAGTCATTAGGCACCACTGAAAAAATCCTGACTCCATCCTTTTCAATTACCTTCCCCAGGTATTTATTCACACTGATGAGATCCTCCTGAACTTCCTTATCTCATGGCTCAACCACCCCAATGATCTCACTATCTCAGCCTTTCCTGTTAGGGGAGACACTCCAGCTCCTTAACCATTTCTTAGCCCTGCGCTGGACTCTCTCCAGTAGCTCAACACCTCTCTTGTCTTGGACAGCCCAGAGCAGGACCCAAAACTCCAGGTGTGGACTCAACAGCACAGAGCAGAGGGGCAGGATCACCTCCCTTGACCTGCTGGCAAATCTCTTCCTAATGAAGCCCAGAAGGTCCTTTGTACTAAAACTGCTTTTCAGCTCATTGACCCCACAGCATTTATGGGTACCTGCAGTTCTATGGGTTCCTTTGACTAGGCATCTCCCTTTTTTGACTTTCACGAGATTTTTGTCAGCATATTTCTCTAGTCACAAACATTTGGTATAGCAGGCACTCATTCCAGTTTTCTATCATGTGTGAACTTGCTGAGAAAGCACTCTGTCCCACTGTCCAGCTATCTTATGAAGATGCTAAACACTTTTGGCCCCAATATCAATCTCCAATGTACGCCTCTGTGTGGCTGATCATAGGCCTTTCAGCCCAGCAGTTCAGGCAATTTTCAGTCCAACTCAGTCCTTTATCTAATCTGTACATCACTGATTTCCCAGGAAGGATGTTACAGCCACCAGTGTCAAAAACCTTGCTAAACTCAAGATAACAACATGCACTGCTCCAACCAATCTGTAGTTTCTTCTTGAAGAGAGGAGTGACATTGGCTTTCTTCCAGCCGTCAGGACCCTTCCCTGATATCAATTCAAGAAAGGTCTTGCAGTGACATTAGCTCCCTCAGCACTTGTGGTTGCATCCCATCAAATTGACTTGTGTTCATTCCAGCTGGGTAAGGGTCCCCTAATCTGGTCCTTCTCCAGCAATGGCAATTCTTGCTTATTCCAGATGTTTCCATGTCTCTAAGGTAAACAGGGATCCCGGAGATCCCTGAAAGTTGGTTTTACCAGTAGAGACCAATGAGAAAAGAGCACTGAGTACACTGGTCTTTTCTGTGTCCTCTGTCACCAGGTGGCCTGCCCTGTTCAGCAGTTGGCCAACGTTTTTCCCAGTCTGCCTTTTGTGGCTGATATATCTGTAGAAACCTCCCTTTTTGCCCTTCATGTCTCTAGCTAGGTTCAGCTCCAAGTGGGCTTTGACTTTACTAACCTGACCCCTCCATGCTTAGTCAGTGACTCCCATATCATGGGAGGAATACTACTTCCACCTCTTGAGTGTTTCTTTTTTCCCTTTGAGCAGGTTCATCCATGCAGGCCTCCTCTCACCTCTGTTTTACTTCCTGCAGGTGGGTATCAACAACTCTTGTTGAGTCTGGAAGAGCTGATCCTTGAAAATCAGTCAGCCCTCCTGAACTCCTCCTCTCTTCTGCAAGAGGGTGTCACATGGGATTCTTCCAGGCAGGTCCCAATGTTTGCTTTCCTAATGTCCAGGGTTGTTAAATTGCTGTCTTCTCTCAGGATCCTGAGTTCCATCTGCTCCTGGCATTCACTCAGAGGTCAGTGCTGAGGCCAGTTCTGTTCAATATTTTTATTGATGACATGGATGAGGGGATTGAGTCTTTCATCAGTAAATCTGCAAATGACACTAAGCTGGGAGCATTTGCCAATCTGTTGGAGGGTAGGAGGGCTCATCAAAGGGACCTGGGATGGTTGGATAGATGGGCAGAGTCCAATAAGATGAAGTTTAACAAGTCCAAGTGCTGAGTCCTGCATTTTGGCCACAATAACCCCCTGCAACATTACAGGCTGGGGATGGTGTGGCTGGACAGTGCCCAGGCAGAAAGGAACCTGGGGGTCCTGGTCAAGAGCTCACTGAATATGAGCCAGCAGTGTGCCCTGGTGGCCAAGAAGGCCAAGGGCATCCTGGCCTGGATCAGGAACAGTGTGGTCAGCAGGAGCAGGGAGGTCACCCTTCCCCTGTACTTGGCACTGGTGAGGCCCCACCTTGAGTGCTGTGTCCAGTTCTGGCCCCTCAGTTTGGGAAGGACGTTGAGAAATTTGAGTGTGTCCAGAGGAGGCAACGAGGCTGGTGAGGGGCTGGGAACACAAACCCTGTGAGGAACCACTGAGGGAGCTGGGGGTGTTCATCCTGGCGAAAAGGAGACTCAGAGGTGCCCTCATCACTCTCAACAACATCCTGAAAGGTGCTTGTAGTCAGGTGGGGTTGGTCTCTTTCTCCAGGCAGCAACTGACACAACCAGAGGACACAGTCTCAAGCTGGGCCAAGGGAAATACAGGTTGGATACTAGGAAAAAGTTTTTTATAGAAAGGGTGATAAAGTATTGGAATGGTCTGCCCAGGGAGGTGGTAGAGTCACCATCCCTGGATGTGTTTAAAAAAAGACTGGATGTGACAGTCAGTGCCATGGTTTAGTTGAGGTGTTAGGTCTGGGCTGGGCTCGATGATCTTGGAGGTCTCTTCCAACATAGTGATTCCATGTGATTGTGTGATTCTGTGATTCTCAACCAGTTAATCTCTGTTTGTGAAAATCAGATCCTGCAGAGCATCTCCTCTCTTCACCTTCTCAGTCACCTGTAGCAGAAATTATTATTATTATTATTATTATTATTATTATTATTATTATTATTATTATTATTATTATTATTATTATTATTATTATCTTTGTAATCCTATTTTTGCATTATTGTCCATCAATGCACTCTAGAGGCCTCTTGAATTGCTCTTGTCTAGCTGTATCCAGCCATTGCAGCACTCCAGCTGTGTGAGAGTAATTTGCCTCTTAATCAGAGATTTCAAAAATCAAGCTCCATCTGCTGAAGAATTCAAAAGTAAGAAATTTCCCTTTTCTTATTTCTTTTCCAAACAATTGGCAGCAAACAGAAAGTCCATTTCTCAGTACCATTGCAAGGCACATGTGTTATGGTCAAATATATCATATGCTACTGTTGATTTTGTAACAAAGAATTGTTTCTATCAAAAGGTGCTTATCAAAATTAAATAGAATCAATAAATAGCCTGCTAATATTTTTCTGTGAGCCAGTTTTTAAATGGGTCACATTGTTCTTTTCTTTGCTGGCAACCTAAAATAGAAGTTATTATATCAACAGTGGTTTGCACATAATAAAACGCTATCTGAAATTTAGTTTGGTAACATTTTCACTTGAAAATTAAGGCTCCAGTAATATTGTTATTGTAAATTATCATAGTTTACTCTTTTTTTTTCCTATTTAGAAGCTATATTCTTGATAGTAGAAATTGCAGTCAGAGTTCTGAAGAGAGAAAATGATTTTTTTTGGTACTGGAAATAAGGAAAATAAATATTCATGTTGAGAGTATAACATTATTAAGACTTCTTTTCCTTTCATAGGCCAAATTCTCTGCTGGCGTATTTGATGCAATTCCACAGACCCCACTGGGACTTCACCAATCTTTGTTACAGAGAACACAGGACATTTTTATTATTGTTGTAATTTTGTAAAAATAAGGATAAAAATAAGGATAAATAAGGAAATAGAAGCACCAACAGCATTTTCTTTTACAGATCTTGGATTTGAAAGGCTATTTATGAACATCACACTGTGGTCCATTTTTCCCTGGAGTATCATGCAGATGTGCAGCTGCGCAGCTGCAGCTCTTCAACACCAAGGGAAGTATGAGCTATCCCCAGACACCAGTAAAAAGCCAGGCACATGCAGGCCACACAAGGTACACAGAGCCATCCAAGAGTCACCACCACCTCCAGGGAGGGGTTTTTTATGCTCACTGTGGAAAATGGAAATTCAGATGTGCGCAGGGTGCGAGCTGTTTGGCCCAGCTCAGATTTGTGGATCACATCAGTGCTGGTGAGGATTGTGCTCAGGCAATGCCACGTGAGGCTGCAGAGAATTCCTTCTCAGAGAATGGATTTCCTCACTGCTGTGTAAGCAGCTTCTGTTCCCACTCAGCCCTCAGTTTGGAATTAAAGGGCAACTCTGGGCTCCACTTCGGTGGTTGAAGTTAAAGACTGAAATGGTCAAAGCCATTTGCAACAATGAAAAGCATAATGAGGGAAAATAAAGAGGTCTTTCCACCACCTGCTGAGGAGAGGGGTAAGTGCAGGAGAAAACAGACTCAAGTACAAGGTCCTGACTATTTCTGGCACCATGTGTTAGACTCTTTAGGGATTCTTCAGAGAGGTGAACTTCACTTGCACTGAGATCAATGAAAACCTGTGCATTCAATCTGTTTCTCATAAAAACTAACTCTGAGTCTCTCCAGTGTGCAAGTCAGAACTGTCTGAAAGTCACAGGGAAATGGAGGGCTGAAAGGCTAAGAGTTTTGTGCTTCTTTTTCTTTTTATACACTTTTTATTCCCACAGATCCTATGGGAAGCATAGGACTTCAGCACAGGGACAGCCAAAAAGATTCAGGGCTGTTAAAATAGTAGCTTGTTTAAATCCCAAGGTAAACTAGTTGTGCTAAATTAATCTGTGAACCCTCACATCAGATTTAGAGCCTCTGAGCAGTACAGATATTTTGAGATGATCTAATTGTGGTTGGAGAGAAGGGAGAGTGTGGGCACAAATAACACTGTGCTGAGTGCCACAGTGGGTTTGGCACACAGCGCAGGGCAAAAAGCTGACATGGGCAACACAGCCAGAACACCAGGGAGCAAAGGTATCTAGGCATTTCTAAAAGTTAGTTGCTGGAATAATCATAGAATAGCAGATTTTAAATGCTGGCTAGGAAACTGAGGAAGATGTGTAAAGAAAAACTGGGAGGTTTTGGAAGTGATGGTAGGATTAGAAAGAGCAGGGAAGGGTACGGTTGCCAACTAATAGATCAGTGGACAGGAATGTCTGCTGATTGTCTGTTGTCTCTTGTGGGAGTTTTTCCAGCTCTTTGACAGGAATCAGAGACACCCTGGGTAGCTCTGTTTTCTAAACACAGGCAGGACCAGTTAAAAGCAGTGCCTCTCACTAGAGTGAATTAGAGGATACAGGTACAGACATCTTTAACACATGCTGGGAAGCAGGGGACAGGATTTGACAGGTGAAGGCTGTGCCATGGAGCTGAAGGAGATGAGCATTTGGGGAACACCAGGGTTCTTCTGGACAAGGCTCTTTTGTGGGTCTGGCACTGCCAGATGCTGTGGGGTGGGAGCACTACATCCACCCCCACTCACACCCAGCCTAACAAGGCACCACAAAACTCCAGGAACCATCCAGGTATTGCCAATATAATCACTAACACCAAAGAAGAAGGCAACAGAGAAGACTTCTAATGTACTGCTGGGAAATGTGGAATATGTAGTGTACTGCTATATCCACCCTCATTGGGTGGATGACATTTAAACACTGAAATGGATGTTTTTCAAAAATTCTGGACAATGCTTTTGTTTTTACCCCTCTGCACAAATGGTGGAAAACATTTTTTAAAAAAAACTACACTGCAGACAGAAAAAAAAAAAGAATAATGATTTCGCTGTTTCTGACTCCTTCAAGATGTGATTGATCATTACATTGTCACAGGTCAAACTCTGCCACAGAAAACTACAGATAATCCTCAGCTGCATTTCCTAAACCATTAATAGGATAGACAAGGCTAAGATAACAATGCACAATTTATTTTCCAAAAGCAGCTGACAGGAGGAAATGGATACCAAATGAATTAACTCATTAGAACAGTACGGCACATTTGGAAATTCTAAACAGACTGCCTGGAATGATTTAAATCTATCACAAGGTTAATGGCAGTCCCTTGCTTAGGCGTGTCAGTGTTGTAAACTAGTGATCCAGTTTTAGAAAGGTTGATGTGTGCACACCCTGGGACTTGTGCCTTAGGGTGGCCTGGACTTAATTAATTACATGACTTGAATGCAATTGGCCCCCACAGGTTGCATAGTATGTGCAAAGGTTACATTCACAGGCATGGACACATGAAAAACCACACAGACATACCAACACTTTCTAATATAAACAAAAAATATTTTTTAGCTTGTTGAGAATCATTATTAAAAATAGCAGGTATCTTACAGGCTAGAAATACATTCTGTCTTTAAGGAATTGCATCTGTACCCAGAGCAAAAACTTGGCAGGTGTCTCAAGGGAGCAAAGTTTCTCTCGTGCTTGATTTATAACCAACTGAGAATTTCTCAGAAATTGGGTTTTAACATTTGTCAGCCACAAGTTGTCAACCAAGCCTGTTTTCTCGTGGTAAGCTCCCACCTGTGTCTCTTTCATAGTTACAGCAGTATATTTTTAGAAAATTGTGGACTTTTATTCAGCATACCAGACTCCATTAGAGCACTGCTAAGGTAATATCTACATTTATAGCTGTCATTAATATGGTATTTAGGAGCTTTAGTTGCTTTTTTTTCCTTCACAGGGTAATAAGCCATAATTAAAGGAGTCAGGGGCTGTATTATAGAAACATTTGCCACCCCACGTGTAGCACCAAGCTTACTTTGCAAAGAGACAACTGGGAGCTAAAACAGTTCAGAGTATTTCTTCATATATTCATGGCAATAGCACAGTGGCACTTGTCATTAAAAGAGCAACATTCTAACACAATAACTTGTTCAATCACTGTATCTGAAAATGGCTTGATTAGTGTGTGCAGATAATGGGGACTAGACAACAGTATAGAAATGGTCCTGTTGATTTATATCTGGAGAGTCCACACACATGATCTACAAGCAGCAGCTGTATAAAGATCTTTGCTTTCCTTTCGGTGCAGAAATCACTTGGAACAAGGGTCATCCCAAAACAAAAGCAATTCAAGCAGCCTATCTGAGAGGAAGATGAGGAAGGAAGAAGGAAGGAGACTTATTTCATCTTCTGCACTGCAGATCGTTTTTACATCATCCCAGATTATGCAATATGCCATGGCAGGGACTGTGAAGCATGAGTTCATCGAGAAAGGGCACTTTCATTAGCACTGCTGCAGTGTGTGCTCTCAGATGTCTGAGGTGGAAAGGTCACAGCCACAGATTTCACAGCACCACTGTCTGGCCTGTCTACACCCACCCCTGGTTATCCAGACTTATGAGGAAGAGAGGTTAAATGCTTTCATATGAGGTGTGTGTTTATCCTGGTGGCATACAAAGGAGAATCCCATTAAATTAAGTAGCTCCCTTCTTAAGAATGGCAATTACTGGGAAGCACAGATTAAAGTAAGATTCCATGAATTAGCAATCTGATTTCATTTGGCAGTGATGTTTTACAATGTGTAGAGTCAAACACTATATAATGTCAATGATCAAGAGAGCACATGAGGATTTATGATGTATAATGACATGAAATGTCTTCGGTGCTCAAACTCTCGCTCCTTTGTTTGCATGTAAACCACAAACTGGTTTGGCATAAAGCACAAGATTTATTTTCTCAGCTCAAAAAAAAAAAAAAAAAAAATAGGGGTCAGCTGTACTGGAATGAGGTAAAAGTACAAAGGTAAGGACAGGATTACTTCAGATCAGGGGATTACTTTATATGGTCACAACCCTTTTTTCCCTGAGTATCTGGATTTAGTAGGATTTTCAAGTAACCTTCAGAGAAGTGTTTAAAGTCCATTTTTTTTAACTGTATAGGTTTTTGTCCTTTAACTGAATTACCCACATACATGTGCGCACACACACACACACATCACACACTCTTAACACCTTTCATTATGCACCAAAAGGCAACAGTGCCCCAAGTCACAGCATTCCTGAAATCAAACATGTTGGTATTTTATGGAAGCTATCTTGCAGAACAGATGTGTGATTCCAATTCATGCAACCTGTGAATTGAGGGTCTGAATCAGATATAATCCTCTTCTTTTATTTTGTTCTGGCTTAAAACAGGTCTCTGAGATCAACTTCATCCATGCAATTGTCCCAAAGAGAATTGCTAGATTTAGCTGACAGATGCAAAAAATCTCATGTTGTCACAGAATTCCCCAGTGTCTACTCAGCACCAGATGTCAAAGAATGCAAATCTACAGCTGGGTCTGGTGTTCATTTGTACTCCAAATTCCCTCCCTCCCAGCTGTTGTTTTCCACTTCTATGTACATAGAGTTGAATTTTCAGAAGCAGGAGAGAGACACTTATGGCTTCCTATATTTATATGAATATACAAGTTTGTTTATTTACCTGGAAAATATCTTTTTGAGTTGAATAATGGTGTGTTTGCGAGAGTATGTTTGAGTATGCTTACCCATCACTATTGAAAACAACCTTACTGATCTTATAAATACAATTTCTTCTCAGTAAGTTCTCTGGAACTGGAGTTACCTTTCCAAGTAGCTGTTTAGAGGTACAGAATAGAATTTTCACCCTTGCTTAGGCCTCCTGGGCACCATGGAAATAATAAGCATGACCACAGTATTACAAAACAAAAGACCTATAGTCATGAGGAACTGCAGAGCAGTGTTTATTCAGTCATCTGGGGGGCCCTTTGATGGCTATCCTTTGTGCCCTCAGAAAAGGAAGTTCTACCCTGGGACTACAATGACTGGTTTTAAATTTTGCTCTCCCTCATGTAGATATTACCAGCCTACACAACTTTTGAAATATTGACAATAACATGTCTGCAAGAGCTGAATTGATTTTTCCTTTTTTTTTTTTCCCTACCTAAACTGGGGGAAACTTTGAAATAACAGGTAAGGGTGACTACAGCAGTCTAAATGAGCTTCCTGTAAATGAATTCAGAGGTTCAGAATTTCTAAGGTTCACCTGCAGTGACCTCTAGTGTAGTTTAGATTTCTTTTTCTTAAATGAAGATAGCATGCATATGGAGACCTTCTCTTTCTGCTTATTTGTGTGATGACTTCTTCTCACTGAGTTCTCTGTTGTACAGATATTAATCATAATCTAAGAAATTATTTGATTTATTATCATTCTGATTTTCAGCCAGTCAAGAAAGTTGGTTTCATCTAGGGCTAAGGACAAATTACTGTGTTTAAAAGGGATGAGTCATAAATGATGGGAAAGTATGCAAAACACAGGTTCAAATTTAAATCAAAAGTCCAAATTAAAGAATCACATGTAAATCCCCACTTTTTAAGGAAAGCATAGCATGCACTTTAGCATTGTAGCATGCCTTATGTCAGACTGCAGTAGTTTTTCAGAACATTCACTTTTCTGCACTGTTTTTATGCCCTCAGATGGATGGGGATATTGTTGTCTTGGTTTAACCCCCGGCACATTTCAGTGCCTGCACCAAGTACAATTCACCTAACAGCACTGTCTCCCCAGCTTCACTGAGACCTGAGGTGGCAAACCCATGCCATGACCAGCAGTGCTGAACAGATTTCTCGTCCAGCACCTGCAAATAGCACAGACTCCCCTCATTTCAGCTACCACACTCTTCCTCAAGTCACAACTGGCTTGCATGCAGCTATCCCGGCTCCTTCTACATCCCCGCTCCCCAGTGCTCCAAGATCTGACCCTGGGATGGGCAGAGCCAGGTCAGACACATGCACCTGCCACATGAATACTCATAAATCTCCACATTGCCAACAAGATTGAATCAAACAAATCTGACTGCAAAATACTGAAAAGTTGATACCTAAAGTTGCCTAAGCTTGTGCCTGAGTCCTGTTATTGTCATGAAATGTTTTAACATAACTCGAGTGATAGTTATCAAACACAGAAGTGGAACACAGACGTAGGGAGAGTCCCCTGATATTTCTGTATTTATTAACTGTGCCCACAAAACAGAGCAAAAACTATTATTATATATGTATCCACAATATCCATTTTTAAGGTAGTTGATAATAGCATCAATTTGGGAAAGCAGTGATTGAAGAGAAAAGAAAAACTGGTGTTTAATAATTTTACATTAGGCACAAGCAGAGCTATCCACCTATCAGATAAGAGGAAAGGAGGGAGAAGAGTATAAATATTTTGTCTGAAGTGACATGACCTGGCACAAATAGCCTCAGTGACATTTTAAGATCAAACAGTCCAAGCATCAGGTACATACACTTCAAATCACAAGGAGAAGTTTTGACAAGTTAAGCCTGATCTGAGCTAGTGCTCAGAGTGACAAAAATTTTTATTTAATTCTGATTTTCTGAAGTTTATCCTTCATAGATTTAAATGTATCACGAGGTTGCATTTCCTTATTTATATGACTTCTAATGCATTCTAGTGACAATATAAAAAAAAAATATTTATTTAAAAAATAGAAAAAATAGAAAATGCATATACCAATTTACATTTTCAGGCTAGTGAGTGTTTGCCTGAAGGATTAGAAAGGAATTAATACTAAGGCAAAAGCAAATATTTTTTAACTTGATGCAGAAATACATGTTCAGATGTTTAAAAAAATTAAAACCTAGCCAAAGATTTATTTAAATACCATAATTCATAAAAGCAATGTTAAAATTTTGAAAAAATATCAAAGAAAGAGGAAATGCTAAGAAAGGTAGAGAAATCAGGGAATTTTTCAAATGCTCTGTACTGTCAAACATACATTAAATTTAAGACTGCAAGATATTGAGAATTAAAGTGTGAGAAGTCAGCAGTAAAACAAAGTGCTGATTGTGCCCAGAGTAAAGCACAGGAGATGCCCAAGGAAGGGGATTAAAAGCCTGTCTGAAGGGGTGTTTGGAAGGTTGAGGGAAAACACTGTTCTGAAGCAAATGGGCAGGGGGACAGCAGTTAAAAAATAACTGGGGGGCAAAGCAATGTCACCTACAAAAATCATTGGGAAAGAGCATTAGAGTTTCCTATGTTGCAAAGGTTTTATTTCATAGGAAGCAAATAAAGGATATTTGTGCAGCAAAAAGCAGTCTGTCAGAGCCTGCCCCTCATGCTACAAACATCACTTCTGTCAGAAAGGAAACATATGTTCTCAGGCAGCCCCAGTCTCCAGGAGCCAACACGCTGCTGGAGATGGACACTGAGCACACGGAGCTCTGGCAGGACTGGTGTGGGAAATGGGGCTTGGGAACCACAGCCAGGCTGTGCAGAACAGCCATCCCTGCTCATTCTGAGCTCTCTGGGTAAAACCAGATACCTCTGGATTCATTATAGTGAATGTCTGCCTTATGTTCATTATCATAGAAATTTATCTCAGAAGCACTGCCTTCTGCCTGGAAAATAAATGTTTCTACTTTGCTTCATTGCCTAATAGCTGGAGGAGTCCATTACCTTGGGAAAACATTTTTTCCATTTACATTGACTCTTAAATATTTTATGATCATTTTTCTTTCTAGCTTTCACAGTAAATAAAGTAAATACATGACAGACACAAAATATTACATAGTCACCAATGTATGTAATTTAGTGGATATATTGATCCTCACCTATTTTTATCCTTTCTATAAATTGTACTATTCACTGCTTCCTTTAATTATTTTCATTTACTTTAGACTGTCAGTGCTTAGTTTAACTACCTTTCAGTCTCTATCCTATAAATACTTCAAAGTGGGCTTCAGAAGGTGCAGCATTTAAACTAAGCAACTTTGAGTCTTGGATCCTAGTGTTTGAAAGGCATTTAATTTTTATGTCCCCTCGGTGAGGACTGTTGCAGTGACATTTCCATGTAGTACCTCTGCCACTAACTCACTTTCAGTTATTTTGGGATCAAACATTATTTCTATCAGTCTTAAAAAGATGGTAAAAGACTTTCCTTAATCATCAAATGTAATACAGTCTGCACATACAGCCAAAATAATAATAAATATTAATACTATGATTAATTAATACAAATAATCATCCAGTTACATTTGCTGAAAGCAGAGAGCAGAGTGAGACTCTAAGGCACCTCGGGGATGAGCTGATAGACTATATCCCTGAAAACTCGTTTCTACAACACTGTTTTGCTTTGCCTTCTCTCTGTTTTCAGGAATCACAACGGCATTAGGACTACCTGGTTGCCCTTGCATGTATCAGCTGCAAAGAAATGACCAGGGAAACTGAGCCAAGACCTGCCTAACACAGGAGGAGACTTTCTGCACTGAATCACTCCAGACTGGGCTACAGGTGACAGGCAGAGAGCTTGCTGTGTGTGTAAAGCACAGTCCCCGTGCTGGGTGCCATGCAGCAAAGGGATGATGGTTGGAATAGCCACAAATGTTGTGCATTCTATTAAATGGAGCCCAAATGCTGCAACATTGTGGGCAAAGTATGTCTGGGGTTATTATGGTCTGTAGTATCCCGTAAAACCTAGCTTTGTTTTTTGAGTCTCAAAGGCTGAAAACACTTGAAGGAGATGTAGATTCAGAGGTTTTGTGAATTCTGACAGACATACAAAATGGGTAATGCCCCACTCTCAGGGAAGGGACCACAGTGGGTCATCTGGTCCAAGCTTCCTGCTCAAGTAGGGTTGTTCCTAGAGCACATGGCACAGCACTGCGTCCAGATGGTTCTTGAATATTTCCTGTGAGGGAGACTCCACAGCCACTCTGGGCAATCTGTTCCTGTGCTGGGTCATCTGCGCAGTAAAGTTCTTCCTGATACTCAGGTGGGACTTCCTGTGCATCAGTTTCTCTGCCCATTGCTTCTTGTCCTATTGCTTGGCACCACTGAGAAGGGGTTGGATCCATCCTCTTGACACCCTCTCTTCAGATTCTGACAGAGATTGATGATGTCTTCTCTCAGTTGTCTCTTCTTGAATCTAAACAGGGCCAACTCCCTCAGCCTTTCCACATAAGAGATGCTCCAGTCCCTTAATGCTCTTCACTTCTTGGAATGGAAAAAACTTAGGCCCCTTTAAACATTATATTTTTTAATATCAAAGCCAAAAAAATTTAAGTGTTCCTAGAAAATGTCATTCTTTTCCAAAAAATCTCTCTCTCCATTTTGCACAAACACACATTAATATCGAACAAAATGCTTCAGAAACTCTTCCAACCTTTGTGAAACATTTACTATGTGTAGGATATATATGACAGCAATATTCAAAGGTCAGAATATGAAATATTATATTATTACAACATTTTAACTGCACCCACTAACTACCACTGCCTATGCAACACTGACCAGGCATCACAGCATTAATATTTTTTTCTAGAAGGAAAAATACAGGTCTTGAGAACACAGTCTTCTATCAAACTACCTTCTCTGAGTCTTGCAACTTTTAGAAATTTAGTCTGCTTCCAAGGAGTAGTTACAAAATAGGTGAGATTTAAGGCTGGCTTCAGAACTGGGCAAATTCGCTGTGGTGTCGAGTAAATGAACTGTGGGGGAACTGGAACTAGGGAACTTTGAATCAAATCAACTAATAAATTCAGCCAGAAATGGGGACTGGCTAGGGAGAATAAAAAGGTCATAATACTTTAGTTTCATATTTCTTTGTTTAATGAAATTCCTTATTTGAAGGCACTGAATATTTTTATTATACCTTTTAAACAAAACATTTGACATCATTTTTTAAAATAGTACTTTTAATTACTCTTTTTTTATTTTAATGAGATAATCAAAAAGACCTAGTCCAAAATCTTAAAACATCATTTGCTCTTAAAAAAAAAAGATTCAAAATGTTCTTCTCAAAAGTCTTAGCATATATATATATTTATATATATATATATTTATATATATATAGGTGTGTGTGTGTGCATACATATATGTGTATATATATGTATGTATACATATATGTCTCATTCATTTAACTTCTGCTCTCACCAGAAATGTTTGCTCTTCAGACAACTTTCTCGAAGTGAAACATAGGGCGTATAATCTGTGGAGTTGTAGCTTGCACTGCAATTGGATTTGCTTCTTAGAACATTTTCTGAAATTTCCTTTATAGCTGTATATTTTACCTAAATCCCTGGGACTGCTGTCTCCTATTGGCCAGCACTTGACCTTCATAGATGCCTTGTTAATAGAGAGCACTACTACTCAAAAATTTAACTGGAGTTGAAGCTGTGTGAAAGTGGTCCTAGTTTTATTACAATCCCTTAAACAACTTTCAGAAGTACTGTAATTTTTAACACAATACTTGACATACTTTGTTTTCCTGTCTGTCCATATGGTTCATTTTCTTTTTCATTAAATTAATAGGAATATTTACAGGATTTTTTGGACCCTGTTTATTAAACCATCATACTTGTACATCAAGAATTGTACATCAAGAGCACACTTCCTTCTTAAGTCATTCCAAGAGGTAAGTGATTCTATCGAGAAAAGGAATACAACGTATCCCAAACATATATTCAACATATACAGGCTGCTTGTTTTTGCAAGTCTGGACAGACAGTGACTCTATAATATTAGAACTTAATTTTATTGCTACCAAAGAGTGGCAATTTGCTTTATGATCTACCACCTTTGCATGCCAACTAAGGCATGACAAACAGTAAACTGAAGTCCCAATTGAAACACCAAAATTCCAGTACGGAAAGGAGACCCACAAGAGAGCTGCAGAGAGATTTTTTAAAAGACCATGTTGTGATGAGACAAGGGGTAATGATTTTAAGCTCAAGGAAGGCAGATTTAGATTAGAGCACGGCAAGGCACCAGAACAGGTTGCCTGGAGAGGTGGTGAATGCCCCATTCTGGAGCTGTTCAAGGCCAGGCTGGATGAGGCTTTGAGCAACAGGTTCTAGTGGAAGGTGTCCCTGCCCATGGCAGGGGATTGGAACAAGAAGACCTTTAAGGTCCCAACCCAAACTGTTCTATGATTTCATGATTTTGTTAGCACAGGCTGTCATGACTCATGATTTAGTTGCTGTACTGTCTTTAGCTGATGTACATCCAAGGCTCACACACTATATCAAACGAGCTCTATCTTGCTAGAGCAGAGAAAACTGCCCTGTTCCTGTGCAATGGTGGTAAGATCTGGGAAAAGAGATTCTTCTTTGTGGTTGAGTTTCTATATTGGAAATATTTCCACGCTAAAGTTCAGGGTGAGGCTGCAGCATTTGCCACAACCTCACTAAAACTTTAGTCAAGGAAATATATTCAAAGTGGTGTGGTTTCTTTTAAATTATTTATTTCAGTGTATACCTTCTGTTCTTATTTGTACAAATTAATATGAACCTGATCAATCACTTCAGCAATCACCACTCATGGACCAACCTTTCATTCCTGCCTTCCATCCCTTCCTTCAACTCCTCAAAAGGAGTAAAGGACAGAGAGGTTTTCCAGCACACCCCAAGGAAGAAAATGAGGCTAGACTGAGGCCAGGAATAACTTCTAACGTTGAGAACATGTAAAAATCCATTTTCCTCTAGCCCCAGAATTCACAGGTGCATATCTTCAATTTCAATGGGCACTGAGATACAGTGCTCTGAGTACTGAGTAAAGCACAACCCACCTATTTCTTCATGCCAAATGTTCCTTTAGGAGGCATGTTTGATTAGATTGGCCAGGTCATCTGAATAATTGAGTTTCTGTGCTATTTCGGTTCCTCACCGGGTTAAGAAGCATGAAGACTCTAAAGAAAGAATTGTCATAACCTTACTTGCATTATTTGTTTGTACTCATACTTTTTGTTGTTTTTATATCTTTAGCTAATGCAAAAATTACTTTTCAAATACTATTCATGCAAGCAAAATCCCTCTGGCTCATCCAGATTCGTCTTTGTCCTCTTAACTTGAACTGTTCCATCCTTGCTACATGCCCTCAGAACACTGGTGACAAACTATTATAGATAGAAAAAATTACCTGCTGATAGCAAGGCACCAAGCTTAGATTATGGGATTTGTCATGCTGGAACTTAGTCCTGCTGTGCTTCATCTACCCTCTCATCAAGATATCTCTGCAGAAACCAGCATCAACACTGTCAGTGCCTACAGAAATTCTCCAAAGTATATCTGGTCAATGTTTATTCTCACAGAATGTTTGTGATGCAGACCTGTGAATGACTCTAACCAGAAGAGCATGAAAATCAAGAATATCATGAGCCAATTTTCCTTTCACCTCATGCTGTTTTGTTCTGCAAAGTCTCCTAGCTGGAATCTGCTTAGATAGATACAGTTGTTAGGGATTTACAGAAAATGCCTGAACATCGTATGGCATCACAGTCGATATCAATTCTCTTGAAATATTTCAAAAAGAGTAGAAGCTCTGCTTTATCTCAGCATTAAAGATGGGCTTCAGGCTTTTGCAAGCCGTGTTTGAGTGGTTATGTCATAACTCAGGACCCAGAGAACACTTTTTGTTCTTTTATCCACTGATTTCCAGTTGATATTCACTGCAATCTAGCTTCTAGGAATCCCATCTGTAAGAGTGAAATGACTACAATGAGACTTATAACTTTTTTTTCTACCTATATAGCCCAGATGACAAACTTCAAATAAGTGAAGCAAAGCACATGTGTTCAGTGTTGACACTGTTTATCTTCTGTGACTGTCTTTCACAGTAAATATATGATTCAAACACTCAGTTTAAATTTAGGCAGACAGAAACATACTTATTACTACCAAAAAAAAAAAGAATTCCTACATCTTGATCCACTTTATATCCTTACAAAGACATCCGAAATTAAAAGATATTTATTTCTAATCTAGATTTTTTCCACTTAATATATAATGATTTATCATAAACATTTTATTATTATTATTATTATTATTATTATTATTATTATTATTATTATTATTATTATTATTATTATTATTATTATTATTAATCTTACACAGCTTAAGATAACTTGCAAACAAAAACATACTAGCCTCCCTCTCAGAAACATAAAAAAATATCACCACCATATGTTGACCTGAGTTAACACACAAGCACATCCCTCATTCCTCACTGCCTAGTGCCTCATCCTCCACAGGATCTTTTCCCTACCTCTGCTGCCTTCCAGTGGCTCTTCTGCCTTTCAGCTGTCAGCTACCCTTTTAGCATTTGTTCTTCTTCCTAGGATCTTTGGAACTCCTTTATTAGTAAGCCTTGCTTTACTCTGATTTGCCTGATTTACTTTATAATGAATGTTTGAGAGTGTAGGTTAAAAGCTTCTTTCCCAGCTTCCCCTCTCATTCATTGATTTGAGATGTTTCTTTACAGAGGAAAATGAAAGGAGCTCAGTTTCTGGAATGTTTCCGAATGGACTAACGTTACAAAAGTCCAGATATCTCAAATTCTTGATCTGCTCATCCTCACTGTTATTTCTTTGCCATTCTCTGGCTACAAAAAGCCTCTTTGCCTGTCTCTCTAAGTATGACATCATTTCTTAGATGACTCAATGGAAACATCCCAGTGTCATTTATCAAAATTCGTAGCAGAGCTGGGGTCTTCTTTCAATGTTTTCTTTCCCAGTTCTGTTTCCTGCATTCACTTGGAAATATCCACCATCCTAACAAGAAAACCCATCTGTAGATTTGTCTCTTCCTGATACCTGAGTGAATGGCTGTGAATGGTGTGTGATAGCTGCGTGAATGGTTCTTTCAGATTACAGGTAAGGTAAACTTCTTGGAGAACAAGCATAATTTTTTTCACTAACAGAAGTATATAAACATCATAACTCTCCTGATGAAACTCAGCAAGGATTCATTATGCAGACAATACAAGCTATTACAGCAGAAAAACAAAATTAGCTCTTATATCATTCAACTGAGTCTGTGCCAAAACAAGAAGTAAATCACTGAAGTTGTGTATAATGCATGAGGTATACAGCATTGTTGAAAATTGATTTTTTTTTAATGATAAAAGGGAATTGGCACAGAAGTGATATGTAATTTTAAATGCTTAGCCTAATAACATTGCTAATTTTAATTGCTATTAGAAGAACCTTGTTTTCCTCTAAGGCATTATGTAAAGAATCATTCTAGTTCAAATATGCATGGGAAATGTTTAAGGGCCATTACAGAACAAACAATGAATATCAAAGCAACAGCACTAAACCAGCAAATATCTCGAGCTGTGATGCCAGGACTTGGCTGTTTAGCTATCAAGCAGACATTAACAGATGACAGATAAGTCATTATTCAACAAAGTTGGATGCAAAAAGCTTAAATGCATCCAAACAATAATGTAAAATACAATCTAAAATTCGATGAATGGGAAAAACTACACATTACATAAAAACGTAATTTCTGTGTAATATTCTTAATTATGAAATACTAACATTTCAGCATGCAAGGTTTTAGCAGCAGTTTGGAATCCAATTTATGAAACTGAGTCCCACACATTTACACATAATTGTATCTGTGCAAAAGATGCCAGCAGGTACTGAGGAGAGGCTTTGGCAGGCAGTGGCTGAGTGGGGGAACAGCACAAAGGCCACCACATTCTCTGTCTTGCCTAGACACTTTTCTGGTCAGAATCAGGACTGTCCTGTGTAACAATAGCAAGTGCCAGAAGCTCTTATCACCTTCCTGGAGGTGACCTCTGCAGGAAGGCAGAAAGGTCTGTGGAGGCACACCCTCTTCCTCTCCCGACCTCAGGAAAGCCCTGCTCATGGCTGAAATGACATTGGCAAAGGACAATACATAAGATTCCAAAAGTAGTGCCTGGAGACATACCAGCACATGGATAAAATGGAGTGCTTTGCAAGAGATGGGGATTTTAACACATCTCACTGAAATATATGCAATTTCAGAGAAAAAGGAAATGTTAAGTACAGGTAGCATGCAAGTTAAATGTGACTCAATGATTAAACATATTACATTACTCTAGCAAAACTAGAGAGGCATGAACATTCAACTACAAGCAATGGAGGGATGCAACTAGAAAGATATTTAATAGTGTTGTTGGAGATATAAGCAGATGCTGTGTTCACTGAAAACAAAGAAGCAAACAAAAAGCAAAAATATTTTTAAGCAAATTTTATAAGCAAGTGTATCTATTCCATAAGGATAGGACTCAGGATAAACCAGTGCACATAACGAAATCCGGCAACAATATCTTGGTCATTGTGACAGCACTGACTAAAATTCCTTTCTGCAATGTATTTCCTGCATATGTATTATTAAATGAGGGAACAAGCAAGGAAAAAAGAATACAAAACAGAATCCAACTCCATAGCCAAGGCAGTCTCTAATAAAGGACCTCATTTGTACTATTCTTCATTATATACTCAGAGAACTATCCAAAGTAGACAGATTTGGGGGTAATTTGTAAATCAATTACTTTCTTGTTAGCATTGCTATGAAGAACGCTCTGGACATTACACTAACATTTGCTCAAAACAAGTAATTTGGGTTTAAAAGCAGAGAAGTGCCTGTAGGCAAACAAAAATGCAGGCCATATGTACAACTGAACAAAATTAATAACTATGTTCAGTTAATCTACAATCAATTAATAATCATTTAATTTGAAAACTATAGTTTAAAATACCCCATGAGACATGTAGGTGGTAGAATTTTTCCTATATGCTCTGTGTCCTAACTGGCAGGAACAATTTGGTGATAACAATTACATTTAGTAATGATATTTAGTAATAGACATTTAATTACAAAACAAGGAAGTAATGTAAAAGACATAATGGCAAGAACAGAAATCCTGTCTGAAGAAGAAGAACAAGTAGAAAGCATAAACTATTAATAATAGTAGCCATAACATTTAATTTTGAACTATTTGAAGGAGTGAGAACAAAACTGACTAATGGCACAAGCATTTTTTTTCTGATCAAGCAACACAAGTCTGTTTGCAGACAGAAGAATGGAAAAACATCTAGACTGGGCTGGATTAAATACAATATCTTAGGCTATAAAAACCTCTGATCTATGTTTTTACCATAACACGGGTTTTGTGTGTAAAGGCAGACTGATTTGTAATGGCTGGAAAAGAAGTCTGTATGCTAACTCATTAATTGCTTACCAAGTGATAACTTAGAATTGTAGTTAACTATTTCCAAATGTTTTCAAGGAAAGGTCACTTTTGTTGTTTGACTTGGACGTGCGTATTTTCAGTCATCCCTCGTTGCTCAGAGCTTTGCATATTTCATAGGAATAAAAGACTGAAAGTCTTCCCTCCCATTTAGTCACTAAATACGTTCCCTGCTGGCAAAGACAACCATGTGAATAGTTTGCTATCATTCAGTTATTATTGGATACATTCGACAGCTTCCTTTTTCCTTTTTAATAATATTGTCCAGGGAACTCCTGTAAGTCCCATTATGTTAGGTTCACTGCCAATGCTCATGAACAAAGGAGAAAGACATACAATAAAACCAAAACCACATGTGAATTTCTGGCATGACCTGAAGTCAACGGGTGCTGTGACATTTGTTTGGATTTTGCCCTGCAATTATAGAAAGGGAGTGTTCTCACTCCTTAGAACTTTTCTCATTCAGCCATCAGAAGCTTGAGAGCAAGGATGGGAATGTAAGGCTAGATTCAGAAAGAGATCAGAGCCCAGGATCTACACACTGAATCTAAAAGTCACCTACATGGAACTTTTCAGCAGATCATTGCACCAGAAAAGTCTAAAGTTTACAGCTATTGAAAAAAATAAAATCAAATTTCGCTCTGGAGCACACTCAGAATACTTATGTCCTCAAAGGAATTCCCAAATGATAGAAGCACCATTTCTTTCTCCTCTGTGAGGCCATACATGATTTGTGTTCTTAGACAAAAATAATCCTCAACTTTTTCTTATAAAAAATTGAGGGAAAAAAAGTACTGTGCCTTTTGTCCTTAGCTTTTATTGTCCTCATATGCCTATGACACTCAAGGTCAACTCTCAGAAGGACTTGAACTACCTCACCCACTTCCCAAGGGAGTATATTCTCACAGTGTCTCAAATAAGCTGGAGTGAAATTATCTCAGTTAGTACTATTAAACTGTCCCACACTACCTACAGTAATTCTAGAGGAGTACAGAGACTGTAGAGATTTAAAATGTCTGAGTCCATCAATTACTTCACCAAGCATGCAAAAGTTTCATCAGAAGAATATAAACCCCACACTCAACTCTCCCTGCATTGCCACCTACAAAGACAGAAGAATGACTCTGGATGTGACAATGAGTGTTTCATGAAACTGAATAAATTGTATTGGATCTGTTGATCTCCTGCTTTAGGAATTTCTGAGAAAGGGCATCTAATTTTGCCGGAGGGAGAAAGAGAGCCTTAGTTTTTTGAGGTAGTAAGGCTCATACTGACTTGAGATTTCTAAATGTGATTGTGTGCTCCCAAGGACCCCGCTCTTGCACACCTCACTCTCCATACATATATTATGATTATTTAATGGTTGATTTCTCCACCCTGAAAAGCTGATTACTAAAAATTCTTTAACTGATGGAGAATACAGACACAAAGAATAAGAGGAGTCAGAATTCCTCCCTGTCACTCAGCAGCTCAAGGTTACTAATCTTACTGATTAAATGGGATATAATAATGCCAGTGTGAAACTGGGCTGTTAAAATATTTTCCTGGGGAAAGAATATTTTTGGAAGTTGTATAAATGTTCTTGCATTCGTGAAAACATGGAGTTGATGAAGCACTTCTGGACTGAAAATCAGTATTTCCCTTACAAGTGATAAGTCATGCAGGCTCTCCTAAACAATTGCAAAATAAGCAAAAAATATCAGCTTGAAAACACTTGAATTGACAGGTTATGGTAAAAGTTGCTTACATCTGCTGTCTTCTGAACACAAAATAAAGTTTTCACTTTCCAAAAGATAGTGATTTTTCTTTCACATTTCATTATGTTGTGCATTGTTGTTTCTGACAGAGTTCCCAACCTTCACCCTTGTGAGTTTTCAATTTTTCTAAGGATGTCACACTTTAAAAAAAAAAAAAAAAAAGCTCCATCATCACACCTGAACTTCATGTCCCATGATTTTATCTTTGACTCTGGACATCTTGGCTCTTGATCTCTTATTTCTACCTTAATTAAGTGGAAAACAATCACTCAGAGTAGCCAGCGATCTGGAATATTTCCATACAGAGACGTGGAAACAGGAGGGTTTTTTCTCTGCCTGACTCTCACTTCTCTTGCTTTGAATTACAACTTAGATAAATTATTTTCTGTTCTCTGTCCATCACATAATATTTGAGAGTATGTCAGTCTCCTATAGCCTTACTGTACTGGCACACACAGGCTGTTACAGTGGTTACAAGAGCTGGCAGAACAGAATTTACAGTGAAGAGAGGGAGGTTTTACAGGGACATGTAGTGGAAGGACAGGGAGGAGTGGTTTTAAACTGAAAGAAGATAGATTTAGATCAGATATTAGGAAGAAATTCTTTACTGTCAGCGTGGTGAGGCATTGGAATAGGCTGCCCTGAGAAGTTGTGGATGCACCATACATGAAAGTGTTCAAGGCCAGGTTGGAGGAGGTCCTGAGCAACCTGGTCTAGTGGAAGGTGTCCCTGTCCATGGCCAGGGGTTAGAACAAGATGATTTTTAAGGTCCCTTCCAACCTAAACCATTCTAAGATTCTACATTTCTATGACATGGAACAGGGCTAAACCATTGTCACGAACAAGACAACACAAAGAGGGACATAGCAAATACATCATCAAGCCCTCCCTGCCTGTGTTGAAATTACACAATGTTTTGCTCTCCTGATCAAATAATTCTTTTCAATGCTGCATCTTAAAAAAAAAAAAAATCAATTTCTAGCTACTATTTCACTAAATTATAACTTTGGGCAGACTATTCTTCCAAAAAGCAAATAAGGGGGTGGAAATTATTTGTAAGATACAAACACAATAGAACTCCTTATGGCTAACAGGTTAATTTGGTATGCTGACATGTGCCTCATTTAAACACTTCTGAACCCTTCGAAGCACTTACGAAAACAAACAGGATATGTTTTTTTCAGAAAGCAAAAAGGAAAGGCTGAAAGACTGTATTTCATTATCACCAAACCAGAAGGTGCAAAACTGGTACAATGCAGAAGCCAGAGGAATTGCTGTGATCTAGGTTTCTGAGAAGCAGTCTGCACTTACCAGATACAGTGATGGGTTGAACTAGATCTTTTTCCTGTAGTGATGACACACATCCCCCTCCTCAAAGGAACAAAAACACTTTTATAGTCAAAGATGTCAGCTTTCCTTAAAGCTGATTCCTTTGGCTTTATTACCAGGAAACTCAAACTGATTCAACCAGGCAAAAAGGAAATTTTAAGTATAAAATGCTCCATTTGCTTTCTGTACCCTGAAGAGGGGTCTTTTTGTGTCCTGCCTTTGTGACAGGCAGCTCAGTGACCTTCAGAACTGAATAGAATTGCACAGTCTCCTGTGAATTCCATGAAATCATAAAATCATTTCATTTGGAAAAGACTTTTAGGATAACTTAATCCAACTGTGAACACAGTGCTTCTAAGTCCACCCCTAGGCCATGTCGCTAAGTGCCACACCTACACATCTTGGAAATACGTCCAGGGATGGTTACTCTGCCCCTTTCCTGGGCAGCCTGTTCCAGGGCTTAACAACAATTTCAGTGAAGAAATTTTTCCAATCTAAATCTCCTCTGGCATAATTTGAGGCCATTACCTCTTGTCCTATCACTTGTTACTTGGGAGAAAAGACAAACACACCTCACAACAGTTGTTTGTAGGTCACCCCTTCACCTTTTCCCAAAGTAACAACAAACCAGACAGATTCTGTAAGTAAAAATCTGTTAATATTTTTCAATTTGTACAAGGAAAAGAGGGAAAATAATTATTGGAAATTATACAAATCATTAATGGTTGTTACAAACTAAAAACAGCATTAAATGGCTGGAGATATTCATTAACATTCATGACAAAGGACAGATACCACCCTCCCTAATTTTTGTGATATCTTTTATATTGTGAGAATTTCAGATCTGTCGCAGACATATTTTATGAAAAATCCTTTTGCTAGGATTTTTTCTCCTGAGGAGCTGAGAGGCCTTATAGCAATAATTATCTGCTGCTGTGGAATGCAACAGGTGAATCCTTGATTGGTCTCATGTGGTTGTTTTTAATTAATGGCCAGTCACAGTCTAGCTGTCTCAAACTCTCTGGTCAGTCACAAGATTTTATTATCATTCCATTCTTTTCTATTCCTTGCTAGCCTTCTGATGAAATCTTTTCTTCTAATCTTTTAGTATAGTTTTAATAAATCATTTTCTTTTCATATAATATAGATAATAAAATAATAAATCAGCCTTCTGAAACATAGAGTCAAGATTCTTGTCTTTTCTCTCATCTTGAGACCCCTGCAAACACCACCACACAGATCAAGCAAAGAAAAGACTTCACACCATTGTCCAGCACATGCATCAAGGTTTATGTTTGCATCAGTCCTGTTGATCTACACAGTTTTGACTGATTTTCAAACAAAAGTGAAGCCTTTGATCAGCAGTCTTCGCTCTCTCTGCACCAACACTGTGGATCCACCAGCAGGAAATGTAACTACCAGCACAATCAGGGCAGACCAATTTTTTGCCCACCTTTCTTTATGTCTATTACCCTTATCACTGTTTGGCCTGCATCTTCCAGTGAGTACTGCCACTCAACACATGAACCTAATTACTGTATTTGGGGTTATTTTCAGTTCAGAGTGTCCTTCTCACTGGCCACCAGTATAATACCAGTGCTATGCAGAGTGTCCTACAGAACAATACAATGGGATTTTTGACACAAGCAGGTATAGGACATATGTCCTGGCAGACAAAGTCAGATTTAATGCAACCCTCTACCAAGCTTTTTGGGAGACACCCTAAAGCAAATAATCAATGGAGCTTGGATTTAAATTTGGGTGAAATAATTGCCATCTTCTGAATGGAGGTGGACATGGTAGCTCATCAAGGAAAATGAGGGCCAGAAATGGAAACAAAGAACAAGCAAGACAGAGAGGTTGGGAATACTTCACATTCCCCAACACCAATGAGAGCCTTCATCACACCCACGATGCAAATTCATACTCTATGAGAAACCTAAGTATTCTTCACTAATGATGTCACACATCTTCTCTCTCAGATCAACTCTTGCAGTCCTTGCACAGGCTGGTAAAATCCCAGGACACTCATGGGTAAGAAGGGCAGACACTAGCAGACTGTCCCATCCCATTCCACCACCCCAGCCAGGAGTAGACATGGGCTGATTCTTGGCAGGAATTTCCTTTCATTAGTGGGAAGAAATTCATGTGGTCCCCCTAATGACCTATTCCCTCTTTCCACCCCAAAGAGCCCTACAGAAGGCCACAACAAAGGCAGATTTTCAGCTATTGAGTTTCCAAATGATAACTCCAGGCCTACATCCAATCTTAATAATGTTTCATTAGATATGGCCTCTAATGCCAGTAATATCTTTAAGAAACTGCCCTTCCTAAACTCAAGTATATAGAGGTAAACATAAGAGGAAAATATACTGTAGTTTTAGCTTTAGATTTCTAAGCTCTAAATTTACTTCCAACTGTTAACCTAAACCTAATTATTAGCTGGAGTCCTTTCTACTGCTGTCCCCTATATTATGTAATAATTCTTGAAGATTGTTATTTTATACTAATCTTTACTATAAATAAATATGAATTCTGTCTGTCTTCGTAAATCATACAAAGTGCAAATCCCAATGCAGAATTTAATTATATGAATGAATTGAAGGAAGACCAGAAGTGAATGAGAGCATAAAGCACTGGCCTAAGCAACTGTTTTCTCTATTTGTACTTATCTAGACCCTCTAGAATGAAAACATTCTCATTCAGTACTAAACCTAAAACTGTAAACCTAACTCCAATCCTAATATTAACATCAACACCAACACTGATCACATCAATGAAAGTGAAAGAAAAGCATATTCCCATGGAGAAACACATCATCTTTCTGTTTCCCTAGTCCCTGGAATATCCACCCATAAATTGAGAAAAACAGAGATCTGATTCCCTATTCCTAACCCTACCCTAGCCATGGCATCGGTGCAAATGTCACCTCTACAAGACACAGAACATTCATAATTTCCAAAACCTGACCATTTCCAGCTCTTCAGTAATAACAGGATGCAGCAAAGATCTGGGTTCATAAGAAGAAAAGTGTAAAGAGAAGAGAACCCCTCTTATCCTGAAATCTAATCTCAGCTCTAAATTTAAAGCAAGTTAGAGCCTTAACTTAATGCCACCACTAGCCCTAACTTAGTTATAACCTGGTATGCATTCAGACTCCAAATTACTTGCCTTTACCAGCAGCTGTTATCTTTTCTTCTGAACTTTGCAAGCCGCAGAGAATCAACTGGAGTCTTGAAAATCCAATTCCAAACTCTGTGTCTGATGTTAATTATTTGCAAGGCTTGGAGCATAATGACAGAGTCCATCCAATTTCCTATCCTGTCATCATCTGCCCTCTTCATAACTCTGTCAGACCACCAGCATAAAGACATGAACATATATCCTGAAAACTTGAATTCCCAAATCCCAGTTATAATACTTGTGTTAATTAAACATATGTAAATACTAAAGAAGGATATAGAGCCCCTTTCTGCAGTCTTCTTGATTCTCCACCCCCATGAGAAAATCAAAAATCTCTGCAATTCTTTCTTACACTCCCGAAGCCCAATTCAAAATCTACCCCTTGAAGCCTGGTGTTGGTTTGCACACCCAAGCAAGCAATGATCCATTCCAAATTTCCCCTTCTGAACATTTGGTTCCTAGAAGCTTTATATTCTGACTCATACCAAACCATATATCACATTTTAATTATTTTCAGCAGACAAATGTGCAGATTGCAAATTCCTAGCAGATTTGTCTCCACAGAGTAGTCGCAGCAGATTAAGAAAAAATGTCCCCTTTAGTTTTTATTCTCCTCCCAGCCATCTAGGACCTACTGCAATGCTACAGAATTCTGAATCTGCAAAAAATTCAACCCCAGTCCTAATTTTGGTTGGGGCCTATAGCCAACACAAAAATACACATTAAAATATTCCCTTTTGTCAGCATTTGCCTTCTTCCTAGTTCTGAGGATCTTAATCTTGGTCATGTTGACAGAGCCAGGGAAACTAATAAAATATAATATTTCTTTGGTTTAATTTTAAGTGGGATCCAGTTAAATAGGACTTCTAAAAATTAAATATCTGGTTTTGGCCAATTTTTTTCATTTTTTCTATCTCTGGACAATCTGCATGGTCAGCAAGTCATAAGAATGAGTTGGATGGTGAAGAAAAATGTTCCAAATGATGTTCCAACATTTCACAAAGATGTTGATAACTACAGACAGCAACTTCTTCAGCTAATGTATCAAGAAATATATGTTCATCCTTTTACTAATTTTTAAACATACATTTATATAATATTCTACAACCCCACAGAATTTCTATACCACAAATTTAGAAGTGCTCTTCGCCAGAAATGATAGACAGGAAGCATAATACATAAAGTATTCTGTTATGAGGAGTTTAACTTTTGCAGCACTGCTAGGATTTCAGTTAGTGTCAACATTTTTAGTTGCATACTTGATGCAAGTTCTCCACCTAGTGGAGTAATTTTTAATGCTCCAAAGGATCATAGTTGCTGTCATGTCATCATTTTTACTTCTGATTCATTTAAGGAGTAATAGAAACAGTTCCTTACCAAAGATTTTATAAATACTTAAGGTATATAATAAGTTTTTTCAAAATAAAACTGTGACTGAAATATTTACAATAGGTTTGGAAAACATAAAGACCAAGAGAACTTTGAAAGTAAAACCAGTTACATCACTCAACCTGTATCCACAAAATCATTTGAACAAAACAGCCTCAGATATTTTACTCATCTAGATTTTGGTAGTTGAGTGAAGTTCTATTTTTAGAAAATCTTATACCCTTCACAAATATTAACAACAACCACATTTAAAAGAAAATTTTAGAGCAGGCAACATAACTGCTCATAGAGCATTGACAAAACAGCCTCATCCAGGTTCCAGAGTAAAAAATAGCAATTTGAACAGCTCATCATGGGGCACAGGAAATTCCAAATCACTTGAAGTTCTTGTTTTGAGGCTGGATAAAACAGTAAAACACATATTCTGGTGTTACCACATACTTGTGCATGTATGTACATCATGCAAGAATTCAGTGGGAAAGAAGAAGAAACATTGCCACACAGAAAGATTATATTCATCTAACCAGATGAATATAATCATCCATTATAATACTCCTCCCTGTGCTTACAAAGAACAGCCTTCTAGAAGAAAAAAAAAAAAAAAGAAAAAAAAAAAAACCACAAAATAAGTGCTTATACAAAATACACAGTTCACATCTCAGACCTGCTGAGACCAGCTCTGGCCCGCAGCTCCAGTACCTGTAATCACAACTGTAGCACACAGCACAGAGAATATAAAATCCCTTCAGGTAGGCTGGTCCTGAGCCACTTCAGGAGACAAAGGTCAAAACAGAGGGTATGAATTTCACCTCTGTTCTTGCTGGCGACAAGTGCACTTCCAAAGCAATTGGTATAATGCACTGTGCTCCTTGCATGACACATTACTTAATAATTGCACGGCTGCATTTCAAGTCACCTTCAGTTCACAGTAGTTTTTAGTTGTGGCTTGACAGCCAGAGTGGGTTACAGTTATCCTGCACTTGAGATAATGAAGGTATAGATTATAGTTGAGAGCCCACATCAAACAAATGAGGTCACACGTCCTGACTCGATACAGATCACCATTATAAACTTGGTCTCATATAACATTACCATCAAAACAGTGCCTTGACTTGTTCAGCGCACTTACCAGAACTCAATTTGCCAGTATTGGAGATCACATTCCCTTTTGCTGATGAAGTTGCAGTTTAATTTTCTCACTGTACCAGCTGACTCCCCCAGCACCAAGCCCTGCAGACACAGGTAGATTTACTTGGGCACCCTGTCTCTGAGTCAGCACACCATCCCACGTGCACACTGCGCTGCCTGCACAGCAGCAGCAGGGACACGTCCCTGCTGCACACAGCGGAAACTGAGACAGCAGCAGGAGGCTAAGACTTATCTTAAACAGATCGCAAACAAGCAGCAGCGGAGGAAAGAGACTTAACTGAGATCTTTTCCTGTATGCCGATTACATACAGCCTTCAAAAGCAGTGCATTATACTTCCAAGCAGAAGGATAGTACTTAATCCACACAAAAGATTTCTTAATGCTAGATTAGGCAACCTAAACACAGTATCCTGCAGGGTAAGACTCAAGACAGACCAGACAGTTTCCTTGTGATCATGGGACATATGTATATATTTATGCAATACTGTCTTCTACAGTATCTGAGTGTCAACTGTGGCACAAACCTTAGCACATGCATTTTGTTGTATTTACTCTTCCTTACCGAAAAACTAAAACACAAGCAAATTATATAACTTATGGAATTGTAGAGCTTTCATTATTTCATTTTTATGTTACTGGTGTCCCTAAGCTTCCATGAAGTTTTAGCCAGCTAGAAGCAAGGAACACTTGCAGCAACTTTAGTACACTCATTAATGTGATTCTAGTTTATGATCCATCACCAAGACCAAATCACTTTTCCTGATTTCTGGAGATCAGAGTGCAGTCTTTAATAGTCCAGCAGCTCTTGACTGGAAAGAAAAGGGTTAAATGACCCCCTAGTACTGTCCAGCCCTTTAGAAGAACCTCAACCCTTTGGAGAGATGGGCAAAGAAGTCTGAAGTTCAGAAAAGGCAAATGCTGGATCCTGCACCTGCAGAAGAACAGCAGCGCAGGCTGAGGGCTGACCTGCTGAAAGCAGCTGTGCAGAGAAGGACCTGGGGGTCCTGGTGGACAGCATCTGTCCATGAGCCAGCAGTGCCCAGTGGCCAAGAGGCCAAAGGTGTCCTGGGCTGCATTAGGAATGACATTGCCAGCAGGTCGAGGGAGGTGATCCTGCCCCTCTCCTCAGCCCTGGTGAGGTCATGTCTGGAGTGCTGTGTCAGCTCTGAGCTCCTCAGCAAAGGAGAGACATGGAGCTCCTGGAGTTGGCCGAGTAGAGGGCTACAAAGATTATTAAAGGGCAGGATCATCTCTCTTAATGAGGGAAGGCTGAGGGACTTGGGCCTGTTCAGCCTCAAGGAAAGGTTTCACCTGAAAGGGAACCTTCCCAATATCTATAAGTATCTGAAGGGAGTTTGCCAAGAGGTTGGATCCAGGATCGCCTTGGTGGTGCCAAGTAATAGGACAAGAGGCATTGGGCAGAAACTGGTACACAGGAAGTTCTGTGGGAATATGAGGAAAAATGTCTTTACTGTGCTGGTAACCAAGCACTGGAAGCGTTTGTCCAGAGAGGTTGTAGAGTCTCCCTCCTTGCAGATATTCAAGAACTGTCTGAACACAATTCTCTGCCATGTGCTCTAGGACAACCCTGCTTGAACAGGAAGGCTGGACAAGATGTGTACCCTTCCAACCTGGTCCATTATACGATTCTGTGAAATTGCAGAATCTACCAACAGCTCCCTAACTTGGAGCCACAAGGAATAAAAGTAGGCAGCAAAGGCAGGGAGTGGAGTTAACAGGCCCCCAATGACTGCACTTTGAAAGGTCCTGACCTCCTCAGCAACCCTCACTGTACACTTTTCACTTGGTTTTCAGTGTACAAGGGGTAAATTTTGGGGCTGCCTGACAGCATGCTCAGCCAGTGTGTGTACCCTAAGGAATCTGCTGGCCCTTGGTGCATTCCAGTTGTCATTTGCATGGCTGAAGTCAAAGAATATTGTACAACAAATACTGGCATGCAAAAACCCCAAGCACAATGACAAGAGAACATCAGACTTAGACATATGAATGTGGCTGAAACAGGAGGGCAAAATTTACAACCCCTCTTCCCTGTTCTTCTGCCTGGGAATATGTCTTCTGCTCTTCAGTCATAGCTATGCTGGCCTTGTGCCAACTGCTTTCCAGTTTTTATTCTTCAGTGACAATACTCTACTGATTTAATCTGCTACTCTTGGTTATACATTGCTTTTATTTCTTCCTGAGAATAAATATTACAGTCCTTCAGAGACAGGAAGATAGACTGGGTAATGATTTTCCCTGCTTGCCAGGTTCCTTTCACTGAGATTTTGACAAGGCTTCTGGTAATGAGCAAGAAAACATCTGCAATACTTTTCCATCCTGCTGTCCACAAAGGAGGGACTTCATGTTCTATATGCTTATATTCAAATAGGTCCTAAACTTTTGTAGTCCAAACAAAAAGACCTTGTTACCTGAATGAAAACTGACCTCATGATCTTTGCTAGAACACAGATAACCAGAAAGCAGAAAAGTATATTCTCAAACATTTGAAAAAATACTTTTAATTGAGGAGCAAGCCTTGATTTTTATACTAGTTCACACAAGGGTTGCTAAGAAATCTCATCATACTGAGCAGGTAGTCATTTATAAGGTTGTAGCTACAAAGCACTGCATCAAGAGTAAGAACTAATATAATTGCATGGCTCTGGGTTGTTTGGGATTTTTTTTCAAATTCCCTTATGGAATTGTGTGATGTTTTCAATATACAGAAAGGCAAACCAAAGGAATCAAAATGACTTTTGGGGGCACAGAGCTCCTACCTTGCCAAATTTCATCTTGTTTACTACCTACTGCTTTGGTGCTGAGATTGTAGCACATCTTGAAGTATATTATCATGGGAAGAAACTTTCTTTAGTCGTCATAACTAAAAAAAAACCCAAACCAAAACAAACAAAAAAAAAGCTGAAGTCTTCTGTGAAGTTTGTGCAAAAAAATCCCCTGTGAATCAGAAAATCCAACTGGGGCAAGTGGAAGTTTCTAGAAATTATTAATACATGGAAATATTTCCAGCAAGGGAAATATTTAAGCACTGTTAGCCAGACTTGGAACTGCTACACCAGCATATGCAAGCTTGCTATATATTTTACTTTGGAATAAAGTTACAATTATCTATCATTCATTACCCATGTTGGTGCCCTCTTGTATTTGGTGGGGGTTTTTTTGTTTGGGGTTTTTTATTCTATATTAAATTAAACTGCCATCTGTTTTTGACTTTGGGCTACTTGGTACTTTTTTAAAAACATGACATTCTCCTTTTTTAATCGCAGATCATGAGGTGATCCCTTAAAAAATAAAGTGCTATTACAAGAATACAGAACACAATTCACTGTTAGAAAATGTATATTCATATATCTACAGCTGAAGGCAATTTTCTGCAGATTGCCACTGTGCAACTACAGGAAGAGAAAGAACATTTCTTCATTATATTATCATTATAATTAGGGTCATACTAGACACAGAATAAGTATCCCTTGGGATTGGACAGTGATTCCAAATTCTTCTTTTTTTCTTCCTAAAAATGATAAATGCAAAACATTTTAAGTAGCTGTTGTTCCTTTTTTATCTAGGGTACATGGACAAAATCCATCACATTGTTCTTTTATGAATTGACCATTTACTTCAGAAATTCTAAAATGCCTTTCACAGACAGGCATTGTTTGTTGGCAAGGATTATATTCAGGGTTATGATTGTGGATATTGTTGGAGACATGCAGCCTATTTTTGTGTATGAGACTTGGCCCTTTCCTCTCATCTGCAACATAATCCATAATTGAAGATTTACAGGAGAAGTTTTAGAAAAATTAAACTTTCAGCTTTTATTGGATAGTACCACAGATCCATTATTTGCTTATTACCAGCAAAAATAAAGCCCAAGACACAAGGACATTGATTTCACATTGCCCAAATTAAAAATCGTGGCTCTGTATGTAGTTTACAGAGCATGACAGGTCAAACTGGTATCAGAAGGAGCTCTCGAATTTGCTTTCTGAAGATGTCTGTTTGACTAGAGAGGGAAGTTAGAAGGGCTGATGGCTAAACCTACATAAGGAAAAGTTCCATGTTTTGGGGAAGATTCTGATGCAAATTAGGATAGCCGCAAGGTAACTATGCTAAAATCTGAGTTTGTTATTGGGGCAGCAACAGCTAAACATTTTTATATACAAGACAGAGATTATCTTTCTTATGAAAACAGCAAGGGAAGAGTCAGTTGGGCAAGGGGGTGGTTGCTATTGTCATGATGTTAAAATTGTGATATGCAGATTTTTGGAATGTTCTTTCCATTCACAGTTGCAGTGGTACAGTTAAGCAAAATGGATTGCCATCCTGCCCTTTGAATTGACCCTTCAAATCCTTGTGTTTTCCTGCCTCCTAAAGATAGGAAGGGATTAAGGGTGACTGACAGCAGAAAAAAATTATGGAGGCACATATATGTTAATCTTGCCATCTTTTCTGCCAGATTTGGAAGGAGAAGGATATTTATAACTGTTCCTTTGTCTTTCTTTTGGACTAGCCACTGATTTCCCAGCACCCTAGAAAACATTTCTAAAGGTCTGGGACAGAAAAATAATTCTTTCAAGACAACTAATCTCTCCATTCATGTCATTCATATGAAAGCAATTCTACACCCTTAATATTGGCTAGAATATTTGGTCTTGAGACTCAGGCCAGGAAAAGACTGGGAGCCTCTGATAAACATTTCCTTTATCACAGTCTGAACTAACCCAATTTAATGTAACATTTGAAATTAAATCAGTGTATTTTTGCATGTTGGCGAACTTGGGACAGCAGCCTGTTTCTGGTCAGAGGCTGCAAAGGGCTTTCTTTTGACCTTGAACACAACAAAGGCCTTATCTGAAGGCCTCCTTAACTGAGAGGGACTCAGAATCTTGCTTTGTATAATCTGACTAAATAACTGTTATTAATTCAAAGATGTCAGCCTGTTTTATAGAAGCTGAGATACAGGGGAGGTTAAACAATAAGTTAAATCCTCTTCGTTTCTCAAAAAAAATACTCCAAATCTTCTCTAACATTTGTTCTACATCATGTGGGTAGAACCATTGCTAGGTCCCACTTTTTCAGAGTTTAGCCTCAGAATGTAACAACCTCTGAATCTGAAACAGACCTTCATCTTTGCCCATTCAACCCCACGCTAGGTACCAAACAGGAAAAGTAATCTGCCACATGTTGCTAACCGTCATCATTTGTCACTACCACTTTTTGACATGGCCATATTGGATACCATGACAACATATTCTGCAGAAGAATGACAGGACTTAGAGGGAACATGAAAGAATGCACTTTGTTCGCTCACAACTAAGTATGATCACTTCAATTTTTCACTTTATTAATATTTTAAATACATAAAGACCCTTTTGTCCTAATGGATTCCAAAGCAAACCACTAAAAAAAAAGAAACAGGAGTGATTTAGATATTACTCCCCATAATTGGATTATATGTTTCTTGCTTCTGTGTTAAATTACTGCAGCAATTCAGCCTACAGATGACCAAAGTCTCAGATTTCTCAGTTGAGAAAGTCTTTTCTTTGAGCAACAGACTTGTAATTGTAGCACAGAATTTGTCAAAAGATCCATTCTATCCTCTGATGAATTAAACTCATAAAAGATGCAAGAACACATTTGTGCTGCTGATAGTGACAGCACTAGCTCTGCAGATGTCACTGTTGCTGTCACTTTGCCCCACAGAACTCGGTCAGTCTTGGGTATTTTTCCAGAAACTAGCACAAAGCCTGATTCAGTCCTTCTCTTTTAAACATGGCCTTTATAGTACATGGAATTATAGCAAGCAGGAAAAGGAAGATTCCATTTGGAGAGAAATTTCTAATAAATTTATATTTTCAATGTCTGAACTACAGTTACAGCAAACTACTGATCCTTAATTTGGCCTTTTGGGGTCAAGTCCCCGGCCAGTAGGCTCAGAGTGATGACCAATTTAGAAGAAGCATTTTTGAAAGACAGGCATCACAGAATGACTAGGTTGGGAGACCTCCAAGATGATCGAGTCCAACCCAGCCCCAACACCTTAACTAAACCATGGCACCCAGTGCCACATCCAGTCTTTTTTTAAACGCATCCAGGGATGGTGACTCCACCACCTCCCCAGGCAGGCCATTCCAGTACTTTATCACTCTTCTGTAAAAAACTTTTCCCTAACATCCAACCTAAATTTCCCTTGGCGCAGCTTAAGACTGTGTCCTCTGGTTCTGTCAGTTGCTGCCTGGAGAAAGAGACCAACCCCCACCTGACTACAAGCACCTTTCAGGGAGGTTCAGAGAGTGAAAAGGTCACCTCTGAGTCTCCTTTTTCTCCAGGCTAAACAATCCCAGCTCCCTCAGTCATTTCTATGCAATTATATTTGTTGTAAGAGGCTAGTGGAGTAGCTACAGGTCTTCACAGCATCCCTTTGGACAAGTTGTCCAACTGCAGGATGAGAGGTTCATAGTGCGAAGAACTGGCTGAAAGGCGGAGCTCACAGTGTTGTATGAAAGGAGCTACATCTGGCTAGCGCCTGCTCACTCGTGGTGTTCCTCAGGGCTCAATTTTAGGTCCAGGTCTGTTCAATACACTTACCAATGGTAAGGAGTTAGGAGCTGAATGCAGCATTAGCAAGTTTGACGATGATACCAATCTTGGAAATGTTGCTGACTCTGTAGAGAAACAAGAGGCCTTGCAGACAGATTAGAGCATTGGACAGTGATTAATGGGATAAAATTTAACAAGTTGAAATACTGGATTCTGCACCCAAAACAGAGTAACACTGGGCACAAGTATAAATTGGAAAAGGAGTGGGGGGATACACCCTGCAGAAAGGGGTCTTGGGGTGCAGGTTGACAAGATGCTCACCAGGAACCAGCAGCGTGTGTGCCCTGGCAGCCAAGCCATTCTGGGGTGCATCAAACACTGCATCACCAGCTGCTCAAAAGAGGCAATTATCCTCCTGTATTCAGTGTTGATGTGGCTTCCACTTGAGTGCTGTGTGCAGTTCTGAACCTCACAGCTTAAGAAGAATGTGGAAGATCTTTGGATGCATCCAGAGGACAGCGGCAAAGCTGGTGAGAGGGTTGGAAGACATTTCCTGTGAGGAGCAACTGAGGAATTTGAGATTGTCTAGTTTGGAGAGAAGCAGGCTGAGGAGTGACCTCAATATTCTCTCCAGCTTCCTGAAGATGGGAAGTGGAGAAGGAGGTGCTGATCTCCTCCAGTTTTGGTATGCACTGATAGGACGTGTGGGAATGGTTCAAAGCTGTGCTGGGAGAGGTTTAGACTGAACATCAAGAAACATTTCTTTACTGAGAGGGTGGTCAAGCCCCAGAAGAGGCTCCCTAAAAAGGTGGTCGATGCCCCAAGCATGTCAGTGTGTAAGAGGCATTTTGACAGTGCCCTTAACAGCATGCTTTAAGTTTTGGTCAGCCCTGAATTGTTTAGGCATTTGGACTAGATCATCATTGTAGGTCTCTTCCAACTGAAGTAGTCCAATCTATTGTCTGTTCTAAGGGGAAACCAAATTATATTTACAAATATTGTATTTTATTCAGGATTTGAACTGAAAGAAAGAGATAAAGGGGAGCAAGCAGTCATGGTTTATTTGTTTTTTAGAAATGTGACAGGCAAGACAGGTACCATGCAAGCAATGGTATGAGGGTTTTTACGCACCTCAAGTTAATATACCTCTATTTTTTAAATTGACACTTGTAACATTTAACAGGCCTGACAGGAGAAGCTGAACTATTAAGAGTCTCATTTACCTGATGCAAATTACTCCAGGAGAAGTTACAACAGAAGACTTAGTTACTTGCAAGGGTAATCTAAGGAATACTTGAAATATGTTTGCATAGGGATAGGAGAACTCTTATATTAGCTAAAGAAGGAGTATTGAGAGAAGTCTAAAAATACATGGCATAGAATTACAGGAAAAATCTATTTTCACATGATCAAATATTAAATTACCTAAAGAAGAGCTAGAAAATGGAATTGACTACAATATGAGCAAAAAAGAGAAGGTAGAATTCAGAAACAGTAAATTGAAAAACTAAAATTTACATACTGTTACAAGAAAGCCTGTCAGCAATCAAAACCAGATCAAATAAAATAAACCAATATAAAATTACAGCTCCCTATAAAAGGACAGATAAGTCAGTTTAAATCAGTTTGGTTTATCATAATAAAAGTTGGATTTGACCAGGGTATCCTGGATAACTGTGACTGTTAATTCTGTGAAAGATAGATTTGGGACCAGTGACTGAGATACAGGGTTACAGAGTAGTATAATCCCAAATGCCATGCAGAAGAATAACATGTGAACAGACACCAAGCAGAAAACACTGACACATAAAATACTGTGAATAAATTAGGATTACTAATTTAGTTGGAAAGATGAGGGTTTGTGGGATACTGGAGCCCATGGGAAGATGATTTTATATGGATATGCCTCAAAAGTTTGGAGAGTAAAGAAACTTTGTCAGACTGTCAGTGGACATAAATACATCAAAAAAAAGTATAAAGGGAAATCTTGTTTTAATTAAGCACCACGGCTACTGAGCTGGCAATTAATTGTTCCCAACTGGGCTTGGCATTAGATCAATAGCTACAATGTTCCTGAAATTATAAACAAAGTACAGTAAAGAACAGCAAGTACTATGACTGTATCAAAATTGAGTTTGCTAAGAGTGTGGAATATGTTCTTCATCAGTCCAGGACTTGTGGACATCATTACATTGTGATAATTTAGACAGACTGAAAAGGAAAGAGAAGTGTCTCCCCAGAAATAGTCCCTAGTGTGGCAGGGACTGCACATGGTTATTGAAAATTTAACAGCAATATTTTGGAGGAATGCTATTGCTCCCTGACTCAAGAAGAGAAAAATTATACATAGTAACCTAAAGATTTTGAATATTATATGGTTGTTAGTTTAAAAAGGCAATACTGCTGGCAAGTTTACAGATATGAAACTGTACTGGACACTCAGCATATATAGATTGAATCTATCTGGAAAAAGTAAGAATTTGTGTCTTGGATTATCAACACAGAGAATAGCTGCTTTGAAGATGAAGACTTATTGGAGATGTATGGGAAAATAGCTTGGAAAATAGCCACAGGGGAGTACTCCAACTTTTTTGAAGGTTTAAAATGGATCCCTATTCTGCATGTGAGACATTCGACCAGTAGCCTATAGAGAAGACTTAATAATGTCTTACCTAATACGAAATTATCAAGGAAAACAAAAAATAATGATAAAGTGTACCAAAATCAGACTCTCAGAAGCTGCAGAAAAACATAATGGTATGCAATAGATGTCTCAAATAAAGACCTTTCAGCAGGCAAATCTTGCTTCTCTTCCTTAGACCCAAAAAAGCCTACAATTAAGGGTTAATAGTTAAACAAAACACCATCTTCTTTAGGCAAAAAAGTCCTGTTTGCTTGAGTAAATATACATGAAGATTCTAACAGTGGGTAAAAATAGCATGGAAAACTTCCATGTATTTCAGTGCGGAACAGCTTTATTATTCTCCTGTCCTTAACTGACAATTATGAGATACATGTCAGAAAATGTTACAGCCATCATAAGAACATCTGGAACTTTGTGATTCTTCAAAGAAATCTCTGCTTAACAGAAACTGGCCTGAAATCCACTCTAATGTAAGGGATTTGATGTTCATTGGCATAGTATTGATGCAAGAGGCTAAAGTTGCTAACATGCTTGCATTGCCCCTGTTAAGATGATGTGGCAGTGTGTTTTTGATTGTAATGCATTTCTTGTAGTCAGTTTTATAATCTTTCCTATTTTGCACTGTTACGGCGTATTTTATTACTGATGAATTGTTCCTTTCCCCCCTGTGCTGTTGGTTTTGCCCTAGCTGTCCATCTCCCCAAAGACCTGGCCCTCTGTTCCCTGTTCCTCCTCCCATTGAATGCCAATCCCTCCCCAAGCCTACCCCTTTCTCTAGAAGTTTCCCCGATCAATTTTGTATCCTTCGAAACCCCATTGGTTTGTTTGAGTTATTCTCCTCCCCTGTAGTCCCCTATTAGTTTAAACATTGTATTCCCCACCTTATGTTCCACCCCCAATTTCTCCCAATTGGTCAAAGATTGTATCCTACCCTGGGACCTGCTCCCTTGTGTCTTTTCTGTCCCTGAACCTCCGGGAATAAACTTCTTTAGAAACCATACATTAGACCTCTCCCTGATCGTTGTCCCTACCCTCGGCGCAGTCCACAGTCACCTGTGCCGTAGAGCAGCTGTGTCCTGCAGCCGCACCCCGGACAGCCTTCTGGGGGTGGCCCACTCGTGCTGTTGGTGTCAGGAGCTGGCCGGGCTGAAGAAATCTGACACCACAGCATGATGATACCTGAGTTTTCCATAATCTTGACAATATTTGAGAAAGTGTGCAAGAAAGGGCTAACCATAATTTTTACCAAGGAAACAATAAATCTGTTAGAGTCGGAAATACAAGTCACAAGCTACTGTCCCAGGTCTTAAAACAACTTTCCATGATATGGCCTAAGTGAATTTAAACTCTCCATCCTATAAATATAAGTCCACTTTTATGTGAAGTTTTGGAGAAAGAGAGGATGGCAGTTAAAAGCTTCTTTACTGTTTTTACATTATTTAACCAGAACATGTGACTGGGGGCATGGTAAGCATGATTTTGATGCTTCTTTCTGTATAGTAAAAGTAGATTTTGTAATGTAGCTCTCTCAATGAGCATAGAATATTGCAAAATAAACACTGACTTCAATAACCTATGGTAGCCTAAATTGTTCATTTTGACAATCGTTCAAGAAAGTGATGGTTCAGCCATGACTTTGCTCAAGGTTTCTTCTAAATAAGTCAAAACACACTCTCTAAATATCTAGAAAAAATACAATGTCAAAACAGTGTGCTTCAGAATAACTGTCAACATGTATGACTAAATTAAATTAACCTGCACCAAAGAGTAAACATCGTTGTTCTGAGATGCATATAAGTCCTTGTATTTTTACAGGGAACATCGCCAAAATAACCTTGATAATTTCTATGGACTTGGGAAGGAGGACACAAATATAAAGATCTTTAAAATCAGTGGTCAGCAGTCAGCTTTGGTCCATGGAAACAATGAAAAGCCAATACTGTGTTAAATGAAACATCAGTTGTTTCGGTTTTAAGATTTCATATCTGAGGCATTGCCAATATTAACTGTAAATCATGGTTTGGAGAAAGTAGATCTGCATCCTGAAGTACCAAATCACCATAGTTATTCAATTGTAGTGGTGTTGGGGACGTTGTTAATGGTTATCTCAGAATTTCTTTTTGCCATTAGCAAGAGCATCCAAAGACTGAAATGGTAGCTAGTAGGAAACAATGGCAGTGAAGATAGGTTTTAAAAGCCAATCATGTTATTCAGATCACTTTCACTGGCAATAAAATAATTACAGTAAAGCAGGAATAATCTTCACAGAAGACTAAATGACGGGGTTACTATAGCTGCTATTTACAGAGACAAAGTCTTAAAAGATTTTATGTAGCTATTATTCACATATATGATCCTCTCAGCTTCCTGAATGGTGTTGGAGTTGCAATGTTTATTCCTGAGTCAGTTATATAAATCTAAACTATCTATTTCTTGTCTCTTTTAATTCAAATTCCTGGCAGTATAACTATGGGAATATATGTGTGCTTCAATACACATTTTTTAAATTATTTAACTGGAAAAAAAGATATTGCAAATTGAAAAAACAATACATAAAGTTGTTAGTTGGGAGACAGACATCACTCTTCAGTATACATAAAGACCTGTTTTTTCCCTTGATGTTCACAGATAGGTTTATTGCCATTTAAACTCTCATGAATTCCTCCTTCCCAGCTCCAGGATCACTTAACATGCCTGGAAAAGTACATGAACCAAAATGCATCTTCAGGGAGGTGTTATGCTGCCTGAACACTTGACTGTTCCAACATTTAGAATTTATGGTTCTGTCATTACAGAAGACATGTAAACCTTCAGGATCAGTGACGTCTTGAGGGTATGTTCAGTCCATTTTAAAAAAAGGAGCTATTGGTAAATTTTAAGTAGTTTTTTATCCTCTGGAGGCTGCTATATGCAAACTACTCCACAGCCTATTCTTAACCTTTCTGGAGTAACTGCAGCTCTAGGAAACGTTTGCATGCTGCCACAATCCATGTGGTTAAAGGAGATAAATTATTCAGTGAAGTATCTTTTCCATATTCAAATCTTGTTAAAGCCTGCTACTTTAGAAGCAGATTCTCTAAAACAGACCTTTGCACTCTGGTTCCAGCAGCTCCTCTTTCCTGTGGTTACTAGTAACTCTCTAGAAAAAGGTTCTTTCTCAGATTTGCAATTTCTTACTAGCTTAAGTAATTCCTACAGTCTCCTTACTTCCATATTTTTCATTTCTCATTCATATCAAAAAGTATTGTACCAGGCTTCCATTCCCCTTCCACAGTTCTGTCTTGAAGAAAAAAGACTGAGAAGCTCTCATTGACCTTGTTCCACCGCTGGAGGAAGGCTCTGGAGAGCTCACTGCCCCTTTAATCCAGAGCTTCCACAAGTCAGCCTTCTCTGATGAGGGATTATGCTTGCCCTTGTACCTCCTTCCTTTCAGCAATGGATCCCTAGTCAAAGTCAGATAAAAAGACCATTATTGTTTCGTGAAGAATTTAAACAGCTCTACTCAAGTCTAAAATCTGGTTTTGCCTCAGCATCTGGGGAAATTTGCCAGGGGCTTACCTGATTTACTTTGACAGATTTAGATGCTTAGTCAGTAGTCTAAGTTCAAGACATGCTAAATACACTCTGAGCCATGCTCATCACCTGCAACTGAAATCTGAAGTCCTTGGGCTGATGCTCCTTGGTTACTTTTTAAGGCATTTAATTCACAATGTGCACCCTTGGTGTCCTCAATGTACTCTCTGTGATGCTAAGTTTATTTTTACTGCAATAATTATTTCCTCCACGAAGAAGCAGTAGTTTGTAAAAAGTATTGTACAAATATTACATGCTGCAAAAAGTACTTAAAGTACCTGTTATTAAATAGTTTGAAAATTAGATTCAGGATTAATGGAAACACAAAAAACGGGTATTTTCAAAAGAGTAGGATAAGGAATATTTTTTTTTTTCTGACGGAAGAAAAGATTTTCCCATAAATAAAGATAATAAACATGAAAAAATTTATGTCATGGATCCTTAATTGCAAACAGCTGCATTTCTATATATATTTACACAAAACAGGTTGGGTAGAGAAGTTGTGGGTAATTACTTTAAAATAAGGCTCAGCAAAGTACTCTTTCTTACTGGTCAGTTTGCCACTTCAAGTCTATTTTTCTCTAAAACTCAGCTAGATCACACACATTACTAAGCATCAGCTAGACATGTGATTCTCTTTTGCAGAAAAGACAGAGCCCAACTTTTTAATACAAAAATGTATAAAAATTACTCACTTCAGAACATATGGTCAAATATCTGCTTACTGCAAGTCTGCTATTTAAACCTATCTGTATGTGAGGTGTAGGATAAAATGTTTGCCTGTTTAAGACATTCACAAACTTAGAGCTTGTAAAGCTGAACTACTGAACTATTGCAAACAATGAGACAAATCCGTGTTTCAAAATTACTTACATGAAATAAATCTTTCCATTGTTATTACAGCAAAATTTTCATCTAAGAAAGTACATGCAGATAAAATCTTCATTATTTTTTCATAATTTAAATGAAAATTACTGCCAGAAAAATCAACTTATTAAGATGAAATGTGAAAGAAGGAGACACAGAATGAATGGAATATTCAGTAAGCCATCCAGTTAATGTTCAAAAAGATCCCAATTACAGTTTTTTCCCAATAAAAGTGGAACAAGAAGCAGGCTTAATTCAGACAAATTAGGCAATAATTTACTGGGAAATGGTACTAAGACTGTGAATCTCTGTATGGCCCCTTTGTTTTGGAAACTGGCCTATTTGTATAATTGATCTGTAGTTATCTTTCCTTTTTCTTCTCTTCTTCCTTTCAGTGTCCAGTGTAATCAACATCTTTTTTCCAAAGCAGTTGTTTTTATTTTATGCATTACATTATACTGCTTAAATTGAGCATTGCATCACTTTCTCAATTTACATTTGCCATAAATATTACCATTGTTCTAAGCCTTTCTATGCATTTTCTCTGCTTCACCAGACATTATACTAGAGGAACTATACATTTTCATTGCTTTCAATTGAGGCAACAGCTTTAATACCTTGATTTGAGTCATTAGGATATAAATATCTTGATTTCTACTAAGTCACATGAATTAGATTAGTGCTGCCATACCTTTCTGGGGAAGTTGGCTGTTTCATTCCTTTCTGTGCCAAGTTGCATTCCCAAGACATGGCAGAATTTTATTGCATCCCTTCAGCATGGTAAGTCTGATGCAACATGGCAGCACCACATTTACTGAGTAGATAAAAACCAATTAGCTCCGTGTTACACATGAGAGGGGAGAGGATGGCTATGGCCTGACTGCTACTGCCGAAAGAATTTATCAAGTATGGCCATAGTCACTCTTTTTGTCAGCAACAGCTCTGCTTTTCCCCTTGGTGTGGCTGATTCATGTGCATGGCGAGAAAAACTATGGAAAATTTCCACAAAACTGCTGATTATGGAAAAATTAATTTAGGCTCTTGCCTGTAAACCCCTACTGCCTCTGTCAAAGAAAACCACTACTAGGAGTACTAGGAGTAGGCTCCCAGTCCCTACAGGACGTAAGGCAGCATGCTGGGTCCATTGTTTTATGGCCTTAGCCAGTTGTTAGATGGCTGATTTTCTAAAAGGAGGAAGTTGGGGTTTATTTCTGAAACACTAGGTTACTTTTCATAGTCTGTAGACTACTCTGTGCTCATACTTCCTAAAGTACTATATACTGTGCATTTATTTCCTACGGCACCAAGAAGTTCTCTAAAAGACTGGTCATCATACCTTTTGAAAACATGGGAAGAGAATACCATGACTTGAAATTGTTATCCAGAGAGCCACTTTGACCATTTTCATGTAATTTTTGATTACAGAACTGAAATTAAAGTCATTCTGAAGAAAAATAAGAAAATAGGATCAAGACACATAGCAAGGGGAAAAAAAGGTAAATAGGGGTAGGCCTTGGAGGACTGTCAACATACCACAGGACAAGATTTATGATGATGAGGGCTTGGCACTGCCACAAACTGCAACCATTTTCTATGCTAAGTAATTATGATGACATGAAGGTTGTGATAACTAAACAAGCTTCACTGTTAAAAAAGATGGAATTGCAGTGGTTATTGATATAATCTGAGTTTAAGTTTTAGCAGACAAGACCTTCCTTAAGTAAAGATGTGGTACAACCCTTCTTTCCATTATGAACTGGAAATCAGAATTGAAAAATCCCACTTTTAACGTGGTGAAGTACAGAACTGTAAAAGACTGTCTGCCAAAGAGAAATAAGATGAAAATCAACTTTGCCTTGAAGCCAGGAAAATTGTTTTCTGCTGCAGTTTTTGCCATGAAACATAAGAAGAATACTTGACATCCAAAATTTCGTACTCCTTTACATCTCATGACCATAGCAACAAGGTGTTCCAAATAAACAGGTAGGAATGAGCACCTACACCCATTTGACATCTAAAATGAATGGAAACTGATGGCTGGGGATGGTGGGGTGTGCTCCATTGCAATTCATTCTCTTGGGGTTTTTTTCCATTCTAGGAGGTACTGTTTACTTTTCTCAAACTATGAATGAATAGAGGCATCTGAGAAAAAAGTCAATACTTGCCCAACTTCTGATCTATGGAATCAAAGACTCCCTAGCCTACAATGGAAGGCTACAATGACACAGCTCATGTGGGCTATAACAGCTTTGGTGTGACCTTCGGAGCCTGAAGACAAATGAGGGAAATTGGGCTGAAATAACCTTTTGATGGCTGGAGTTTTAAAAATAAGTCAATCAAATTAAGGAAAATACATGCAGAAGCAATGCTGCTCTCTACATCAACAGTGGTTGAATATCAAGGGAGCATACACACGTATTTTTAAAGTAAAACATCTTCTGATTAAAAATATTTATGACGAAGCTTATTCAGTGGAATGCATAATGAAGTAGTACTTAAACGAGAAATAACTCTAGTTTCATGCTATCTTGTTTTGTTTAATTTTAAGCAGTTTCAATAGAAACGTAAAGCCTTTAACATAATTCTAGATATGGTTTATATACAAACAGTTTTGTTAGAATTACCAGAAATTGCTATTATACCTTCTAGAAAAAATTGTAGGGTAGGTTATCTGCTAATATCTTGTTGGAAAAAGATCACTTCTGCAACACTGTCCCTAATGCATCCTCAGCTCAGATCCTTTAGCAACTCTGCTAACTTCCAGAGTCTTAGACAGTTCCATACGTTCTACAGCCATCAAAAACATCAATAGGGGTGTATGGAAAAGAAAAAAAGTGATTACTGGTAGAAGAGAAGATGAAAAGAAATTTAAAATTTTCTTTTTAACCATTAAATATATCTGACTAGAAAAGTGTAACTAAGCTTGCCTGCTCCTATTCCTTTTCAAGCAAACCAGTTTCCCTAAAGTTTTCTCATTTCATGCTGTGAGTAAACAGGAAGTCTTCATGACTATTTTCACTTCTGTGAGTCTGTGTGGTAACTTTAGTTTCCACTTTCTCTTTCTGAAAGCATCGCCAAAACAACTTTTAAAAGACATCTTAAAAAATTAAGAAAAAAACTGTCTCTAAAGTAAAAATAATACTGAAAATTTACCTTGATGGCAGTTTAAGCAGGCTTCTGAATGCATCTCTGACATTGTTTACCATGACTACTCCATGCTTTTGTGAATCTTGTTACATAAGCACATATTTTCAAACACTCCTGAGAGTGTTTGAGAACAATTTTTTGAAAAACCAACATATCTTTTCAGTTAGTTTTTTAGTCATTTCAAGGTTATTTCAAGGATCCTATTTTTTCCCTGTTTTAATGGGAAAAGTGTATTAAAATTTATCACATGCTGTCTTATCAAACTGCTTATTATTACATCGAGGCAGTGAAAAACAAGGTTATTTGCAAGGAAAAACAGGGTGAAATTATAACAGTGGCAAAGGCCATTAATAAATAAACAGGGATAAAGCAGAGGTCATGCAAATATTTCCAGGGGGAAAAGAACCTAAAATATGAATACATTTGGAAACTCTAAAACTATACTTCAGTTTTTGTTGCACTGCCTTTAGTCTCAAGATTATATTTTGAAAACAAAAAAATGCTATTAGAACTGAATTTTTCCTAAAATTACCTATCAATGTAATTGAACTATAATAAAGCATTCTATAATTACAGTGACCGGACAAATGTGGCATTTTATTTTCAATGTTTAGTCAAGAACATTTAATTTAAGCTGTTAGTTAAATACTACACTATTGTAAAGGAATGGGTTTTTAAAAAAAAAAAAAAAACTAATTTCCAAGCCTCTTTTTCCACCAGATCAAAAGTACCAATGTAAACTGTGCACACATAATCCAGCTGTTAGCTGAAATCTCAGCCAAAGCTGCCTGATGTAGGACCTGCAAAACCCAAGCCACACATCACTCATAGACATGGATTTCTATCTACTTGACTCAGAAGTTGTCTCTAGTTCCCCTTTACAGGCTTAACATGTATTTAAAAATTATCTTTACAAAGGCAGATCTTCATTGAGATTTAGCTATATTTGTCTTCTTGCAGGATCTGCTCTCTATATTTATTTCCATATGAAGTAGGGTCTCATTCTCAACATTTATAATAAATAAAATATTGTCTTGTTTGTATATTGCCTTGTTTCTCTAAGTATAATACAAATCTAATCTTAAAATTCACAAATAAGAAAAATTATAGCATACACTTAATGTTAAGAAGAAGTACATGCAGACAAATTAAATGACAGGCACCAGAAAATAACATTTCCTACTCAGCACCTGTATAGAAAATTTATTATAACTGTACAACTGAATGATTTAAAAATTTTAAGCAAGACTGAAGTATGGGTAGAGATATACTTCTAACAGTTAAATGATACTACTGTACAAAATATAATTAAAGTGGTTGTATTCAAATGGTATGACAGAGTTCTGCTTTTGTGTTTTAATTTCCATTCAAAAAATCCAGTCTAATGCTTTGCTCTGGGAGAGTATGTCGAGCTTTGGATGACTCTAAGCGTCTTCCCTAAATAGTATTTTTAGTGGAAAGGATTCTGCAAAGCCTAAGGCTTTTCTATAAACCCCAAGTGAGTTTGCTAAGTGGAAAATTCAGGAAAAAACTGAGTGACACAGAATAAACAGTAAGTTATAGTTTTCCAAAGTATATCCAGAAACTTTCTCAAATTTGCCAGAATATAATCCTGACACAGTCATCACTGTGAAATATTTCATCATGTGATGTAAAATGATTAACAGATGAGCAGTCATGATAACATTAACAAAAAAAAAAAAAGAAAGTAAAGAAAAGAAAAACAATCCTCTGCAATTCTTCAATACAGAATTACCAATGCTTTTTTATATCAACTGGCTGATATTTTTTTTTAATATGTGAGTCTGACTACATGGTAGCCTTCTATCAAAGTATAGATGCTTAACAAAAGAAGATATTAATTTCTCTGGTAAAGGTAAATTTAGCAGGTGAGAAGTAAAAAAATGAAAAGGATTACAGTAGCTATTTGCATGCCTCTTACTAGTACTTAACATGATATATGGTACACATAACTTGGAGAAAATCAATTTGGCATTAATCTCTAGTTGGAGGCATCTCAGATTTGTAGAACAACTGATAATATTCAATAAGGAACAGTCTCTTCTCCAGCAGCAAATTAGCTTGTATTTACCATGGGATAGCATAAGGAACAAATTCTTGCACATTTTCCTTGCAAGCCTCTACCAAATACTGATTCAAAAACTACCCCTAACACTGATGCAATAACTACCCCTAACACCCTAACACTGATCGTCAGTGATCATCAGTGATCCTAACCATCACAAATGACTGAAGCACTCCACAGAGCAGCCTGGCTGCCTGGCTAACCAGCAAAGGCCTGATTATCTGTCCCCAGTGCAGCTGTTGGCCGAAGCTGAGCAGCCACGCAAGTCAGTGGGGCACTGCCCTGCCATGTGAGTCAACTGTAAGCTGGTTACTGCCTGGCTCACCAGGCTGCCAAAGCACAAACAGGTAGGGCTGCCTTCCCTCTGAACTGAACCCACCTGTCGGCTGTCAGACAGCTCAGCCGTGATGTCAGAGGCACCTTCCGTCTCACTGGGCATTCTGCATTGTCTGTACTTTTCCCACATCAACAAATCTCAGTTTTACAAAACAGAATTTCCTTTTCTTTCCAGATCTCATTCAATCACATCAGGCCAATTGGGCTTGTCTAAAAGCCTAGCAGATTGCATGATTTGGGAACTATGAGACCAAATCCCATCAGTGAAGTAAACAGAATCATGTACTCATACAATGATAAAATAGTTTGGGTTGGAAAGAACCTTTAAAGACCATTGATCCCAAACCTCCCTGCAGTAAGCAGAGACATCTTCAGCCTAATCAGGTTGCTCAGAGCCCTCTCCAGCCAGGGATGTGACTTCTACCACCTCTGGGTGATCTTTTCCAGTGCTTCACCAGTCTCACACTAAAAAAAAATTCTTCCACATATCTAGTCTAAATCTCCCTTCTCTTAGTTTAAAACCATTGCCCCTTATCCTATCACTACAGTCTTATTAAAAATCTGTCACCAGCAAACACACTTGAAACTTAACACCCTGGGATGTTGAGGACAGAGTGCCAAGACTTGAACAACGCTCAGGGTAATACCCTTCATGGCTCAATCATGTAGGAATCCCCAGTAGTAGTAATGGAGACTTGGAGCATGTCATGAACAAAAACAGAGCCCTGAAGGAAAGGTGAA